>NW_024870700.1:3602500-4085000 GCF_019054845.1 Dipodomys spectabilis
TCCTCAGCTCTGTGCTGTAAGAAAGGGGCTATTTTACATAAAACGGCATTCCAGGACATCAAAACCCTCCTTTTTGTCAAGTCTAGAAGAGTAAAAATGTCAGGAAACGATGTGATTCTGAGATGATTAATAATGGTCGTTAAGAAGAAATAAAAAATATAAAAAAGCTCTTGGAACGCAGGAGAACCTGAATGTTGCTCGGCTTACGATTCTCCTCACTTTGGTTCTGGCAGACAGCTTACCTGGCATCGGAAATCATTGTGGAAGACGGCACGCATCTACCTAGGCCATGCTTAAAATCACAATATTGGCTTAAGATAGACACTTATGATAAACTAGCAAAACATGAAAGTTCTCTGAAAATTTTAGAGCACTCTTAGATGGAATCAGAGGAATGCAAGGGAAGAATGCAAGGCAGACAGATCTGGGCATGAAAGGCATTAAATTCATCCATTTTATTCAGTGGCCTGAGCCCTTCATCAGGGCACCCAGATCAGATCAGCGGGGTGCTGTCAGCTGTTACCAGGGATCCAAAGCCACATGGACATCCCTTTCTCTGGGTCTGAGCTTTGCCTTTGGTTACCTCTTCATCAAACCAGCACAAAGGAATTCGCAGGTACAAACCCATGCATTTTATGTGAAAAAAGAGCACAAAATACCATCCAGGCAAGAATAGTCCTCCTAGCCTCTGTTCCTCTGCTAAAACAATCAGAAACCTGCATTTCACTCTTTGTCATAGTAAACAGCTTTTCTAAAGCTGAATGCCACCAACTTAAAAAATATGTGCACTGCTTATTATTATTGTTGTTGTTGTTGTTGTCTTAGTTGAAGCCAAGTACTAGAGCCTCACACCTATAATCCAGGCTACTCAGGAGACTGATCTTTGAGGACCAAGGTTTGAATCCAGTCTGACAGTAAGGTCCATGAGCCTTGTATCTCTAACAGCCAAAAGCTGGAAGTGAGCTGTGGCTCAAGTAGGAAAGTCATAGTCTTGGACAGCTCCCAGGCCCTGAGTTCAAGCCCCAGTGTTCATTCTCTCTCTCTCTCTCTCCTTCTTTCTCTCCCTCTCTCTTTTTCTCTCCCTTCCTCTTTCTCTCTTTCTCTTTTTCCCTTTCCCCCCTCTCTTTTTCTCTCTCTTTACACTACTATAGAATCTTCTGGATTTTCTCACAGTTACAGAGGGGAAAGAAAGTTAAGGATCGATACATTCCTCTATTTGTAGGCCTGGACTTCATTTCTGTGTTCCTGGCAGGTGGCTCTTGAATATGTCAAAGGAAGTATTAGGTCCTTAATATTCTTCCCGGAGACTCTCTCTCAGTAGTCCTCTGTGTGAGCTGCAGGGCGGCATTTTCAGTGGCTGCAGCATTACCTGGGAAATGGTTAGAAATGCAAATTCTCAGGCTTCAGCCTCGGCCTTCTAAATCAGAGCCTCTGAGGCTTGCCCCAGGAACCCTGTTCCAGGGCCTCCAGCTGAGGAGCACTAAGCCCTGAGAAAGATGCCTGCTCATACCTGGATCGTATTACATGCCACACCTCCACCTCCACCTCCACAGGAACATCGCTGACACTGACTCCACAGGGAAGTCCAGAGTCGCTTCTAACCAGAGGATTTAAGGTGGCTCATGGGAGCTGCTTCTAAGAGTGTTTCTGTTATATTACCTTAGGGAGCTTGCAGATCGTGAAAATGAAGCTAAGGAGTTCGGCTCGCCCCGGATATAGGGAACAAAACTGATGACGAGATCAAGAATGTAGCATATGGAACATGGTAGCTTTGCCAGTTTGTCTTTAGTATCATTGCCTTCCTGGGAGCTGGCAGGAAATCAAGAGCATATCCTTGCAGTGTGACTTGCAGCCTGTCCCAGCTCTGTAGGACCCAGAGAAGCCATGCAATGATCTATGCTGACAAGAAAGAATGCATCCAGGCACCTCCATAGATTTCCTCCTACCTGCACTTTACGACATTTATTTTAAACTCAACACAGTACACTAGAGACACTCATGTCCATAAAGGATAGATTTCCTGCTTTGTATGTGAAGAGATTCAGGATATATATCATAATGTATCCAAGAATTCTTGTTCTGGTTTTTTTTTGGGGGGGGGGGGATCTTCAAGGTCAATACGACTACAGACATTGATATTCATTTCATTGTGAACTGGTATCTGCTAGCTGCTTACTGTCATTTTATTTTTCAATTCATAAAAAAGATGTTCTCATCACTAGACCTGTGGGCCTCTTTCTTCAACCCAAATCACTAAAGGGAAACCAAATGCATAAGCTGATGAATTCAGCAACCAAGAGGAGGGAGAGGGGGCCAGTGGTAGATTTAAAGGCACCCATACAACATTCTGTAGTTTGGATAGTGAATTTTTTTTAAAGGCCCATATGTTAAAGCTTGGTCTCCAGAGTTATGTTATGCAGAGGTAGTGGAATCTTTAAGACATGCAAGTTAATGGGAGGTCTTTAGGTCATTGTGGGTATGTCCTTGAAATTGATTGTGGAAACTTTGACCCCCCCCCCCCCCACTCTCTTTAACTCTTTGCCATGAGGGACCAATTTTTCTCTATTATAAACGTTCCATTGCCATATGCTGTCTGCTACAGACTTTGAAGCAATGCTGTCTGGCACAGTCATGGACTGGAACCTCCAAGCTGTGAGCCAACAGGAACTTCTCTCTTTACAAATTGATTATCTTGAGTATCAGTTATCGTGATGGAAAGTTAACTACCATAGCCCACAATGGCTTCTGTGCATGCCCTCTGCGCCCAGATGTCCGAAGGATGTAGAGCAACAGGCACAGGTGGTTGTTATGCTGGCTAGATGGGAGAGCTGGGTGGACAGAGAGAACAAAGAATGAGCCTCAATGTGAGAAATAGTTTGACCTTCAGATGCTTCAAAAGCCACAGCTTTATTTCTCCCTGATCCAAATGAAGACTAGGGCGGTGGGTGGGGGGTGAAGAGTGCTCCTTATCTTCACAAAAGCTCAGCAGTGAAGTTGGCCCTGCCACATGGGTAGATATGGCGGTATAAGGTTCTGTGTCTTCTGGGTTTTTTTTTTATCAGTCTGGTTCACCCCTTCCGAAGGACTCAGCTACATCTACCTGGTGTGGAAGTGTCCTTTGCCTTCCTCCCCAGGAGCTCAGGGAAGAGCCGCCCCTCCCACTTTCACAGCCCTCTCTGGAACGTTCTAGTAGTTATAATAGAACGATGGAGTGGCTTGTTTCCTACGGACTTCCCTTCCAGAACCTCTGGAAGGTCAGGGCTTGGTCATTTTGATTTTCTTGGGAAGTGTCTTGGTTGGATTTGGGTGTGCAGTGGGCTCTCAACACAATATTTATTATGATTATTATTATTGTTGTTGTTGTTATGATTAACATACATTTTTTTTGCCAGTCCTGGGGCTTGAATTCAGGTCCTGGGCACTGAGCTTCTTTTGGCTCAAAGCTAGCACTCTACCACGTGAGCCACAGAGCCACTTCCATTTCCAGCTTTTTCTGTTTATATGGTATTGAGGAATTGAACCCAGGGCTTCATGTGTGCTAGGCAAGCACTCTATCACTAAGCCACATTTCCAGCCCTATTAACATACATTTGTTATACAAAGGGATTTTCACTGTGATGTTTCTATGCATGTAAAAAATGTAACTAGATTAAACTCATCCTCTCTATCACTCCCCCGATCCCACTCCTTCTTACAACAGTTTCAACAAATTCCATTGTTCTGTTTTTATATGTGCAAATACAGTATGTTGATCATATTTATCCCTATCTACTGTCTTCATTAGCCCTTCCTCCTGTCACTGGTGCCCCCATCAGTCTGAGCTGGTTTTACTTTCCTGTCATTCAAGTATTTTTAGTATATTAAATTAAAATTAGTATAGTAAATTAAAATTTTAGTATATTAAATATACCCCAGGGAATTGCACCATGATATTGCAAATGTGTATATATTGTCTTTTGCTCAAAATATTTCTATTATTTTCTCTTACTCCACCTCCTTTTCCCTATTGATCAACAGTTTTTTTAGTTCCTTTTAGTTGTTTTCATGCATTGTTGAACTGTATTCTGAAATCATTCACCCTCTCTTCCTTTTTCCCATTCTCCTTCCTCTTCCCCTTATCTTGCTACATATCCGTGTGTGTGTGTGTGTGTGTGTGTGTGTGTGTGTGTGTGTGTGTGTTTGTGTGTGTGTGTGTGTGGATTTATGAATATGTACATCTTTTTGGTCTAGCTTCCACATAGGAATGAAAACATGGTATTTCGCTTTCTGAACTTGAGTTAGCTCATTCAATATGATGTTCTCCATTCTCCTGAAAATGACATGACTCACTTTTTTATGGTTGTGTGATATTCTGTGGTGTATATGTACCATATCTTTTTTATTCATTCACCCATTGTCAGCCAATTCCACCATTTGGCTATTGTGAGTAGTGCTTCAATAAACATGAGCATACTTCATGCATACTGATTTACTCTCTTTCAGATACATGGTCCTATAAGATCATAAGGTATGTGTGTACTTTTAATTGTTTTTTTTTGGGGGGGGAAGCAACCTTCATACTGATTTCCATAATGTTTGCACTATTTTACATTCCATGGAACAACATAGTAGTGTTCCTTGTTTGCTTAATGATTGTCATTCAGGCTGGGGTGAGAGAATCTCAGTGTGGTCTTGATTTGTGTTTTTGTAGCTATGGCTGTTGAACATTACTCCATGTGTCTATTAGCCATTTGTATTTCCTCTGAGGACTGCCTGTTCAATTGCCTTCCCCACATATTAATTAGATTATTTATATTTTGGCTGCTCAATTTTTTTGAACTCTTTATATATCTTAGGTATTAATCCTTTATCTGTTGAATAGCTGGTGAAGATTTCCTTCCATTTCTGTGGATTGTTTCTTAGTCTGGTAATTGTTTCTTTTGCTGTACAGAAACTTTTTAATTTGATATAGTCCCAATTTGTCAATTCTTGTTCATGTTTTCCAGGCAATTGAAGTCCTCTTCAGAAAATAATTACCTGTGCCTATAACTTCCAGGCTTTTTCTGCATTAGATTTAAAGTTTCAAGCTTTAGTCTGAGTTCTTTGATCTATTTGGAGTTGATTTTGTACAAGGTGAGAGATAGGGGTCAAGTTGCAGTCTCTTGCAAGTGAATAACTAGTTTTCCCAGCACTATTTGTTGAAGAGTCCCTCTCCAGTATATGTTTTTGGCTCTTTTGTCAAAAATTAAATGTCTGTAAGGTGCATTTCCAGTATTTCTTATGCAGGGAAAGAGTATCATGTGTCAGTGATTTTGGGTAGTGTCTATCTTTCTGTGCCCTGAATTTTACTTGCCAGCCCATGGAAGTGCTTTATCAGAGATCTTGCTCTATTTATCACAATTATTACCTTTTACAACTAGAGTACCTGTGAGCACCAAGTACTCCTTAGGGAAAGGGGATAATAATTTAATTTCTCTTTGCATTTATATAGTACTTACAGTTTCTAGAATGCTTTCACATTTATTATGGTCTTCCTCCCTAAATCAGCTCTTGTCTTGCTTTAAAAAAAAATAAAAACGAAGAAAACGAGCTCAAGTACACTGTAGCCTCTCTAAGGTCACAAAAGATAGGAAGTGTGACCATGGACATGAAAACTCAGTGGTTCTAAGTCTGAGCCCTATTGATTGCCCCAGGGCCCTCCTCTAGGTCTTCTCCCTAGATTCTGCCTCTAGGAGTATATACCTGAGGCATTTCCTAAGTCTTCCTATGAAGACTGGTGTGTTGAATAGCTCCTTGAGAATTGGAGAGTCAGAATGCCTGGAGGTCAGGCAAGGCTTCTAGTCACAAGAATAATGGCTGGTGCCAACTAAGGAACAAAGAAGCTGGGGAAAACTGTTCTTGACTGAAGCTCTCTTCTGTCAATCAGGGATAATAAAGAAAATACAAATCCATTGTACTATGGACTTAACCAACAATAGTAAGCAAGAGGAGCCTGGAAGCTTCTCCAGGGGTGAGGGGCCACCTTTCATTTGGCTGCTGGCCATGAAGTGTGAGCCCATCAATCAACTGAGGGAGAACTGAGGGCCCAAAGTATCCATTACAACTCCTCATTCTCTAAGCATGTGATTCAGACCCAAGATCAGGGGAGAAGAAGGCCACTAGCTCTTCCCAGTGCCTGGCACATAGCTCTGACCACAGTCTCTGTTTGAGAGACTCAGGGTTTTTCTTCTTCCTGTTTAACAAAGCTCTTGTGGATCTCCAGAGAAAATCCTTCATGTACCATGCTTTAACACACTGTGATGGGCTTTATTTACAGGTGATGAATTTTCTACCTCTGGTTTGATGTTTCCAGATGGGTTGAGCTGGTGTCCAAGGTCAGCACAGATCTTTAAGATGTTGAGCATCCTCAATCTGTTTTTGAGGTGAGAAATTGTGTGGCTTTGAAGGAGAGGCCATGAAAATTCTGTCAAAGGAGTTCATCAGAATTATAAGAAGTATCCATTGTGGAATGAGTTAAATTAGTTTCTGTGTTTCCAAAATGGTACTAGATATAAATGGTCTTTGGAGAGCTAAAGAAATAGTTGCACATACTATTTTCTGGGTTCATTGATTTAGAAGGGAACCCCAGTTGAGAAAAACTATCTATAGAGGTACTCTCTTTGTTTCCTATTAGTTTCTGTTGCATCCAATTGCCATAGCTTGAAGACTTAAAAGCATTACAACTGTAATATCTGGAGGTCCATAGTCTTGAGTGAGCTTTTAGGGGTTGGAGTCTAGGTACTGACAGGGGTGGGTATTTCTGGATGCTGTAAGGAGAAATCTGATTTTCTTGCCTTCCCTGGCTTCTAGAGCTAGTCTGCCTACATTCCTTGGCCCACAGCCCTTCTTCCCATTACTCCAACCTCCTGCATTCAGCTTCCTATCACTTATTTATTCCTCTCATCCTCCTGTCATCAGACCCGTAGGATAATGCAGAACAATCATGTCCTTCCTATACCGAATCATACCCATAAAAATCCCTTTCACCATTCATGCATATAAGGTAAACTAATCAGGAAGTAGGACATGGAGATCTTTAGGATCATTACTCCACATACCACAGAACTGAAGACAAATCCAGATAGCCTCGCCCTCCCAGGAAAAAATACAGGCTCTCCTACTGATCTATATAGGAAATTTTTGCCTCCATTTCTCTGTCTTTAAGTTAGAGAGAATGACTTTGCCCTCCCCCTACCCCTGCCATCATTTATATCTAGAAAGTACTTTAGGATCCCTACATAAACAGTGCTTAGTATGAAATGGTTATTATACTACTAGTCTATGAACAGGCACGAATTATGCTTGCATTAATCAATGGAGCTACTACTAGAAACACTGAGTTCCATAGGGGAGAGATTAGGGGGCGCATCTATTACATTCTGTAGTTAAACCTCACTAAATGATTCTTAATAGCAATTTACTCAGGCTTCATTAGCATAGAGTCTGAGAACTCTCCTCCAAAATACCGTACACGGGGCGCTTCCTTGTCTTTGGAGTAATTGAAATGAAATAGAGATCAGCAGCAACAACAACCCTGCAAGAGAGAAGGAGAAATGGCCACAGTGGTTCTCTACAATTGAATTCGCTGCAGAGGGAGAAGGAGATTTGAGGCCTCCATTTGGATTTTTCTGGCCTTGCCTCCATCTGTGGTTCAATGGAGTCTCTTTCTGATTAGAGAACACTTTAGAAATGTGGAAGGTTAGCCCTCCACATTCATGTGACCACCAGGTGCATCAAGATTCCACAAAAAGTTGGAGCCTTGGGAACTTGAAGGCCAGCGGGCCCTGTCCACTGAACTTCTAGAAGAGAGAAGAGCTTCTGAGTGTCCATTCCCCACCCTACTATTGGCCCATCTACAATCCTTACACCTCTCCTGCAAAAGCTCACGGAGAGAAACACTCAGTGTTCCATACTGACGTCTTAAATAGGCTTAGGCCGTGTTCCACTCCGAGAGCCCGTGTCCAGAGAAGGTTAGATTGCTCTGAGCGGTCCCAGATGGAGCTGAGCTCAAGCAGCTCTGGGGAATTAAAGAAGAGAGACAAGCCCTGGGAATGATTATAATCCCATTATGCAGTGCTCCCCTATTTATTTCTTCATATGGATGAATTTGTATATATTTGCATTTTGTTCTATCTGATAATATGCGTAGAATTCAAATTGAAATGACTTGAATAGATTTGAATATTAATCAGGCATTTAAAGGCTGCCATCCCTGGCAGAGTCCCCAAGCAAGAGAGTGTGTGAGGCAGAAGCTCAGAGCTTTCCTTACAGCACTACTATCAGGAGCCCTGAGGGTAATGGGCACAGTACTGGTAGGTACCCAGAGGAGAGACACCTTTGGGATGGAGCTAGGGGCCACTCCAGATTCCTAAACTATGGTTCCATTGACACTGAGGGAGAGCATTAAGAAGAGACCCTTGAGCATGTATCGCTTAAGGCTTCCTCTGACACTCAGACACATGGGCTCAGCAATGCTTTGTAAAAGGCAAGATGTTTTGAGATGAATCCTCACTACTTTTCTCTCATAGAACTGGGTCATAGAGAGGATCTCTTTCAGGTAGGCAGTGACAGGTATATGTAGCTCTTCCTGATGAACTCTCAGAAGGTGATGGACCCTCTTCTACCTGAAGGCCTATAGCAAGAGTACATATAACATCTCCTGGTCATATTCCTATGGAAAATAGCAATTAGACAGCATGCTTTGGGTGTTCCAAAGCCACCAAGGCTCCCAGAGAATCTTCTAGGAAGCATCTTAATACATGTGTTGTGTTACCATAGCAAATGGGCATTAACATCAGTAGCCTGCTTTACAGGCTTGTAAAAGGAAGAAGGCCTTCCTTGGACTAGAAGTCTAGGTGGCAGAATATCCCCAATATGTGTCAGGGCTCAACAAAACTCAACATCAACAAATTTTAGGCCAGCCATTGAACAATAGTACCTTGCAGTAATTGAAATGAGATTATTGGTAGTCCATGGTACAGAAACCTAAATACACCATCATTCATTGAAGTACTGGTGATCAACTTGCCTCTGTGATCTCTGCATTACTGCATTTTATGCTAACTGAATCTTGAGTAGCTCCAAGTTTATACTTCTGACACCATGTTGGAGGCTATTACTGAGAGTATCAGTAGAAAACAGTCCTGTGGACCATTTAGTCCCCTGCTGCATGATGCTCTCATGCATCCCCAAGATCACTTTTCAACATCCTGCAAACTCACAGTTGTTTCACGTATTACTCTCCTCTTGGTACAGGGCATCTGTAGTCCCAGTACTCAATTCTACCCCACCTCCATCTTCTACAACCAGTTGGCTCTCTGTCATGGTATACTCTCATTTGTGCTGCTTTTCCTTTCCGTGACTTTCTGTCCTTCTCAGGTTCTTCCAAACCTTCACCATATCCTCTCAACTTCCTCACTTTCCCCCCAAAGCTACCAATCACCATCTTCATTCTTCACAATTGATGTCTTCATAAAACACAAGTCAGATTTGCTCCCCCACCTCCACCCCCACCCCACATTGTATGGGGTTTGAACTTAGGACTTCGTGTTTGCCATGCAGGAACTGTATACCACATGAGCCATACCTCTAGACTTTTTTGCTCTGGTGACTTTTGAGATTGGAGTCTTACTTTTCCCTCCAGGGATCCACCTACTTACACTTCCCATCATACTTGGTATGGCAGACAAATGCCACCACACCCAACTTTTTCTGCCAAAATGGGTGTCAAGGACTTTTTCCTGGGGTTTGATTCTTTGGATCTCCTCCTCCCAATAGTTAGGATTATAGGCTTGAGACACTGACCTCTAGGCTGCTCTTGGCTCTTTAGCAAGGCCACCAGATACCATTTGCCTGTCAAAGCAGAGCTCATACACATGGAACCTAAGATTAACCCTGCACTGAAGCTCCCTCACATCTGCCATCAACTACTTCCTGCAGTGTCTTTGTCTGCATCCTTCCTTGCTCTCTGAGCTCTAGCCAAAAATAAAAATAAAAAATAAATACATTGATGTTCCCTGGATGTACCATGTCCTTACATCTTTGCTTATGCTATTCCTTTAGCTTAAAATATCCTTTCCCTCATCACTTATTGAAGTACTGTTCCTATTTCAAAGCTCAGCTCAAATGTCACCTTTTTCCATGAAGTTATTTCCTGTTTTCTGCTCAGAGTTGCTCCGTTCTTTCTTCTCCCTAGACATGGTATCTGTATCCTCTTGCATCATGGGTTCAATCCTAACCTGCTGATCCTGTTTACTTGATGTCTCCCGGACTCAGTTGTAAACACCATGAAGAGAGAAACGTTTTTCACATTTCTTATTTCACCCCATCATTTTTTTTCACAGTGTTTCACAAATGTTTGATCAGTGACTAAATGAGTAAGTGGAAAAGGACTATTGTGCTCAGATCCTCCAGCTCTTCCTGCTCAGCCCTTACCCCCCACCCCTGCCCCCATCCCCAGCCCTGCACCGGGCTGCCTTATAAAAAGACACCAGCATTCCTTAAGCACCTGCTACCCGTGCCAAATCCATTCTCATGATCTCACTGAGGAGGAAAAGATTCCGGTTTCCATTTTGTAATGAAGGAAACTGAGTCTCAGCAAGGTTTAAGAAATTTTCCCTCTGTTTCCATAATGGAGCCAAGATTAAAATGGGAGCTTTCAGTCTCCACATCTAGATCTTTCTACCACCCCCATCTGCTCTCTGAGTCAGCCAAAGCACAGCCGACTCTCACCTTCCCCAGACTCCAAGTCAGGCTTCAGTGCGCCAGGAGAATGAATTTCCTGCAAATCAATCCTGGATGCAGTTATTATTTTATAGGGATGTTGTAAGTTGATAAGGTAGCTGTTATATGCTAATAGCTATTGTAATGTTGTTCTTAAGGCCTATTACTTGTGCTGGCTTGTATTTTAATATGTGCAAAGGTGATTACAACTTTAATATGAATGTTAAAACAGATTAGCTGATTTATATGTAAAATAAATAAATAAATAGACACTCATACGCTCATCGCTATTCATTTCTCTCCCTTTTTTCTCTTCCTTCTCTATCTAAAGGCAGATGTGGTCTGTGGGGCATTGACAATGGAACAGAAAGAGAGTGTTTGCTGGGTGATAAATAATGGTTAGAAACAGCTCTTTTGTTCCCAGTGAATTTGGACTGTATGTCCTTAATTGCAGCTTGTCTGAGAGTTTGTGCTTTTGACTGGATTGGGGAGTTCAGTGTTGTTTGAGCTCAGTGCGTTCACCATTTTCCCCCCATGAACTTGTGTTTTGCACCTCTGTAACCTGTTGTTTTCTTAGTACTCACTGGAAAATTTGCCCAGCTTTCTGCTGCATCCAGGAGCCTAGGACCTAGACAGGAAGCTGGGGACAAAAAGAAGCAATTCGAGAAGGATAGGGACAGAGGGGAGGTGGATGGAGTTATTTTGACAGAGCAAACAGGAGGGATGGCTAGCTCACCTCATGGGGAGAACTCTGGAGAATGCAGCCATATGGGGCAAACTCTGGATGCACTGACATGAGCTAAGCAAGTAGTCAGGGCAGGGAGGGACAGGTAAGGGGCAGAGGAAAGAGCATGTGTGAAAGCCTGAGAGAATGTAGCCCATTTCCAAAGTCAGGAAACTTCCTAGCCAAGGAATGTAAGTAATGAATTAGCTAGAAGAAGAAAGAACCCCTATGAGATTGTAAACATCCTTGTTTTAGGGGGTAATTGCCACAAAGGACTGAGGGGAAGAAAGGAAAGAATGAAGGTTAGTTACAGGGATGACACAGATCAGGGCAGAGGAAATTAACTACTTTAGGGGAGAGTTTGATGAGGAGGATGAAAAACACAGAAATGACCCAAGATGAATGTAAGTATAGGGGAGAGGTACGTGGTGACCTTTCAAAGGAAATATTGGAGCGTACGAGTCAGAGCAGTACCGAAAGTGTCACATAATTAGTTGCCTACCCACAATGAATAATCATGAATTAACATAGCTTGACAGTCTACTACCCCAATGGGTTAGCAGCTTGTTGTCACAGGTTTGTTCGGAGGCCCTTTTGAGGGGGCTGCAGTGTTGGTGTAAGAAGCTTCGTCCACTCTCTGGACATCAGAGAAATAGAGCCAAATGAAGAAATCTCCGCTCCAGAGGGGAGAAATTGTGGGTAACAACTGAGCGGGGAGATGAAGAAACATGAGGCTGTGATTTCTCTCTGATTTTCATAGAAAAGACAGGATGTGGATACTCTTGGCTGATCCAAAGTATAAACTAGACCTAGGATTTGACTGCAGATAGGGAAGAGAATGTTGGCTCTCTGGATATCCACTGGAAGGCTCATCCTGCCTAAATAGGGTCCTTGACGTATTTTTAAATTGCCTTACAAGTAATTTGATGGCTCAGAGAGTTGGGGAGGGGAGGAATCAATAGACTCTGAGACTCTAGACTCAAGTCTAACTAATTTTTTCACGCTTTCCAAAATATTTATCGAACACCCAGTAGGTGCCAGGTATTGTGTCAACAGGGCTTAAACCTCTTGATGAAGTTGACAGGGACAGTGCTTCATAGGCATTCAATAAAGATGTGTTGAAAGAAGGCAGGAATGAATGAATGGAAATAAAGAGAACACTGAAAGAAAATGGATGCCAATCTTAGGAATTTGTAACATAAACAAGGCACTGAGCAGACACGGTGACCTACCCTGACCCTATGCTCACGCAATGTGGCACCTTCAAAAGATGATACCTACCCTGACAGAGCCATACAAATTACCCTAACGCTTGAGGGTAAGGCCAGAGGCATCTGAAGAAAATGACCTGGCTGCTCAGACTCTCCCAGGAGCTCAGATCTGAAACATACACACCCACCTATGTCCAACACACACACACACACAAACACACACACACACACTCAGGATGGAAGATAAGGCGCCTTCAAAGGATGAGCACCCAAAACAGAGCAGGCACCCGAAACAAAGATATTCAGTGACATAAAGACTCAGAAGGAAACCAGGCATGTGGCTCAAGCCTGTAATTCTGGCTACTGGGAAATGGAGATCAAAGGATTGTAGTTCAAGGCCGATCTGGACATGAAAGGTTGTTAAAGTCCATCTTACCCAGTGGCTGCATACGATGACATAGACCCAATCATATATACCACATCTTCTTGACCCATTCATGTACTGAGGGGCATCTGGGTTGGTTCCATATCTTAGCTATGGTAAATAATGCTGCGATAAACATAGTTGTGCTGGTAGCTTTAGTATGGCCTTCCCTGTTTTGACTGTATTTGATTCCAGTGTCCTGCATCTTGTATATACATTTTTCTAATTTGAGGAGGGGAAGGAAATAACAAAATGCTGAAATAAGGAAACAGGTTGACCTATTGTAACGACGGGATGTACAAGACACTATGTTGAAAACAAACTTTACAACTTTGGGGGTGGAGGGAAGGGAGAAGTTGGGGACTTGGGGAGGGATGGGATGGGAGGGGAAAAATGATGACATACACCCATTATCCCAGCTATGGGGAAGCACAATGTCTGGGCATGATGGTGCCCATGATGGGGAGAAGCACAAATAGGAGGATTACAGCCCAGCTGGCCTAGGCATAAACCAAGACAAGACCCTGCCTTGAAAACGACTGAGGCAAAAAGGGGCTTGCAGGTATGGTTCAAGTTGTAGAACATCTTCCTACCAAGTGTGGGAGCCTAAATTCAATCCCCTCCCCCCAAATAAGCTGACACTAGCAGAAAAAGAAAAGAGAAAATGAGAACCATGAGAAACAACCGTGTGTGTATATGTGTGTGTGTGTGTATGTGTGTGTGTGCATGTACATGTGGGTGTGGGTGTCTGTGTGTGTACTAGGATTCAAACTCAGGCTTTGTACTTGCTAGGCAGGCCCTCTACCATTTGAGCCACACCTCCAGCTCTTTTAACCTTCATCATTTTCTAATAGGATCTCCTATGTTTGCTCAGGCTGGCCTAGACAAGGATCTTCTTACTTATGTTCCCCATATATCTGAAATGACATGCACCCACCACCATGTCAACCCTTTTCTTGGTTGAGATGGGACCTCACTAAATTTTTTCCCAAGCTGGACTCAAATGTCAGTTCTTTGTATCGCTACCTCTTGAGACGTGAGGATTTCAGATATGAGCCACTGTATCCAGGGAGATGGAGAGTTCTTTTTTTTGTTAAGTTCTGAGAAGAAAGGATAAAAAGAACAGCCATTTTTTGACATGCAGTATGATACTTATCAGCTATAGAGACCTTCTCAACTTCTCCTTTGGTACTTACTATCTGTCTTATCATGTTTTACATAGATGAAGGAGAATAAGCTTGGTTGAAGAAGAAAGAAAGCCTGAGCTAGGGAATGTGATGACAAGAGATTATAGAAGGTAGGAATTTAGAGCCACCCACATCAAGGACTAAGTATTATCTCTGCCATGTCATAATAACCTTCCTAGTGTCAGAAGTGACCTTCCAGAGCCCAGCTTGCCCTTCTGAAAAATAGAGATAACATAGGTGTATATGTCCCTAGATTAATTGCATGGATTAAAAGATCGGCTCCAAACAAACTAATATCTGACATACAGAGAAATTCAGTGATGCTGACGTTTAAAACAAGTCTGAGTATGAGGCCCTATGAAACCAAGCTCCCAAGGACACTGTTTGGAATTTGAAGAAATTGGTTCCATCTGGGTGAACAGTAGTCAAAAAATATTATAGGAAAAGAGAGTTTGAAAAAATACTATGGAAATAATGCATAGGTATATCATTGGCATCTCCAGAGGAAAAAAGTCTGTACAAGATTAAGTTGATGGGTCATAAATATCCAGAAGATCTTCCATGGTCACGGGAAGCTACCTGGGGTTCACTAAGCTGAACATATAATTGAAGAAAAAAATCTATCATTATAGTTTTATTTTAATCTCTCCTTGGTGGTATTGTGCTATTATTCTCAATACCAGAGGAATCTTTTGTTCTTACTTGGAGAAGAACCATTGTCACTGGAATCTCAGCCTCCGCTGACATGTTACTGTGAAGGAACCATTTGGCTCCTCTGTAGAAGCCATCATACTCATGTGGAAGATGTTGACAACCTGTGGTACCCTCTGCTGATGGGACCACATCCAGACTGGCATTCTCCATTCTGAGAGTCACCTCTCAGAGAGCCATTTACAAATTAGGGCATTACAGAAGGCTTGGAGTTGGTGGGAAGCTTAGAAATTATATAATATGCAGGAAGGGTAGAAGACCACAGCATTATTTAGGCAGAATTTCTCGTCAAGGCTTAAGGGATGCTCTGACTTATTGTATATAAAAATCACTTGGTGTACTTATATAAATAGCGATCTTCAGGGATCTGTAAACTCTAACCTATCAATCCCAGGAGAAGCCCAGGAAACTGTAGTTGAAGAAATGTCCCAGGTGATTTACATTCCAGCGGTCCAAGGACTGCATTTAAAAAGAGCAACATGGGCTGGAGGCATGGGTCAAGTAGTGGATCACCTGCCAGGCAAGCATGAAGCCCTGAGTTTAAATCCTAATATCATAAATAAATAAATAATGTAATTGTCTAAACACTAGTATCTCCCATTGGTTGAGACGGTAGACTCCTAATCTACAAATCCTCAAACTTGGCCCTCTGCTTTGTGGGGTGGGGAGGAGGATATGTTATGATCTTACTCCTGTACTTGTAGTTCCAGGACGCAATGTATTGCACACAGTAGGTGATCAGCAAATGTGTGCATAGTGCAATTATAGGAAGGTATGAGAAGGAAAGTTATAAGAATGAAGGCTTCCTAAAGATAAAACAGGTGACCTTGCTCAACAGCCAGCTTGCCACCCAGGCCATCCATCTTCATGTAGGGATTGGATAATAAGATACCGGAGATGGCAGAAAAGAGTTTGCTGAACTGGAAGAGAGGTTCAATGAAGGTGACCTCCAGGAATTGCCACATTCTTAAAACTCAAAGACGTACAATACATCGAAAAAAATTATTTGACTACAGCACAGAGGTAATAGAGTCGGGGAGCAATAGATAGGCAAGAAAAGATGGTGACGAATGAGTGTTATAGAAAAGAGCAAAGAGCATACACTGAAACAAGAAGAGCTGATGAAAGTGTGGCCAAGCGCTGAACATTGAACATTTTTCATATTTTGACCGTGGATATGAGGCCTGTCGTGTTTTACATCATGTCACGTAATGCAGCCCCACATCTGCCCTGAGCTCTGGCCACATACAGGTAGGAAACAGAGTCAGGTTTGGTTTCTGCCTTTCCTCAAGAAATTCACACACCCCACCCAGAGTCATGGAACATGAGTCTCACTCTTCAAGATGAGAGGGGGGAAATGCAAGATGCGTGGGATGGGACAGGGTGGGGGGGAGTATTAGCTGTCACAGACGCTGCCATGTTTCTAACAGTTTAGAACCTGGGCCCATCAATAAGTATTTGATGAATGAATGAATCAATCACACTAGCATATATATCGAGTTTCTCTTTGCAGGCAGTATATTGCATATATATATATATATATATATTATAATACTTATTATGGAGTTTAGAAAGGTATATGCAAAGTATGCCCTATTAGTATAGGGCCTATTAGTATAGGGCATACTTTGTATATACCTTTTCTAAACTCCATAGTAAGTATCATCATCCATGTTTTATAGGTTTCAGCATAGAAGTCATGTTAAGTAACTTGCCCAAAGTCATCAGGCTTATAAATGATAGAGCCAAAATTTCCATACTTAAGTTATTTACCTCTCAAATCCATGATATTTCTACCACTCCATCCTGGTGAAGGTAACTTGGTTTTCAGATAAGTGAGTTGAGACCAGAGAGGTGAAATGACTTCCTCTCTGGGAAGGGTCCACATGATGGTTTGAAATGGAACTGGGTCTCTATTCAGTCTTTGAGCAGTGAGTTCAGCAGGCAGAACTCTTCATCACATTGAAGTAGCTGACCTCTTCCATCCCCTGACTTGTTTCCCCTGCCCCATGCAAACTCTCTCCCTTCATGTAGAGAAATCGATGTACCTTATCCAGCTCTTAAATAACCAAACAGTGGCCCCTGAGACTAGGTCGATGTTGATTGGATCAGTTTAAACTTGGTGACTGGTAATCTTGATAATACAGTAGCTTGAGGATTACTCTTCTACCATTAAAAAAAAAAGCAGAATTAGATTCAAGGGCTGGGGAGGGGCTTTGGCCTGTTCTTTAGAAATCTGTGGCTAGCATACACATGCAGATTGGTCTCAGAATTCAATTTCTTCCTTTGTTTTCCTTTCCAAAACTTAGAATTGGCATTGGAATAAGTTGTATGCTAAATTGTCCTCATCTCTCTGGGTTCAGCAGTGCCCTTATTTATACAAATATAATTCCCATTGACTTTGGCCAGCGTCCTGCTTGAGTAAAAGGGCGAGTGGAATTTAAATCTATCAACTCAATCATAGCAATGTGTTATTCCTTCTTTACTGTCACTTTTTATGTGGATGATGGAGGCAAATGTAAAAGGGGCTTTTGTTTTTCTCTCACTCTTGGCATTTATTTTTAGCTGACTGCACTGTAACATTGCTCAAGGTAAGAAGTGTATGCAAGGAGAGAAGAGAAAGTGTGTATGTATGCATGTCACACATATGCATGCATAGGGTAGCATTGTGTCTGTCAGGGGGCTTAGTGGCCAGCAACAAAAGGCATCAGTCTTAGGTAAGTGGGAAAGAATACTGGGAAGGTCATATAATTGCCAGTAGAGCTGAGAAGTCAGGCTCTGAGGCGATCTAAATAATAATCCCAAACATTTGTCAGAATGTCTGCTCCTGCCAGCAAACATCGCTGACCCCTGCATCGATTTTTGTCACAGCTACTAGCCCTGCTAGGAGCAATGCTTGGCCTACCTTCTCATTAACTCCCACAGTTGAGTCTGGGAGGTGGGTCAGATTAGAAGTGTCTTGTTTACAGGCCTGTGCTCTAGCTGCAAGGGAAGCTGGGAAAACCAGGGGCTAGACTTTTTCACCTTCTACATAGGGCAGGATGGAGCCTGTTTCCCACTCAGACTCATCAAAGACAAATTCCTTCCAAATGGGGCAGCCAAAAAGAATGGCAAATAACTACCACCAGCTTACCTGCAGGACTTGTATTGTTATTTTTAGGGCACACAATGTGTACAGGAATGTATATCTTCTCTTCTGGGCCTTTAGGCATGATTATCCAGAGTAGGGAAGATGTGCACATTGAATATAAACTGGGCTATTTTTCAGTAAAAAAAAAGGCACTAGGGTATTATGTCTTCCGACTCAGCAAGAGTCCTTAACTTTTCCAAACAAGAAAAGCCAGAAGAGTTTCTGTGTCACTTCCACAGCAGTGGGCTGTGGGTCATAAGCTGGAGAAAGAGCCATGCAAATTCATGACCATGAATCTGTCTTTTCTAGACTGTTGGAATTCTCAGACACTCCTCTGACCTCATTGAGTTCAGTTGCTAGCCATCTCATCTGAACTCAGCCCCTGTCAACCTGGAACAAGCATTTTTGGCAAATCATTGCAAGTGAATCATGAGTCTTTAAAACTAAATGACAAGATTCCCCTGCCTTCTCCCTGCAAGCATTTGCAGAAGGCACTGTAGGAAAGATGCACCAAACTGTCCCAGTGCCCTTTGATGGATTTGGTTAGGGGTATTGATTTACGAGTCTTTTTCCTTGTAACACCTTAAGTCAAGCTCTAAGCAGAGAACCAGATTGAGGATATTTTTACATTTCTATGGTTCCTTTCAGAGCTTTTTTTACTATAGTAACTCCCCCTCCTACATTGTCTGAATTATGTCAATGTGATCTTATTTTTATGGTGCAAAACTCAGTAAGAAAGAGACTCAGTGATGCCAAAGGTCAATTGACAGTCCTGGAAGACAATACCGGAATAGAACATAAAATCATGTCCAGTCTCAGTGGCTTTCTACCTGTCTCATTTCCACACCTAGCTGTTAGCACTTGAGAACTTCTAAGCAATTTGTAATGATTACAATCTTTTAGATAAAGATCATTATTCTGAGCTGATAGCTGGGAAAACGAGAGCAGTGAATGCATTGCCTCTGCAGCTCCTTCTCATTCAAGAAGAGACACATGGCTTGATGTGTTTCCTCTAATGGCCTAACCTTCAGAACATTGCACTTGTGTTTTGCTTTTGGAATGTACGTCACTAGAAACGTAAATAATCTTTTCCACTCAGACAGCTCAAAAGCCACCCCAATAAGAAATCTACTTCTTCGAAGGAAATGACAATGAGGAAACACCAACAGAGGCAAAAGCTGTTGCGTAGAATAGGGTAGACCTTGAATAGGGGAATATAGGGAGGCAATATCCTAAATACCAAATCCTAAATCTACCTGAGCCTTTCCTGCCACTGTAAGTGAAGGAGATAAGTGGACTGGAAGCAGGTTAAGACTACAGAATCACCACACATTTCTCTCCATATTGCATATGTTCTTGGTGGCCAAATTCTGACGTGTTAATGTCCCTGTAGCTCCTTAGATGACATTATTTGGAATTTAGAAAGCATTGTTTGGTTGCTGCTGATGTTGGTGTTCGTATATGAGGCTAGGGCTTGCTTGGCTTGCTTGTTTGGCTGGTGCTCTACCATGGAGCCATGCCTCTAGCTCTGCTTTTCTGCTAGTTATTTTGGAGATGGAGTCTCATAGAATTTTCTGCCTGGCTGGCTTCAAACCATGACTCTCCAGAGTTCAGCCTTCTGAGTAGCTAGGATTACAGGCATCAACCACTAATGCCCAGAAAATTCATCTCTTTCTTTTTTTTTTTTCATGAAAGCAATGTTCTCAATTAAGTTGGGTTCCTTCACCAGTCAACATTTCAGTTAGGGTTGGAATGCTCCAACCCTACGTAAGAGAAAATAATCTTGTCACACTATTAGTGAACTCATTAGCAATTCGATAATGGAATGTTGAAAAAGTAAAACACTGTTCTGTAGTTTGATACCTAACAAAAATAATATATCTTCAGATGACAATGAATCTGTTCTATGGCTTTTTATTTTTTAATTCTCTGAGAGTTAACCTACTACTATGGTGGGGGAAGAAGGTGTTTAAAATTGATGTTACTGACTGTCTTATATCTAATGCTCCAAACCTATGATTTACAATTTATTGTATATCACCTTATACTTATCTATCATTAGAATGTTTGATGAAGAGAATATAATAGAAAACAAGAAAAGGGAGGGAACTTCATGAAAAACTCAATTAAGAGAATTAAGGGAGCCAAAGAAATGGGCACAGGTATGGAAAATAAGAGTGTCTGGAGTGGAATTACCTGAGATACAAACACCAAAAAACTGGAAGAAAAAGTATCAAATAGTTCAGTCTCTGGGGGTGAAAGGTCATGAGCTATATAGAGGTTCCATTTCTCAAATCTACCTCTAGATGGCAGTGTCAACCTAGAGCAGCTTGGCTGTTCCATGACAGGTAAAAGGCTAATCTGGGTCAGTTTTGGTTTTTGTTTGTATTGTCTTAGGTATGGTTTTGCATTAATCATGTTAACAGGAAGCATCCTTTACTTCCTCTCCTTGGATTTGCTAGAACTAGGTAGCCCTTCAAAATTATTTTCCGTATGGATGTGGACTCTGGCATTTTGCAGGATTCATGCAGTACGGAGAAGAAACAGATGCAAAGAAAATAGTGAAGAGCTCTACTGCTCGTTTATCCACCCAACAAGAAAAAATCCTGGACAGTCACCCACTTTAAGCTTTGAAGAGATGCACAAAAGGGAGCCATAGAGGCATGGACCAAATGAACCTTGGGTCATTGATGACATGAAAATATCATGGCTTCACAATGAAGCTTCAGTTTATGAAGACTCTTTCTTACTTAGAGATTTTTCTTCCCTTAGTCACTTGGGTAGTATGTGCCCAAGTGGACATTTCTGATGATCCACAGTTCTGTGATTGATTGGTTTGTCTGAACATACACACATTCCTCCATTATTGCCCTATCCAAAGCCCCCACCTTGTGGGACCTCCTCCTTTCTCCTTGCCACTTTCACTTTCTCAGAATTCTAATCACCTCAAATTTCCTCCACCTTAGTACCTGCCACACCGGAAATCGCCTAGGTATTTTCCCAGGAGATACCCCCCTCTCTCTGGAAGTCCAGGTTTCCTAAGAATGAAAATCTGCCTCCTGTATTCATACACTGTGTCCTGGAGGTACTCAATATTTCCTGGGTACCTAGAAATGAAGCATTCCTTTACTGCAATGATATCTCCTGAACCTTTTGCCCGTAACCTGTTTTCTTGGTGAAGGCTCTTGGCAGGAACCAGAGTGGCCTCTTCTGTCTGAGCAGTGAGCTGGTTCTCTGATTTCAATAATGGGGACCAATCACACACACACACACACACACACACACACACACACACACACACACACAGCCCTCCAAACATACCATAGCTTGAACTATACCTCCCTTCTAAGCTCTAATCAAGGGCCAGGCAGTTTGTTTATCCAAAGTGTTTGTCAAAAACATATTTAATCGTGACTTGTTAAAGCTCAAGGGACCTTCTGGGTAGTCACACCCCCTCTTAATACAGATAAGGTATCAGGACCTCAGAGTTACAGCTCTTCTCCTACAGTCCTAGGAAGGACTATAATTCCTACCTTCCATCCTCTCAACCTTTTTCCATGACACAGTCCCTATTGTGTACAATTCCTAAATCAGGGGGCTCTCAGAGAGAACTTCTTGGATAAGTGGCCAAAAAGGGGTATACTCTTAAGAGATGGTCTAAATAAATAAATTTTGTTGTTTACTCTTCTCAGAGCAGCTTCCTTTTTCAGGAGAAGATTTTGCCTTTGATAGGGTGCTTGTAAACAGCAGCAATTCGAATAGTTTTTTTAGGCACACTGTGAACATTTATATGTGCTCCATTTCCTCTGTAATCTGCTTTTACAAGATGCTGGTGAGGCTTTGATGACAGCAATGAATGACCCAGCCGGCTTCAACCCAAATGTTCAAACAGAGCTGAAAATTTGGGAGAATCTAAGGTCTTCATCTCAGTGGAAAAAAAAAAAAAAAAAGGAGCCAAATGCATCCACTCAAATTGCTCTTCTCCATGCAGACACGTTAACTTCTCCTTCTTCTGTGACTTCTTCCTGTCTTCCCTTTGCATTTCCCATTATCCTGTTCAGCTTATTGCCTACATCTGGAGTATGGCAGCTGTCCTGTAATGTGCAAGCTGCAGTACGTAATTTGGAGAACTTGAATACAAATATCTGTTAATTAAAAAAAATACAGAAGCATGCTTGTCAGCTTGTAATTATGTAAAGAAGAACACAACTCCCAAACTAATTTAAAAAGCAAAATGAAAATAACTTTACCAGCAGCCTTGCAGAAATTCTACAACTCCACATTTAGCCATGAACTTTCTTTGGAGTGTCCCAAAGTTCTTTGCAGTTGCTAGTGAAGGTTTGGAGTTGTATAGTAGGAGCGCTTAGTAGAACAGCCAGGAAGACAGGAATAGGATGAGAGGGGATCAGATTCTCTTATTTGTCTTCTTATGATAAGTCTAAGACAGAGAGGTCCAACTTTGGCACTGTCAATATTTGGGCCTGCTAATTCTTTGTCACCGATGTGTTTTTCTGGTGAGCTGAAAGATGTTGGACATTGTTGGCTTTTACCCTCTCTAGTTGTGACAAACAGAAATGTCCCCAGGGCATGAGGCTAAATTGCCACCACTTCAAAGTCAATGACATTTTCATTTACTGTACAATATGCACAAATTAACCTGGCACGGCCTCCACAGACCTGGGTTCAAGTGAACATTTCCTCACCATGAGCATATATGACCTTGGCTCCTTCCTAGTTCTTCTCTGCACCTGCCTCCTCATCACCATGATGGATGTAGCAGATCCTGAGCTGACATTTCACCAGGGTTGCTGTGAAGATCAAATGATATACAGAAGATTTTCAAGTATAAGAAGGGCATTAGAAAGGTTAGGTTTTATCGTGGTTATTATTATTACAAATGGCACCTGAAGCACAAAGCCGCCTTCCCTCTGAGGGAGCAGCCTGTTGACTTTGACGTTAGCACAATGCTCTCCTGTTGTCTAAGGTTTAAGGGCCAGGTAGAACTTGCAGAGCCCTTTGGTGAGATCTTTGCACATGGCCAGTGAGTAGAGAGGAAAGGCAAAATGACTAAGGGAAGGCTAGTAGAGACAGAACAATTCCACATACACAGGAAAGAAGGGCTCTGGCTGTCTTCCAGGGACTGAATGTGTGAGCTACTCTACTACCCTTAGATTGTGTGCGCAGTGGACTCCAGGTCAATGTATCATAATCTTTTCCAACTTTCTTTTAATTATACCAAAGAATCACTATACCTCACATGTGGACCATTGTTGTTTACCGATTAAAAATAAAATTTGAAAAGGGAATTAAGAGATTGTCAGCTGTCTGGGCTGATGGGAAGGCAGGCAGGTGGATGAGATGACTTCTCAAAAGCCTTCTAGCTCAGGAATTCTGGGATTCTGGGTTTAGGACTAGATGGTCTGCAGTTAGGATACAGCAGATTTGGATGTATTGCATTCATTAACAGCAGTTGTTGCCACGTACCCAGGACAGCTCTGTGATCATTATTTTAAGCTCATTATCTCATTGGTCACTGAGCGTTCCATACATATTGACATTGTAAAATGGGAAAACCGAGGTACATATTGGGCAAAAGAACTTGCCACAAAGCATATGTATCACTATATCTGTGAAGCTGATTAAGAGAAGGGCATGTGGTAGGTCTCTAGACCCAAAGCTTTTTCCCTGAGTCCTGGAGAGGTCATTGAGCTGCCACTGGCAGACAGAGCTGCCATGTCAGGGTCACCCATGAGATCTTCACTGTGAGCATTCCACAGTCCTGTGGCTCAACGTGTGAGGGCCAAGAATATGTGAAAGTTTGGGAAGACTCCACAATGCAGAAAATAAAAAGTAAAGTGACAAGCTGACAGGTTGAGCGGTGTACACACAATCAATACACCCAGGATAACTATTTCTGCAGAACAGTGCCTGGCTTATTCAGGTCCCCAGGAGACGCATGTTGCTCTGACAGTCGGCAGAAATCCTGACTGGATACAGATCTTTTCTTCACCAGCCTGCTTTTCTGACTGTTTTTATTTTACATGATTAAATATTAAACCCTGTAAACACTTCCGTTTGTCTGCACCGTATCATCCATCCAATTACCCTTTTGTAACTGTATCAAATCCTATTGGCATCACTTACTTCCCTGGGCAGCAAATGCAATTCCAAAATCCTATTGTAAGATAAAACAAGGTGGTACCTGAGCAGTTTGGGGGTCAAGACTCTTCAATTCCTTTTTCAGATCCTGGCATCAGCTCTCCGTTTACATCTCTTCAAGTCAAATTGTTTCCTTTGTGAGTGAACCCAATGGTCATGCTATTAAGACTCTACTCCTTTCTTCCATCAGATTTAAAGTAGACTGAAGTAACTTTGAAAATTCTAAATTCTGAAAGGTAAGCCCCGTCCACTCAAAGACTTGCACGAGGATTATATAAAGCATACATCAAGCTCCCTATCTTGACACACAGCACAAACCACATTCTGTCTCCTTCCTCTCCAGCTAGCATTTGCTGGTTTTTTAGAATTGCTCATTATTTCCTCATGTTAAATATCCAGGGGAAAACCTAATGAGGCCAGCATGATGCACGGGAAAATAATGTATTCCAAAGTCAGAAGGAAATAAGATCATTGAGTTGGCTGATGTTATGATTATCTACAGTTCTGTCTTCTCCTTTTAACAAAGATAAGCAAACTTCGTGATATCTAAAATTCAGTTTTGAGGTAATATCAAAGAAAGGATAATCACAACCATGCATTCGAATGTGAACTCTTTTTACATTCGTTTTGTATGGTGCCTTTCAGTACCAGCATCCTAAGGCCCAACAGCAAAAACCAAGGGATTCCTAAGTGTTGGAATTGCATGGTAAGTGTTGTACAAACAGAACAATGGGTCTAGGAAAGTGCTCTGACCCAGTGACTTTGAATGGACCACTAATATACTCTTCACTTCGTAAGTGTTGAATGTCAACGTTCAAAGGAAAGCTTAGGGTACATAAACACTCTAATAATTCCTGTAAATAAGCTAATGCAATTGGCCCACCCAAGTAGATTTTTCAGCAATAGGAAATAAATCAACTACACAAAAATAATTCTATCAAGTTTGCCTATCATGTTTACCAGGAACTTTAAGGTACTGGTCCTAGTCCCACAACACCCTAACCACTGCCCCAGCTCCACCTTTTGCCTTTTGCCTTTGTCCTGTTTCTCCTATGGCTTGGGTAAAAAAATAAAATTAAAATTTAAAAAAAAACCTTAGCCTTTTCTTTGCTCCCATGTTCCATCTGTTGAATGGGGAAGGCAACACTTTTATGCATCTGGCAGAGGGTGGTACACTTTAATGAGTGTTTGGAAAGTTCTTTGTAGAAGAAATGTTTGCATTAATATTGTTTTCCAATGCCCTGGATGGTCTAATGAAATGGTATCTTAATCTATGTCACGGCTAATTCATATTGGAATTGAGTTTACTGTATACAGATTTCAGTTTGGGGGGGTCACTGGGAAGATTTATTTGCCTTGGGGCAAATATTGATCTTCTGATCCTCCATCAATATTTACCTTTTGGGTCAATAAATTGCAGTGTTGACCTTGATAAAAGTCAACATCTCCACAGAAGTTCAGGGTCCTCTCATCTGTGCAGCTTTGGTTCGGAGTCTGCCACTTGACTCTGTTGTAATAAATCCTTATTTGCAGGAGTTTATAACACAGCTGTTGGCATGCCCTCAGGGGTAAAGTTGCCGAGTAGATCCCTAGGCATTTGTGTAGAAATGCTGAAGTGAGACTATCATAATGCTTCTAAGAGAACTCCTGATCTTACGCTCTTACTTTTGGTGTGTATATGGTGGGGAGACATTTTTCAGAAGGGTCTGTCCAGCTCAGAGTAATGTGCAGACTAGTCAAATTAGTAATAGAAGCTGTCAAACTTGTCACACTACTCACAGAAGAGTTGAAAATAGCTTTGGAGAAAAGGGTGTTGGCTTCCATAGACACTGGACACTGGACCCCAAATTGGCCAAGTTGACTGTCATTGATCACACTGTTCATGACCAAAGAGACTGTGGGGTTTTCATATTGCTCCACAAATGTGCCTGCAATCACCTATTAGCTAGATTATGTCCTACTGCTGATTGAGTCATTCAGTGATCATTTATTTGCTATTTATTTATCTGTTTATTTATGATGCCAGTATTGGGGCTTAAATGCAAGGCTTAGAGCTCTATCAGTTGAGCTACAGATCCACTTTTGGCCCTTTTGCTGGTGAATTGGAGATAAGAGTCTATAGACTTTCTGCCTGTGCTTGCTTCGAAAGTTGATTCTCTGATCTTAGTTTCTTGAGTATCTAAGGTTACAGGCATGAGCCACCAGTGTCCAGCTGTTTGCTGAGTATTTATTGATAAACTATCTACTCAGAATGCTGAGATCTGAGGATGGAAGTTTGAAGCCAACCCAAGCACGGAAAAATAAATCTGGAAGTGGAGGTGTGGCTCAACTGGTAGAGTGCTAGCCTTGAGCAAAAAAACTCAGGAACAGTGCCCAGGCCCTGAGTTCAAACCCCATGGCTGGCACAAAAAAAAAAGGAAGGAAGGAAAGAAGGAAGGAAGGAAGGGAGGAATGTAGGGAGGGAGGGAGGAAGGAAGGAAGGAAGGGGAAAGAAATAAAGAAATACTGTTCCATGCCCTTCACACACACACACACACACACACACACACACACACACACCTTTTTCTTAGACCCCATAATTGCCCATCGCTTGTTAAGAAACAAAAATACAGAGATTCCACCTGAGACTACAAAAAAACAGGACCCTTTCTTTCTCTAAGAACTATTCCAGGTATATGAATATGGTTAAGGGGCTCCCTTTTCTCCTATATCTCCCCTCACTTAAATCCTCGTAAGCACAACATCTCCATCAAGTCCAAGTACAGGGTGAGAGATGGCATGTGTTTGAGAATTCAGCATTGGCATCATACTCTGACTGCAGCGAGGAAGATTATTCATTCTTGGTTCAGCACCACCGTGGAGCATTCATGGGCAACACATCGTTGGTGGCTTTCAGGGGTGATCAGGAGTTCAAAGTTGATGGACTGCATAGAAAATGCATATCATAAGAATAGGAAGAGTCTTCTATGGGAATTGTGGAGAAGACGATATCCAAAAGGGAAAAGGGCAGTTGCAAAATGCCAGATCAATAGGATGGCTTCTGTATTCATCTTAGATGCTGTGATGTCTTTAGCGTTGGAATTTAATTGCTTTCCACATAGATTCAAGTAGAAAGAATGCTTCATCACCAAGCATTTTGCTCAGAAATGTTGCACAGATAAACAGATTTCAAGAATAAATGTATGTAAAACTCAAAACCCTGTCCAACACGCCTTATGATAAATGAGACTTTTTTATGCATTTCTCATTGATTTATCTGCTTTTAATGGGCCCATTTTCAAGCAGCAGTGCATCCAGACTGTCAAGGATGGCGTGTGTGTGTGTGTGTGTGTGTGTGTGTGTGTGTGTTTGGTGAAGAATGGTAAGGGAAAAGGCTAGCACTCTTATTTATTTTAGAAAACTGAATGTTAAAAGGCCGAATGTCACCTACAACTCTTCCTCTCGTTCCATTATTTTATCAGCACTATCAGCAATTCAAGTTATAAAAGCTCATTTCTCATTTGCCTAGATCTTTCCATACAGCTCAGGGAAAAAAATACATTGATAAGATGGAAAGGAAGAGGATGGGCTTTGGAATTACTCACAAATTGGGTCTATTCAGTTTGAAATCTTAGCTTAATTGTCAATTCTCTGTCCACATTTTGCTGGATATTTGGGGCTCTGTCGTTTCCAAGCCACAGCCAGCTCAGCAGTCTGGTCTCTAGACCATTGGTTGCTGCCTGGAACCACAATTCACATCAAATCCATCTTGATGAGTTAGATTAATTGAGCTTCAGGAGTTTTGCTCTGTGCTGGTCCTTTGACTCAAAGCCTTAAGGGCCCAGGCAGTGATCAGGCAATGAGTGTTGGAACTTTAAATATACCCCAGGGCCTCTTTAGAAAGACTAGCTTTGCCTCAGGGTCCTTGGCTAGATTTCTGAAAATGGCAAAAAGCAACACAAAACAAACAAATAAACAAATAGAAACCTTTTATAGCAGAATTTGTCCTAACCCATAGGGGGTCATTAGGCTGTTAGCTACCCTGTTCTTAAGAGAACTGCTTGTTTCTGTTCTCCTTGTTTCAAATTCAATCAAGGAGAATTTGCCTTTTATTTATTTCTGACAAGCAAATTAACTTCTCTTGTCTGTGTTTTGTCTCTGTAGTCAGGCCAAGATTTGCTCATATGCTGTTTTCTTCCCAATACCCCATCCACTCCCAAGCAAAGTCATTCATTCCTTCATTAAATCATTCATTCAGATGTCAGTCATTGATTAATGCTTTGATATTTATCAACCACACAGCTGGGAACTGAGGGATTTTAAAAAAAGTGAATCAGTCAGGATTTCTGCCCGGAAAGGACACAGAATCAACATAGAAAGACAAGCTTCTCATTGTTGCAATGGGTCCACCTGTATCCCTATTTAAACTATTTGTTTTTTCCCTTCCCCTCCACAAATTGTACCAACCTCAAATACAGTTGCAACAATGAGATGTACAAGTCATGATGTGGAAAAACGAACTTTACAACTTTGGTGGGGGCGGGGAGAGGATGGGAAGGGATGGGAAGGGGAAACAAAGGAGGAGGCTACAATGCTTGATAAGAAATATACTCATTATCTTACCCATGTATTGTAACCCCTCTGTACAGTATTTTCACAATAAAAATTAAAATTAAAAAAAGAAAGACAAGCTTCCGCAAACCTGCACTATATATGCCCGGTGCACAGGAAGAGGTAAAGCAGGACCCCACACAATGTGATGGACATCACAGAGAAGGATTTGTATAAGAGATCATTGAGAGAAATCTGCCATCCCTGAGCAGCACAGGAATTTAGAGAAATTGAGAGCAGGGGGTCACAGGGTCACCATTCTCTTCCTAGAGGAAGTGAAGCAGAGGTAGACGTAGGAGGGCACTCACGTGCATGCGTGTGTGTGCGTGTGTGTGTGTGTGTGTGTGTGCATGTGTGTGTGTGTGTGCGTGTATGTGTGTGTGTGTGTGCATGTGTGTGTGTGTGTGTGTGTGTGTGTGTGTGTGCGCGTGTGCCTCTATCTTCTTCAGGCAGGCTGACTGTGAAAGACTTTTTGAAATGTCCAAGAAGGGACTATGTGCTCGGAACTTAGGAAAGATCTTGGCTATTGAGCATACAGAATGAGGAGAAACAAAACTTCCAAGACAAAAACCCTGGTCAAAACCAACATTTGGAGGTCTATTCGTCAGGAATTTTCAGAGAAACAGAATCAACTCTGTGTGTGTGTGTGTGTGTGTGTGTGTGTTGATGTATAGAAAAGTAGACAGGTATAATGTAGAGATGATAGATGAATGGATAGATAGATAGATAGATAGATAGATAGATAGATAGATAGATAGATAGATAGATAGATAGATAAAAATTTGGCTTGTGACTATGAAGGTTGAAAAGTTCCAAGACTTGCATAGTTGGCAGGATTGGAGACCCAGAAGTACCTATGATACAGTTCCAGTCAGAAACCCAAGGATTGCTGATGGGTTGGTTTGGGTTTAAAGCAGAGAAGGGCTGGAGTCCCATCCAGCTCAAAGGCTTCAAAGAAAAGGAATTTCTTCTTATTCAGGAGAATAGAGGAATATGACTTTCTGTTCTATCAGACCTTCAAATGATTAGATGAAGTCACCCACACTGGGGAGGGCAAAATCTTCACTCCATTTACTGATTCAAATCTACTGATTCTTCACTCAGTTTACTCAGTCTCATCCAAGCACAATCATGCAGAATCTTATCCAAACACATCCTCACAGGCATACCCAGAATATGTTTGCCAGGTGTCTGTGGCCTAATCAAATTGATAAAATCAGCCGCCAGGAGGACATGCAGAAGAAAACGAAGATAAAGCAAGATAAGAGACATTCTCTCAGGTATATGAATGTTCCCCTAGAACATCTTAACCATCTTTGCTCACTAGGTAGATTTTGCATGAATGTTTGGATGTGTTCCTGTGCATACACTGATATGATTGAGGTGTTGAGCAAGACACTGGGAGTGAGTACACAGATGTTCTATGCCATACCATCAAATCTGGTGACAGAGGGAGACACAATTATGAAGAAAATGGAGAAGCATGTGACCATGTCATGGGGGTTAAAGATGGAGATGGATACCATTGCTGAGTGTGGCTAGGGAAGCCTTAAGATCCTAGGTGTGGTGTCTGGCAGATGCCATTACTTAACTGTGGCCAAGGAGAAGAAAGGGTGCTGCAAGCCAGCAGCTAGGCGGTGCACTGAATAGAAGAGATTCTTCTATGCTGTGGTGTGTCAGACACAGGATATTTCTAAGGAGCATAGCCGGTGTGGATTCATTTAGGGTCTGGGCTTCTCCGGAGACATCCCCATATTTCCAGCATCCTGTCTTTGTTCTTGATGGATGGTCACAATCACACAATTATTCTTTCATAGTCACATTCCCAGATGTCTTTTTATCTCATTATTTTTTTATATTGTTAGCAGCAACCGCCCAAAGGAATAAGTTAGGATTTAGTGAGTGCCTGGTACTGTGCTGCACGCACATTACTTCCTGTCATTCTTGCAGAAGTCCTCAAGATGCTGTCTGTCCTCCTGCCGCCAGGAGCGTCTATCCCCACGAGATCATAGAAAGCTGCAAGACTCTGGAGACAGGCACCTTGTGAACTGTAAAGTCGCAGGCCATTGAACAGTGCTCTTCCTGAGCAACAGGGCAGCTCTTGGAGTAGATGGCATCTGCCGATTTTACAGAGAAGTAAACCAAAGTTTCTTGATAGGGTAAAGTGGTAATTTTGTGCCAAACCTAGGTCTCTACCTAGCTAGGTCTGATATCAGCCTGGTCCTTCATTTACCCCATACCTACCTACATAAATAGATGTCAAAGTGATTTGGCCTCAGTCCCCTCCCATGGTTAGGTAGATGTCAACAGGACCTCAGCCAGCATCTCCTACCTATACCAGGACCATCCAGGCCTCCTGCTTCTTAGAAACTTCTCCCATCCATAAACACATAAGACTACCACAGTCCAGCCATTCTTTTCAGTTCATGCTCTTCCTTAGAGTTAGACACTGCAAGCTGGCAGGGATGGGAGGCTGTATTCTTGAGTATGCTGAACACAGGTGAGATGGGTTTAAGCTTTAACCTTTCCCTGGCAACCTTTGACAAGCTTTTGCAATAAAAAAATTAAATATTCATACTTGACAATTAATCTCTGACTTGAGAGAGCCATCTCTACCATATGTGTAACCCCTGGACATTTCCATTTCCAATCTGCACAAGGAAGATAACATCCAGAAAGTGAAATGTAATCATCCACTAGCAGCATTCCTTAGCTCAGATGGATCTCCAGTGGGGGAAAGTTTTCACCACCTAAGCAGTCAAAGATTCAAAGGGAGCAGGGAGACAGAGGGAGAGGAAGGATGAGCCTTCAAGCCTTGTGATAAGTAGCAGAGGTCAGAAATTGAAGGCCAGCACTCATAAAGCATGAGCAAGCTCCGCCCTTAAGGCTGAGCTCTGTGGATCCATCCAGCCAAAAGCACAATGGGGTTAACTAGATCACAATGGGATGAACCATAGAAAGGGATCAGTGGCTCCTGTTATAGATGCTTTGACATGTGTGACATCATCACATTGCTTGTACATTAAATGGGTTAAGATCACCCAAGAGACACACGGACACACACACAGGTACAAATTAATACAGGGCTAGGTGATCCTAAGCCTGTTTGTGCTGCTTCTGTGTCACCAAGGTTGACAACTAGAACTGTCTAGAAGCAGTTGTAAAAAGTGCTTGTAGATCCTTGACGAGGGCTCATTAGACCAGAACAGAGCTTTGTGATTTCTTATTATATTTAATGGAAAATTGAAGCACTCAGATATTTCCAAAGTGTAATTTGTTCTGATGGGTAGACCGACAGTGGATTGGGCTGCTTCACCAGGGAAGAGGCAAAAAATAAATTAAACAAATTAATGACTGTGACGCATTCCAGGGGAAAGAAAAATGTAGTTGATAATCCACCCCCACTCCCATCCCTAACCAAAAAAAAAAAAAAAAAAAAAACCAACAAAAATCATCATTTTCATTGCAGTCACATCTCCTTGGGCTGATGCTTCTTGTGGGTATTTTTAAAGAAAACTTCCCCTCCAGTCATTTTCTTTAGCCCAATAAGCACAGTTGCTAATTTTCTCTCATTTGGAGATTCCCCCCTGGAACCATATGCCATTAAAATGCTTAGACATGTGGAAATGGACTGATGAAGATATGAGGAGACAGGGAGTTTCACATGAGGAGAGACTTTGTCAGATGGATGACTCTGACATCAGATTCCCTAACCTAAAGAGAAAGATCCTGGCAGGGGAAAGAGGGAGAGAGCCGTACTCCGTCTCTGGGATGCGTCCAGCAGGTGTGGGGAAGAAGAGGGAAGGAGATTTTGTGTCCCCATGCCCAGCTCAACACCTGGTTTTTACCAAGTGCTCATGGGTTCAGTGAATGAATGCATGCGCAAATGAACGAATGAATGAACCAACCAATTTATGGGTAAGATGGGTAAGTGATTGCAGCAGAGAGTCTGGGGAGCTGGTAGCAACAGGACATGGGATTTGCAAACAAGTGGCTATATGTGGCCTTCAATGACAGAGGAAAACTCTCTATCATGCAGCATATGGGCTCCGTCATGTGTCACTGGTGCTGGTGAGCCCGTAGTTTTTTACTCCTTTCTTCACAGGGCTTTATCCATTTGCATTTATTTGTGCACTCATTCAATTCATGCTTACAGAATGTTTAAAATATGTAAAAATTAGTGCATCCATGGTCCAGTTCGCAAGAACAGACACAGTGACATCCCAGCACCACCATCAGAATATCAGCCCGGAGTACATCTGTACTCAATAGAGCCAAGAATTCTAAGGATGTGTCTTACCTTTTCCTAGCCCTTTCAAACACCCAGCTGAAAGTTTTTCTTAGACCCCAATCCTTGTTTATGTATAGTTAACTAGTCAGTAACTCCAGTCAGTCCTCTAGATCTTAGGGTTCTGAATGCCTGGATTCAGCCAGTGATGACAGAAAATATTAAGCAGAAAGAAAGGAAGAAAGAAAAAGAAAGAAAGAAGAAAGAAAGAAAGAAAGAAGGAAGGAAGGAAGGAAGGAAGGAAGGAAGGAAGGAAGGAAAGAAGGAAGGAAGGAAGGAAGGAAGGAAGGAAGGAAGGAAGGAAGGAAGGAAGGAAGGAAGGAAGGAAGGAAGGGAAAGAAAGAAAGAGAGAAAGGAAAGAGAGAAAGGAAAGAGAGAAAGAGAGGAGAGAGGGAGAGAGGGAGGAAGGGAGGAAGGGAGGAAGGGAGGAAGAGAGGGAAGAGAGGAAGAGAAGAAAGAGAGACAAAGCAAGCAAGCAAGAAAGAAAGAAAGAAGGAAAGAAAGAAAGAAAGAAAGAAAGAAAGAAAGAAAGAAAGAAAGAAAGAAAGAAAGAAAGAAAGAAAGAAAGAAAGAAAGAGAAAGAAAGAGAGAAAGAAAGAGAGAAAGAGAAAGAGAAGGAAGGAGGGAAGGAAGGAAGGAAGGAAAAGAGAGAAAGAAAGAGAGAGAAGGAAGGAAAAAGAATAAAAAAGAAAGGAAGGAAAGAAGGAAGAAGGAAGAAAAAAAAAGAAAAATAAACAACCACAAACCGATGATGTAAAGTACATATGAGAAATAAATACCATGTCATTTCATATAAAGGAACTGAGAACCTTCAAGTTTGTGCATCTGGGAATCTTGGCGCCAGTTCTCTTTGGGTACCTAGAGATGGCTGTATCTGTGGAGTGGGGAGGAGGATGAAGGCTGTGTGAAGGAATAGATTAGGGTAGAGTAGAATGAAATGTGCCAGGAAAGTGGTCCTCACCCTCCCACTGCAATTCCGCGAGTCTCTTCTAAGGCCTTACAATGCAGGAGAGGGAAGGCCAAGCCAGACACAGGCAGCCAGGACATTTCATCTAGAGCAATTCCCTGGTTCTGATAAGTAAATCTGTTAATGCTCTCCAACCCCCGCCCCCACCTTTGTTAGGGAGCCCAGTGTATTAATTAAAAACTGCGGGCAGCTGTAAGTATCTTCAGAACAAGGATTAAGCCAGCTTTCTGTCAATTGCTTTCAAAGCCATCACTATTTGCTAGAGAAATGCTTTCTTTGGGGGTTAAAGCAACTTGCTTTTTGCTTTTTTGTCTCCTCCATTACCACATTACCCTGTTGCCCCCTTCCCCTTAGTCATGCTAGAAACCAACTGCAATAGAAAGACCACACGGAAAGGCCCACCGCCACGCCCCTCAGACAGACACAGGCTCTGGGCACTCAGATCCTCCAAGCAAAATCAGTCTTTCCCCCATTTCTGCTGGCTTAAGGTACAAGCAACCTTTCTGTGAAGCACCACTGAGACTTTGCCAATGAGAAGGAAAGCCGGACATTAATGTTTCTTACATGATATATTTCATTTACTTCTTCATTTTGTTTCCATGACATAAGAGTTATCTACTGTTTGGCCATAATTAAGCAGAGAAAGGTAGGCCTTCCATGAGGAAAAAAAATGGAACAATGGTTCCACGTTAAGCTGGGCATCTGCAGAGATGAAGCCAAGCAGGATCTTAGTAGGTGACTACTGAGCAGAAGAATGGGTGACCTTCCAGGCCTGCCGGGGCCTGCATACCTCGTAAGGTAAAGGAACACTGATTTGTCTCCATCACGGACAAGCAAAGCTGTATACTGTCTTCCCTGCCCAGTATGTATGGAGGACTGGGGGTGGAGGGGGGAGAGGCAGGAGGTAGAACACAAGGAAGGTGGGGGTGGGTATAATTAAGCTTTTCTGAGTCCCCAGACAAATATAATTTACAGATCTTTCATGTTATCAGCAGTGAATATTAAGTAAATCAATAAATTCTCCATTGAAGTGATAAATAATCAATCAACTACAATAGCACACAATAAGTCTGAACTCAACTCTAATGTAACTGTAAAATAAAATGTCAACTCTAAGGCAGGCTTTTTTTTTTTTTTTGAGATCTTATAATGATGAACCCAGTGCCTCAGAGCCTTGAACTTGGAACCTTGCACTTGGAGCCTCGTACAAGGCACTGCATGGGAGATGAAGGGTATCACTCACAGACCTAAGTACACACGAATGAACACATGTGCACACACACACACACACACATGCATGCATGTCACGTGCACGCATGAAGCAGCTGTCCAAGTTGCTCGTGTGTAACTCAGCAGATTACACTGGGAAATCTAGCCTCAGCAAAGAAGGAAAGGGAAAGAAGACAAGATCTAAATCAGGATCACATTTATAAGCTCATGGCAGGCAGAGAAAAACCCAAACAACTAATAACACCTGGGAAAAGCCACTGCAGAATTTATATAAAAACAGTATATCAGAAATGCTGCTTGACAGACTTCGGAGAGGCAGAAATCAAGGAGAACTCTTGCTCGTCCATCTGAGGTTTAAACGTATAAGAATTACTCTTTTGTGAAAAATTGGAGACCGATTTGATTATTTTCTGCCAGCAATCAGCCTTTTTGTCTTGTTATCATACTTGGTGGGGATCTCTCTCTCTCTCTCTCTCTCTCTCTCTCTTTCCCTCCACCTCCTCTATCTTTCTGTATCTCTTCTCTCCTTTCTCTTCTCTCTTGTTCTCTGTGTGTTGCATGTGTGCATGTATGTTTGACAAACATCTTTTTTTTAGCAAACATTAATTGTACAGAATAATGGATTTCATTATGATATTTTCACATTGGCATCTCTGTTTTGGGTTTTTCTCCTTCGACTATCAACATGTGTAAGTCATAAACAAAACTTTTATTTATAAGCTTCCGTCTTCTCTTTGGCCTCTTCCAGGATAAATGCATAGGATTAAACAGACATATAGTTCTCTTAGCTAATTTGAGCACGTGGCCTATTTTGAAGAGACTTATTTCTGTTCTTTGTTTTTTCCCTGCTTTCCTCCAAGTGAGCTCATTGCTAGGAACTTAGAGACATAGAAAGGATATCCAGGTCTTGGCCAATTTCTCTGGCTCTTTGCATGACTGGCTGAGCCAATGGATTTGTGGCTCCTTTTTGTCTTGCCATCACTTGAATCTCTTTGGGGTTGCTTTGGCTTCAGTGTCCAATATGCCTGGCATGGTTGTCTTGATGTAATAATTCCTGATGGCAATTATTCATCCATAAGAAGATGAATTCACTGAGGCCTCACCTGTCAGTCTTCCCCTGATGCAATCAAGTCTTGTTTAGGAGTGAATACTGTTCCCTATGAAATAAAGATACTGGTCTCACCGGTGCCATCTTGGCCACATGGTGGATAATAGTGTATTGGGTTTAACTGGCACCATTTTGTCTTCATGGTAGAAGCAGGGAAGTTCCACCCCCAGGTAGTGGGTATGCCTGAATTCTTAGAGGTAGAGGCAGGGGCTTGGTAATAGGTTATTAGACCTGCCAGTCTTGGGTCATAAACTCTCAGGCTCCCTGTGATCCTGCCCCATGACCAGCACCCTATCTAGGCCCAGACAAGCTCAGGTGCCAGGACGCCATGCCTCATGTCTCCTGTCTCCTGGCTCTCCTCCAGTCTCCACGGCATCCCACTTCAGCTTGCCACTGGAGTTGATCTAGTTGATTGGTACTAGTTTTCTGTTCATTCTTTCCTCTCCTACTCTCATGATTCAGCTTTCTAACAGTATTAAGTGTATTCGAGGGGCTGCAGGTCTTTGTGACAGGAGTTCACCTGCAGTCACCAGCTCTCCAATAGATTCCTGGTTTGGTCTCTCAAACTATGGGTACTCTGTTTCTCATGACTGAGTTCCTGTACAACACCTACTCCCTGACTCATTCCTAAACAGAAGCTACACCCATCTACCAGCAGCATACTCCTTCCTAGCTTCCTCCTGATAACTGAGTCACATCACTCAGCCTTTACTATGTGTCCTTCATTGACCCACATCATGAAAGGCAATAACCAGGAAAATGTAAAACATGGCTTCTGCCCCTACGAAGTTTATGTTCTAATTAGACAAAATTCAGAAGGATGACCTAGAGCATCTCAATTGATGTACAGCCTTTTATCTCAATCTCAGCATCTCAGCTCTCAGATTAGTAGATCTTTTCCATTTCTTCCACTTTCTCCTAAGGCAAATGGGGATTGCGGTTCCTGTCCTTTAAAGTGGGCCTAACCTCATATGCTTTATCTCCAGTGGCAGGAAGAAAGCTGATGGTGCCCCACAGCTGTCTACCTCCTAACCTCCAGAGCCTGTGATTGACTCCTTTCCTTACATAGTGCTATGGTATGGATATGCAAATGGCTGCCCAAAGGCCTGTGTTAAAAAGGCTTGGTCATCAAGGTGGTACTGGTGTTAACTGGTAGAAATTTTGAGAAGTGGAGCTGAATGGGAGGTCTTTAGGTCATTGGGTCTGTGCCTTTGAGGGAGATTATGGGTCCAAAGGCCTTTTCTTGTTCTTTTTTTTGTGTGTGTTTTGTTTTGCGTTCTTCCTAGTAGTGTGGTAAGCACTTTTGTTCTACCATTGTTCTTTTTTGCTGTCATTGCTATCTGACACCCCATTAAAGCATTAAAAAGCAGTGAGTCTATTGAAACATGGACTAGAAATTCTAAAATCATAAGCCAAAATAAATCTTTTCTTTTTTTGCATGCTAAATATCTTAAGGCATTTTGTTGTAGTGGCAAACAGCTAACTAACATGCATAGCAAAGGAGACTAAGTCTGATTAGATTTGGTTTATGTAGAAACAAACCAAAAAAAAAAAACAAAACAGAAAAGCAAAAAAGGTTGATGTTCCTTGGGGAAAAAAAGATCTTGGAAACATTTCTATCATTCACATACAGAAGCACCCCCCTTTTTTTCTGAACAAGATATATATATATATTTGAGCTTTCTCCTACCTCTCCGTAAGTTGTTTGCCTTCATGGGGAAAAATCTAAGTGGGTTGATATTGGCAACTCTCCTTTCTTTTGGAGAGTCAACTTTTGTTCTCTGGGAGAACTAACTTTTAGTCTAATTCTCTCATCTCTTGTCACCAAGGCACGTGGATGCTTTGTACAAATGAGATTCCTGATAGACCATCTAGCCTTCCAGAATTCCATTTCACAGATCCACATGCAGATCAGGCCAGCCCTTCCTCAACCCGCTCTCATCTTTCACGAGACATGAAAGAGGAAAGAATGGAAACCCAGCAGCACTGCTAACCAGGGTACCCTCTGCTGCACCTGAGAGAGAAAACTATCGTTTGTACATGGAAGAGAAAAGTTATAAGCTTCTGAGTAGACTAAAGACAGAAATAAGAATGTGATGAGGCAAAGCAGTTAGTCATAGTGAGGAAACTATCCTAGAGGGGCTGGAATATGTAGGAAACATGAAATTAGATAAGTAAATGGGGCCAGATTTGGAAAGATCTTAAGCACTAGCCTTGGTGGTATGAGCATAGAGTATCCTTGTATATTTTTAAGCTGGCATGCAATCTAAGGCTTAGGCAAAGAAAAGAGTGGCCCAATGCCTTACATTCCTCTTGGGCACCCATTGCCTGATTTATCTTGAGCCCAAAACATACTGACTTGTGCAGATTTTCTTGGATTATTTATTTTGGTTTGAATGTACACAGTGGAGAACTCGATGTGAGCTTGGCTAGATGCTTTAAAGGAAAGGACTGTATCGTGTATGCATCTGTTGATGCAACTGGTACCCAGACCATCTGTGGGTGGTTCCTGCCATTCTTAGCAACTTTCCTCTCTTGGAGAATGAAGGCTTCCTACACTGAGTCACTTGGTGGCCACTGAATTATATTTTGGGAATGTGTCCTAGTTACAGCAGGCTTCCCACTTGTCATGCAGAAGAGAATGCCCTTCTGGAAGAGGATCTGCACATTTGCCTAACAACAGCCTGCTGCTCCCAGCAATCTCCCTTTTGTCAGAGGCTGAATGAGGGAGATGCTCAGCCTTTGATCTCCACTTGCAAGAGCATCCTGAGAAAAGCTAAGCATCCTGTTGTGCTTCCAGTCAGAAATGCACCTCCTTGTCACTCCACAGGAAGACACCTGGGCATCACCATTCCAGCGCTCTAGGAACTAGAAAGCACCTGAGAGTTCAACTGCCTGCAAATCACAGACATTCACTTTTACCACAGTTTCAATAAAAGGCCATTCTGCTCTTTCTCTATAGCTTTCCCTGACAAAAGACTTGCCACCTCCCAAGGATTCCTATTCATGGTACCCAGAAGCTCCTGTACACAGCACTCCTAGAGAGATTGAGTTAGGTGTCCAAAGGTTCATCAAAAACCCAAACTGTAGACCCAGCAAATGAATGTCTAGAAATTTATCCAAGAGAATGAATGAATAAATATATAGTGTTCATCTCTACGAACAGTAGTAGCAAAAATCTTTGAGCAAATTAAAAACCATGTCGGATAATAGTAACTATTAATATGGGAAGTTAAGAATAGCTACTATGTAAGGGCTGGGCACTTACCTGGAAACCTTGCGTGTATTATTTCATGTATTCTTGACTGTGCATTTTGTGATAGTATATATACACATATATGTATGTATGTGTATATGTGTGCATATGTATGTAGATGAAGTAGGCCCTGAGAAGAGACTCAAGCTGGTACAGCTCCATTCTAGGCTTTGCCTTTGTTTTAGGCAAAGACTCCATTTTTGACTGACCTTAAAGGGTTCTAAGAACCTTTAAACAAGGTTCAAACTAGAAAAACAGCCTTAATCACAGGGCCACATCTCGGTTCCTACAAGCCCAGCTCCCGGAATGAAGAAAATGTATCTGGTCCCCCTCTCCTAAACAACCTAACCCACCCTTGATTGTTGAGTTAAAGACTGACTGATAAAACAGATAGGTTGTAATCTGGCTCAAACTGGCAACACCAGTTGATTATGGTAAACCCTACCTTTTGCCTGCCAAATTTGGTGCTATTTTAAACCAAAGTGATAGGCTGGTTTAAACAGCCATTATGAGACAAACTGTAACCTCATTGGCCACCTGTGTGTAGTCTGGTATGACTGTACAATCCTTTGTGTGTGTTACAATCCCATTGGTCACCTGCATGTGACCAGACTTGACCACATGGATCTTGCCTTTAAAAAAATCCTAGCTTGTGGGCTGTTCAGGATCGCAGTATCAGCTCCCGAGTCTGTGCTGTGGCCCTGACCGGTCAGTGTAGGAACCTTCTCAATAAAGTTGCTTCTTTGCTAACAACTTTGTTGCGGTGGGCTCTGTCACTCCAGATGACAAAGTGGGCTTGCCTGTCTGAGTAGGGGTCTTCTTACTACATATACGTATACATATATAATACATATATATGTATATCAGAGTTTGGGAGACAAGGTTGGGGATGGTATGAATACTTCAGAAATTTTGAGGACCAGTCAGAGATGTCTCCTCTCTCATGTTTTTTCCCTTGGCTTCTGAACTGCTCTCACTCTCTAGCTTCCTGCCTTGCTGGAATTAAACAAACCACTGTACCACTGGATTACCCCTGTGGCTCAGTCACCTTTAATTTCTAGTTAAGGCAGATCCCCAAGGAGGAGAAGGGAATTTAAGAGGAAGGAAAAGTTCTAAATAAAGAAACTGAGTCTTACTAATATTCCAATTGAACATTGAAAATTAATCGTTATTTATGTACTTTGGAAAGTCTGCGATACCCTAAGTTTTCTTGTTCCCTCAACAAGAGCAATTTGTTCTTCTCCATCTCTCAACACTCTTTACTGTGAGCCAAGGTCACTGCATGGTATTTATAGAGCCATTCCACCATCATTCATTGAGTGTAGCACTTGTCTTTCTGGGCCCTTGATTCACTTCAGAGGGTTGGAACATGACCAAAGTCCTCTTGAGTTCTCAGTTGTACTGAGATCCTCTATAAAAGAGGACTAGTTTGTGCCAAAGGAGTTTGTGAGTGTGTGTGTGTGTGTGTGTGTGTGTGTGTGCGCGTACACATACATGCATGTGTGTGTGTATGTGTGTGTTAATGCTGCTCTTGAAACTTGGCCATTTTAAAACAATTATGAAGTAAAATTCCAATTGTAAAAAATTAATTTCTTATTAAATCAAAGGAGAAAGATATCAAGCATGATAGGTACTGTACTTTAAGTTGATTACAAAAAGCATTTATTGAGGGTTATCCACTAGGAAATGGATAGAAAATCAATTACACGGTAGTTAAACATCCAATAATATGTGTTTTAATGAACAATTTGTATTTAACACCTCTTATGAAGTTATGAGCTGGGTTAAAGTTTGGGAGAAACCATCAGCTGTTGAAATATCCGAGTTAAATCCCAAGGAGTCTGGTACCATGTTGAATCAGATGCCATATTTCTGCTTCATGGTAATGGTATTTGAGAGCTGGTTCACTAACTATGCTTCCTGATAGCATAAAAGACCACACATTTTTCTAAGAGTTCTCCATTCAGACCGGGATCAAAAATTATACTGCTGTCAGATTAGTAGCTTCTATTCTCAGCTCCACTGAAAGTTAGTCCTGAATTTCTCATCTCTGCTTTGATCAGGGAATCTATAATATAATGTGAATATATATATATATACATATATATATATATGTATGTATAATTTTGCCAGTCCTGGGGCTTGAACTCTGGGTCTGGGCACTATGCCTGAGATTTTGTGCTCAAAACTAGTGCTCCTGAATTACAGCTCCACTTCCAGACTTTTATGGTTAATTGGAGATAAGAGTCTCATGGTCTTTTCTGCCCAGTCTGACTTCAAACCATGATCCTCAGATCTCAGCCTCATAAGTAGCTAGGATTATAGGTATGAGCTACCAGCACCTGGCTAGCAGTGAATATTTTTGAAGGAGCTCACAGCTAGCTCCAAATCTGACCATGGTATAATCCTTCAGTTTAACCAATTCACAGATATTTTTGCAGAGATACAGTAGAGGTGAAGGACAGCTCCAAGAGTGGAAGACAAGAAAAAAATAGCAGTGTTCAGAAAAGGCAATTGAACACAAGAATGAGGAAAGCAAAGAGAATACTAAGTGGCTCTTTCATAGGGAAAGGAGTCTCTATGTGATGCTTAGCTCATAAGAGGCAGAAGCTGAGTGGGATAGGCACCAGGAGTGAGTGAACTACTGACTCAAAAAACACTGGGTTTGTCTGACATTATGGAGATCATAGCTGTTCTGGGTATGAGAATTAGCAGATAGGAACTTATGCTCTAGTGCCTGGGACACCCTATTCCTGACTCTACACCTGGAGGTATGATACCTGAGCGGTTAACTAGTACTAGTACAATGCCCAGACACACCCTAGTTACACAAGAAATATTGGCTGAGCAATGTATATAGGATAGCATTTACCTCATAGAGTCATTTTGAGAGAATACATTGCAAAAACCCATGTAAAACATTTAATGTGTTGTCTGGTACATAATAAGTTCAGAATTAATAATAGCGATCATGATTAGTGCCATTATTATTAGGATATCTAAACACCTGATCTCTATAGTCACTTAATCTTATTATCTAAGTCTTGTCCTTCCTGCCATGGATATTGGGCTATATTTTATGAGCTCTTAACATAGTGACTGACATAAAACATGTTCTCAAGGTGTGTTAAGTAAATGAATTCAATTAATTTATGGAATTTTACAGTAGAAAGTAATCTTCTTCCACTGTAGATTCTATGAATGCAGTCTATTAACCCTTTTCTGACCATATGTAAATAAATAGAATAAAGCCGAGACCAAGGTGATGCAATGCGTGAGGATCAAACCAGAATTATAGCCCAGATATTGCAACTCTCAGTATGGTTCTTGCAACCAGATCTTCCTTCCTATGGGATAAGGGTGATGATGGTCTAGTTGCAAAGCTTCAGAACCACAGTCTGGGGTCTGAGTCCTTAGGGTTATTGCATAGGAAAGAGCTACAGCTTGAGTTCTGGAATGTTAGCTCAGAGTTCTCATAAGGGAATTGATACCCCGCCCCCCCCCCCCACACCTTTCCAGGGTGCTGGGTTCCAGTCTAGAAATCTTATCAGTTCCAAGTTAGAATCTGCGATTATCTGAATCCTCCAACAACTAGCTCAATATCTGGCATTCTGTGTGGTCCTGAAATTAGGATACTGGATCTAACTGGGGCTATCTTGGCTACGTGGTGGATGATAGGGTGCTAGGTTTAACTGGCACCATCTTGTCTTCATGGTAGAGGCAGGGAAGTTCCACCTCCAGGTGATGGTGGGCCTGAATTCCTAGAGGCAGGGGCGGGGACTTGGACAATAGGTTACTGGACCTGTCTGCCCGTGCTCTGAACTTGTGAGACTCCTGAGTTACCTGTGTCCCTGCCTCCTCGCCCTGGCCCTATTTAGGCCTAGACCAGGCACCGTTATGCCATGCCTCATGTCCCATATCTTCTGCATTCTGTCTCCTCGCTCTCCTCCAGCCACCATGACATCCCGCTTCATCTCTATTGGAGGAGATGGTTTGTGGGTATAGTTTTTCTGCCCTTCCTTTCCGATCCTGCTGTCACGGCTCAGTTTTCTAACAGTGTTAAGTATATTTCAGGGGATGCAAGTCTTTGAGACAGGAGTCCAACTGCAGATTCCAGCTCTCCCATAAAGACTCCCAATTTGACCTCTCAAAATGGGGCTACTCAGTTTTCTTGTGACTGGATTCCAGTACAACAGTCCCATGAGTAACAGTCATTATTGACTATAGGGGAGACTCATGACAGTGTGGGCAGAAGGTAGAAGGAGGCAGTGCATTCAGGAGGGGTGTGGAGCTTTGCTACTTGGCAGGATATCCTGCTGACTGAGGCTCTTACACTGGGTTAGCCAAAGGAAATGCATATAGAAACAAATGAAATGGAGGGGCACTAACATTCAAAGTGAGGAGGGTATCTGGAGACCCCAAACCAGAACCTCATTGTCCTCTCCATCTTTCTTTATATAGCCATGCTCTTTCAGGATTTCAATCCAGGGAACTCTTCTCAAAAGGCTTGACACATGTTGGGTATCTGATGTGTGCTTAATGAATGAATGAATGAGTGAACCGATGAGTGAACAGAACTTTACAACCAAAAAGGACCTTAATAGTCCTCAAGTAGGGCAGACGGCTGGTAGGTAGTCTTGCAGTGATCATTTCTCATAACTCTATTCATAAACACTAACAGGGGCTTGGAAATGAGGAACTTAAAATCTTCAATATGCTCAGTGTCATCACTACCAGGATGGTGTCCTATGGAGGATGCTACATTCCCTCCCCTCCCTGTCCTTTCCCAAGAAGACTTAAGTACTGAAGCCTGTGTGGATGAGGGAATACTTGTTACAAGTCCAAGGCAGCAATTAGGGTAGAAGCAGGTTAGCAGTTTTCCCTGAAGGTAGAGAGGAAACCCAAGCTCTGTTTGCCCACAGCCTGTAGGGACAGATCTAAAGATCTGCTAAATTGCAAGTAGAGATTAAAAGGTACCTGAAAGGCCCCAGGCCACATTGTTCTAGGGAACTTGTGGGGATGGGGAGGGTGAGAGAGGTACTAAAGCAGTGAATGTGTCTTCTGGGAGGAAGAAGGGAAGGAAGGCTAGAGGAGGAGGAGGACAGAAGCTAGACAAAAAAATCCCCGTCTCTCCCTGAAATAAATGGATATAGTTTTCCTCTCCCCTTCACCATTGGAGCCCTACTTGGGCTGACTTGATGCGTAGCTGAGAAGCTACAGATGCTGGGACACTTTGGCGATGGTTTTGTCATTACAAAAATCACACCAGGCAGTAAAGAGGTTTTGAGGGGTGGAGCCACCGCGCCTCCCCCGCCATCCGCACACCCGCCTCCAATATGGCTGAGCATCCACACATGTGTCAAAGCGGTTTTGTCACTGCTAAAGCAAACGCAAAATGAAACATAATGGAGAACTCCAGGCAGACAGAGTCTGTCAGTGAGATTTAATTTGTTTCAGAACGGAGAGAGTTGCAAGGGCCCTGGCTCTTGATTGGAGTGGACAGCAGAGAGGTAGAAGAAGCACATGGGGTTGGAGCGATTCATTCCAGACAGGACTCCCGTAAACCAATCCGATAAATTTCTTCATTAGGGTCTTGAATAAAAGGCAAGTGGAAAGAGGGCAGAGCAGAGCCTGTAGATTAAATTTGGTCAGAGCCAATATCTGACAATCCCCCATGCTGTTATCCAAATGAAAGCTAATGCAACTATGAATTAGCAGCCCCAGGAGCCCTGGAGGAGGGAATTCAATTCTCCTCCTCTCAGCTCTTGCCTAGATGGTAGACCAGAGCCACAGGAGGCTGGTGTTGCTCTCTCCAGGCAGGCAGGTGTTGAGAGAAGGTTGCAGGGGTTCAGTACAGCCCTTGTACTCCTTACCAGTCAAGCCTCAAGGCTAAAGCACCCCTTGCCTGGGGTTGGTCTATGGGACAGAGAAGCTGTTTTTCACTATGATGGATAGTAGGAGACCCTTTTTGAACTGTTTGTTCTGCTAGGTACCAGTGATCAAAGATTTGCCCATCCCTATTTTCTCACCTTCTTCCCTGTCAATCTTGAGTGTTTAATCTTCACAGAGAGTTCTAGATGATGAGATTTGGCCTGGCCCAGGAACTTCTTAATGAAGGAGTCTCCACATGATCTGAATCAAATGATGTTGTGTGTTCCCAAGCCTTGAGTTTGGCTACTTCTTTTTTTTTTTAAATGGAGCTTTAGAACCCAGGCCTCACACTCCAGAAGTTTTGCATGTCAGGTCTGACCACTCACTCTTGTAGGCCAAATAAAGAGACAGTGAAGGGTAGAGAAAGGAGCACAGAAAGGCAATACTTCATCTCATTTTCAGCCAGCTTCCTAGTACCAATGTGAGGTCCCAGTTTTATAGACCAAGAACTAAGGCTGAGAAGGGAGAGGGAGGTCTGTATATTAAATCAAATCAGAGGTATGCTTATTAGTCAACATATGGCTGGAATGGTCATTATTTCAGTCCTTGTTTGGAGAGGGGTTCTGGAGAAGTTAGTATCACTGTAGTCACTGATCAGGATAAGCAAATCTTGGCTGCTAGCTGAATGTTCTACCCTCAAGAGTCTCTAGTTCCTTAGGAGTAGTTTCAGGTAATTGTCATGAACATATTATTGATCAGTTCTGTCCTCAGATTCCAAGGGATTGCAAAGTGACTTCAGAAAGAATAGCATAGTAAAGATGTATATAAAATGGAGGCAGGTATGCCAAGCTTTTTTTCTCCCAGCTTTCATTTCATTCGTGGGCCCAAATAAGTATTCAGTACTTTTCAACAAAAGCAGCTTTTAAGCTGGGATGACGTGGGGAACATGGACGGCCTTCCTTCACTTATGGTGATGACCAGCTAATGTGTCCTTTGGAAGATGTGTCTGCCCTTGATCCTCCATGATCCTCCATCAGTCATTCTGGTCCCAGTGACCCTTCTATCCTGCCCTGTTCCCTGACCTCTGCTCCAGATGGCACACTCCACCATGAACTAGATACAAATGCATCACTGTCCACTTATCTTCCTGACTGCTGATTTAATCTTGTCCTGGGTTTGTCCTTCGCCCCCTGCTCCATGGCATGGCGTGAATATGCCTGAACTTTCCTCATAGTCAAAATCAGTCATGTCTAGCCAGTGCTATTTGTAAAATGCAATCTTAAGGGGAGAGGGGCGAGTGGAGGGTGAGTTCTTCTGACAATGGTAGTGAGAAAGTTATCAGATGGTACAGAGGAGGACAGAGAAAAGCTATGATTGGTTGTAGGAGAGAGGTGCCCCTGGGTGGAGATGGAATCTCCCTCACCCCTCCCTGGAACTGGGCTTTAACTATATGTAGGTGGATAAGAGGAGCGAAGTGATGAGGATAAATGTTTTACCTTGGGAAAGCTGCTCCAGGCCCAGAGACACCAGAGACCAATCCTAGGACCCCAAAGAGCAGGGCTCAGTGGAGCAGCACCCGGGCACTGATGAGGACATTTATCAGAGATCCGTGTTAGTTAGAGCGTTAAAGCAAAGGCTTGTCCCATGAGATTTTGTCTGCCATGGGTGAGGGTTGGAGGAACTGTCTTGGAATAAAATCTTTTTAATGTTCCTCTCCACAGCAATATAACCTCCTTAATATGACAAATCGGAGCTCCTTGCCTTACTTTTACTGCCTGCATGTTAATGAGCTGAGCCTTGTAACCATTTGAATGGTGGGATAAGGAAGGGGTAGTTTGCAAAGCACTGGGCTTTGTGATACTTAGGGAAGGAAGGAAGTGTGAGATGCTTTATAGAGAGTTGCATCTCTGAAGTGGGGGCTGCCTTCTCTTTGTCCTGGAGTTCCAGGGGGAACCCCCCAGGGAAAATGTCTGTACATAGAGTGGCTGGGCAGAGAAAGCAGGAGAGAAGGACTTTGCTCATTAAAATAATACACAAGACACACTCCAGCATGCACTATGTGATACCTGAGGTGAATGCAAGTTGCTGTCCTTATCTGGTTGCCATTTAATGGTTGGAAAGCAGAGGAGAACATGACCTGGATAGCAGGGGAAGACTTTAACCAGAATGGAGAAGCCTCTGTTTTCTGCATCTGGAAATAAGGTGAAAACCAGATCTTCTGTTGCTAGGTTACTGAGGTCACTTTGGATGGTTCAGGATCATGTTTTTGATGATGACGATGATCATGATCATGATGACGATGACGATGACGACAGCCATTATACTAAGTGCTTACCATGTGTCATCCATGGTACTGACTGAGGCTTTACAGGAGACGTTTATCTTTTAATACTTACTCAGCTATTTAGTGATGGATACTACTATCCCAATTGTATTAAAAAGAAAATTAAGGCTCAGTAATTAATCACTTGATCACAGTCAGTGAAGAGGTATTAGTCACTGGGAGACTATGTACAAGGTTCCACTGGATTATGCATGCTATCTTGAGTTGGAAAGAAGCTAAGTTATCACCTGATCCAACCTTTCTTAAACACTGAAACCTGAGAAACAAATATTTCTGTAAGGCCAGGCAGTCACCTGGAAATGCTTCTGAGATCTTTGCTCATCCAAACTTGTGCTTTAGGTCTGAGAAAGTATGAAAAGGAGAGAATGGGAAAATACCTTCATTTGCCTGCCTGTGCCCATTGTCTGGGCTGGAGTGATGTTGATGCCATTGAATGCCACCTGCCAGACTCTGCCTCTGAAGCACCTGGAGAAAAAAATGTACAATACAAAGTCTTGGCCTAGCATGGTGGCTCCCACCTTTAATTCCAGGATCATGGTTTTGAGACCAGTCTGGGCAAAAACACAAGACTCTATCCAGACAATAGAAAGAAAATAAAGTATGAGGGGATTTAGTTCGAACACTAAGTTCTTACCTACCAACCATGAGGCTCTGACTTCTAATGCCACAAACAAAAGGGATCAGAAGGACATTTAGTTTTGTGCTGGTACTGGGGCTGAGGTGCTGTCCTTGAGCATTTTTTTGCTCAGGGATAGCACTCTCCCACTTGAGCCACAGCTCTACGTTCAAGCTTTTGTGGCTAGTTGGAGAAAAGAGGCTCACAAATGTTTCCTGCCAGGGCTGGCTTCAGATCATGATCCTCGCATCTCAGCATCCTGAATAGCTAGGACTATAAGTGTGAGCCACCAGTGCCTGGTGGGAAGAACAAACATTCTTAAACCTTAAGACCAGAACTTGAAAACAATGTCGGGGTGAGGATTCATTTATATACCTTTATATATACATCTGAATCACTTCCCAGGCAATTAGAATATTGACCCCATTTGAAACCAAATCTAAAGGAAAGCACATAGAGGCTTGTGGTTTCCTTGGTCAGTTAAGTGAAAGCTGGTGTAGGGCTTACGTTTTTTTGTTTGTTTACAAGCACCCCTGAACCATTGCTGAAAAGATGTTTTCAGAATCCAACACCAAGGGACAAGAGAAAGTGGACCTATGCCTGAGATCCATTCTTTTCATGCAGACAGAATTTTCAGTAATTACGACTTCTTGTCATACATGAAGGTTCAATTGAACTAGAATCATGAAGGCTGTCAGAATTATCTAGATCAATTCCTCTGTATGCCTTGTCTTTGGTAGTCAACACATCAAGCTTTTCATCAAGCTAGGTAATCAACCTAGCTCACTTCAAGCTTGGTTGGGCAAGGGTAGCAAGTTCAGCACCAAGAATATGGCCTTGGAATTTCCAGGGTTGTCTGGCATGACTGATGAATTAATATGCATGTGCTCATGAACACACACACACACACACACACATACACATACACACACACACTATAGAAATGGGGAAAAGTTACTTCTCTCTGCTGTAAATTTAAATGAAGTCCAGAGCACTGAAGGCCATTTGTAAGGTCTGCTGAGCTAATGGATTCATAATGACTTTTAAAGCTTCACTCGGGTAAGAAATACTGTTCATTTTTTAATTGCATATAATTATACTTTTTCATAATCTAGGGCGGCATAGCAAAAGTAAATCTACTGGCTTAATTATAAATCTTTTTATTATCTGGAACCCTGCTGAAATAAAAGGAAAAAAGAAACAAGTATTGTTTTTCTAATCGAGGGAAAGGCCTTAAACAGTCTATCCCCTGGATGTTCAATGAGTTGGGATGGTTTTGAAGGAAGAACAACAGTTTGTCTTACGTTCAACATTGCCCTAAGGGAGGTGTGTGTGTGTGTGTGTGTGTGTGTGTGTGTGAGAGAGAGAGAGAGAGAGAGAGAGAGAGAGAGAGAGATAGTAGTAGACAGTCTGACCTGCCTGTGGTTCAAACTGCATCTTACCCTGGAGGCACAGACATTTGGAGGTCTGTTCACTAAGCTAAAATTGTTCATTTTTACCTCTGTGTGTGCACAGGGGGGAAAGACTTCAAACTTAAAGGGGTAGGAGGTTGGCAGGGGAGGTGATGGAAATGGTTAAGAAGTCAGAGTAAAGGAGCTTCCAGATTTCCCTTTCTATGGGGTTTCTTCTAATTTCCCATGAGCCTTGGGATGACCTTGTGGCCCATTTAGGTTCTCAAGGGGGACCCTAGGGCAGGACATAAACCTTTGACAGGAACAGGATGATATTGTGGCTAGGAAGGTTGGTTCTTTCCATAGTGATAAGAGTCAATGAAATCTCAGTGGCAATGGGGAATCAGCCAATAGAAACACCTAAGAGAAGGCAGACAAGTTCAGGCTGGACTGAACTTGTGTCTGAGGAGAAGGAGGGCTGTGATCCTCTTTTTAAAGGCATCAGAGTGACCCTCCCAGTCACCATTCTCACCTGACAAATGGAAGAGAGGCTTGCAGCCTGCCAGAGAAGGCTGCCTTTTAGAGAGACCACTGCAGTGGTCAAAAAAAATCCCAAAAACCTTACGCATCGGAACCTGGAAGATAATGTAGTCCGCAATCTGAGCCCTTGCTGAGAGGCACCAAAGGTTTGTCTTTTCCCCAGCTCTGGAAGGCATGGCCCTTTGAAAGCCTCCCCATCTTTTCTGTATACTCCTTGTTTAAGCGAATGGATTATTTAGTCATTGGCTGGGGGGAGTGGTAAGGTGGGAACTCAGAAAGAAAAACCAATTAAGCTCGTAAAGGTTGAACAACTCATTTAGGCTTGATGGAGATGAATGAGACCTCAGCCCATCTTAGAAGAGGAGGCAGTTTCTTGTGAAGAGACAGCAGGTTGCAATTAACACCTTCAGATCTCTTGGAATGGCATTTTATTACCTGCCTCCAAGTCCTATCCCCATGACAGCTCAAGTATGATGTAAGTCACCAAGCCTGAGTGTAGCTTCCCCAAGCCAGCCCTGAGGCTGGGCATAGTGCTCCTAGTGCTGACTCCATAGAAATCTTTGCACAGCAGCTGTTTGCTAGGTCTGTTCCTCCCCCAGCCCCACACACTGCTGTCCTTGGTTCTATTGTTGCTGAGAAATGTTGTAATTTTTAACCCCAACTCTAGGAAGAAGACTCACAGCCAGGTGCCAGTAGCTCACACCTGAAATCCTAGTTACTCAGGAGGCTGAGATCTGAGGATTTCTGTTCCAAGCCAGACTCAGGCAGGAAAGTCCATAAGACTCTTACCTGTGACTCAAATTTCTGCAAAAAAGCAGAAATTGAGCCGTGACTCACATGGTAGAGTGCCAACCTCAAGCAAAATAAAAAACTAAGGACAACACCTAGGCCTTGAGTTCAAGCCCCAGTGCTTGAATTCTCTCTTTCTCTCTCTCTCTCTCTCACACACACACACACACACACACACACACACACACACATACAGATGTACATCTCTGGTTGAGGATTCCCTTAAGTTCCCCTGCTTACCGTAGTCAGAGTGGGCTTCCTGGAAGAGGGGCACTGGGGATACAGGACTGCTCCTGGAGTGCATCCAGTAACATCTCTGAGTCATATTAAACATTCCCTTGTACCTACAAACTCTCTTGACCTTTCCTACCTGCAGTTTCTGGTGTCCCAACATGACTGCTATTTTTGAAGGTATCATCTTTGCTCTGGGCCGGGAGAAAGAAGAGTAAGGAACAGAACGCCCACTTCTTTGTATAAGAAAAGCAAATGCTGTCTTGGAAGTCTACCCAGCCAATGTGTGCTCACATCATTTTGCCTGGAACTGGGCTGACTCCAGAGCCTTGTCAGCCAATGGTATCTCTCGCTTCTACCGATGGAGTTTCTGAAAGAACAGATGCGCTGGTGTATGTTAAAGCACTTTGTAAGTGCTTTACAAAAAAGTAAGTTGTTATCCTTACCCAAGCCCTGCACAAAGGAGAGGCCAGTCAAGTGATAAGTGATAACTATATTGTTCAGGCCTTTTAGCCCACACTGAGATAAATGGAAGGCATTTGGAAGGCAATGGTTGCTTTAGCACTGGCTGACAGGTCATATCCTCTTGCAGGCTAAGCTGGAGGTTATCCTGTTTCATTCTGCCAGTGAGATGATGCTTGGATTGAGCTTGGTGGCTTCAATTGTCTCTGCTTGATCTAAGTGTGAGGCTATGTCCTGGATAAATAGAGCAAAACTCTAAGAACGGCAGGAGGTATTCCTGAAAGGCCCATTCACCAGTAATGGGATTATGAGAAATTAATGTGAGGAAGCATCTTTAATGTGTGTCCCCTCCATTCGTGTAGTCTCCTGGCATCCTTAATAAACATCTGCGATCTTGTAGCAGCTTTATTGGGTTATAATTTATGTCCCATAAAACCTACTGCTTGAAGTTTACAACTCAATGGGTCTTTAGTAGTAAATTTGCACAGTCATGCAAACCCCACTACCATGAGTTCTATCTTCTTCTAAAGATCCTTCATGCCAATTTCCAGACAACCCCTATGTTTACCACTTGCTACAGATTCAGAAGTTCAACTTTCTAATTCTGCAGATGGATGATCTTTTCTGCATACTTGTTCTAAACATGTCTTCTCTCACTTAGCATGTTTTTTGAGGGATTGTAGCATATATATATATATATTATATTATATATGTATTATAATATATATATATATATATATATATATATATATCAGTAGTTTGTGGGTTTGGGTTGTGGGATAGTAACTACTACATGGGTATACCACATTTGGCTTATCCTTTTCTCAGTTGGTGAACATTTAGATTTTTTTTGTCACTTTATAGCTCTCATGAATATGCTTCTTGTGAACATTCATGTGCATGTCTTTGTGTGGACATATGTTTTCTTTTCTCTTGGGTAGATATTTAAGAGTAGAATGGCTGGATCATATGTTATGTTTAATGTTTTTAAGAAACTGCCAGTTTCCCAAAGTGGCTGCGACATTTACATTCTCACTAGCAATGTGAGAGGGTTCTAGTTACGTCTATCCTTACCAACATCTGTTACAATTTGTGTGTGTGTGTGTGTGTGTGTGTGTGCTGGAACTGGGGCTAGAACTCAGGGCCTGGGCATTGTCCCTTAACCTTTCACTTAAGGCTAGCACTGGACCACTAAAGCTACAGCTCTACTTCTGGCTTTTTGGTGGTTAACTGGAGACAACAGTCTCATAGACATTTTTTCCCCGGGCTGGCTTCAAACTATGGTTCTCAAATTTCAGACTCCTGAGTAGCTAGGATTACAGGCAGAACTACCAACTCCTGGCCACGATTTGTCTTTTTGATTATAGACATTCGAGCGGATATGAATTGGTAACTCATTGGGCTTTTAATTCAATTTTTCTAATGACTAATGATATTGAGTATTTTTCTAGGTACTTATGTTTTCTTTTTTTTTTAATTTTATTTTATTTTATTTGAGAACATACTGTACAGAGGGGTTACAATTACATGGGCAGGATAATGCATACATTTCTTACCAAGCATTGCAGCCTCCTCCTTTGTTTACCCTTCACCTCCCTTCCCAGCCTCCCCCCTCCCCCCCACCCAATCCTTCCCCCCCTCCCCCCCCACACCGACATTTTATGTTTTCTTTAATGAAAGATCTTTTCTAGACTTTTGCTCATTTTAAAAATTGATCTTACTACTTTATTATTTTTAAGAACTGTTTTAGGTTTCCAGTAAAATTAAGCAGAAGGTACAGAGTTCTGTCCTGTCTCCCCAACTCTCATCTTCCTTTTAGGTGTTACATTTGTTACAATTGATGAAGTTACATTGACACATCATTATCATTCAGAGTCAGTAATTTATATTCACTCTTGGACATTTTATGGGTTTGGGAAAAGTGTGAAATGACAGCTCTCTATCATCAGAGTATCATACAAAGTAGTTTCACTCCCTAAAAATCCTCTGTGCTCTGCCTATCCATCCATAATCTAATTTTTCCTCCCCCCAACTTCTGGCAACTGTTGATTTTTCTTTTTATTGTCTCTAAAGTTTTTACCCTTTCTAGAATCATATACTATAAAGCCTTTTCAGTTAGGCTTCTTACTTGCTTGCTTTTTCTGCCAGTCCTGGGGCTTGAACTCAGGGCCTGGCACTGTCCCTGAGCTTTTTGTTGTTATTGTTCAAGGCTGACACTCTATTCCTTGAACCACAGCTCCCCTTCTGGCAGTTTCTGGTATTTAATTGGAGGTAAGAGTCTCACAGAATTTCCTGTCCCAGCTGTCCCTGAGTATGTAGGATTATAGGTGGGAGCCACCCACTGACTGTTGGCTAGCTTGACTTCTTTCCTTTACTATTATGTCGCTAAGCTTCTTCCATGATGTTTTCACGTATCAACATCTCATTTCTTTTTTTTTTGTTTCTACTACATAATATTCTACCCTCTTGATAATCCATAATTTATTTGTTCATCCATCTACTCAAGGACATCTAGGTTTCTTCCAAGTGTGGGAAATGATGAATAAAGGTGCTATAAGCAGATAAGTGCAGCTTTCATTGGACATATTTGGATATATATTAAGGACCACAGTTGCTACATCCTATATAGGAATATGTTTAGTTTTGTAAGTAACTGCTGAGCTATCCTCCATAGGATGGGCCATGGTGCACACCCACCAGTAGTGGATGTATGAGATACCTACTGTTTCACATCTTTGTCAGCATTGCCTCTGTCACTATGCTAGACTTCGTCCATTCTAGCAAATGTGTGGCATTATCTCTTGTTTTAATTGAAACTTCTTCTTCATTTATGATATTGTGAAGCTTGTTTATCTGCCATCTGTCAATCTTTCTGAGCATAGTATTCCATTAAGGTAAGTAATTGGCTTATTTTTTTAATTGTGTTGTTTGTATTCTCATCGCCAAGTGCTCATTTTTCAATAACAGTACTTTATTAAACATAGCTTCCAGAAATATTTTCCCCCAATCTGTGGCTTCTCTTCTTGTTTTTTGTCTTGGCTTTCTTCTTATTGAGTTTAAGAGCTCCTGATACGTTCTGGATATAAGTTCTTCATTGAATCTTAATTTACAAAGCAATCTCCTACTAGGTGGTTTTTCTTTTCATTAACAGTGTCTTTTCAAGCGTAAAAGATATTTTTTAAAAAAAATTGATGAAGTTCAAATTTTTACTATATTCTTTTTATGGCTTATACTTGTGGTATGGATTGAAAAACGTAAATTCACAATGGCGTTTCTCTATATTCTCTTTTAGGAGTTCTGTAGGTTAAGTCCATTTACGTCAAGATCAGTGTTTGGTTATTCTGTGTGTATGGTATAAAACTAGGGTCTAAGTTTGTATTTTCCATGCTAACATCTGATTATTTCAGCATCATTTGTTGAAGTCTATTCTCCCCTCAAATTGTCCCTATTCTTACTTATTTATAGAAGTAATTGACTGTAAGAATATGAATTTGTTTCTGAACTCTCAGTTCTTTTCCTTTGATCTGTATATGTTATTGTGTCAGTTCATACCAGACAGACTATAGCTTTATAGTGTGTCTTAAAACCAAGAAATATATGGCTTCCATCCTTGTCCTTTTCTAATTTCTTTTCTTTGGTTATTCTAAGCCTTTGAAATCTTGGAATTAGATGATCAAATTTTATATTATTTTATTTATTGTAGGCTGTGTTAAAGTTTGAACTCAGAGCTTTACACTTTCTGGGTTGGCTTACTAATCCTTGCTAGAACCTGTCATGTGAGCCACACTGCATCCTCGCTTTTTTTGCTGGCTCTTTTAGAGACTGTGTCTTATGGACTTCTCTGATAGGGCTGACCACTAATCATTTTTCTTCAGCGCTTAGCCTTCTGAGTAATTAGGATTAATGGCATGAGCCACCAGTTCCTGCCTAGATTGTCAACTTCTGAAAAACAACAAAGCATGCTGAGATTTTGATAAGATTTGTATTGAATCCAAGCATAAGTTAGTAAAAATTGCCACATTAACATTTCTGAGTCTTTTTTTCCCCATTAGAATGGAATGACTATCTTATTTGGAACATCTTTAGTGTCTCTCAACAGCTTTTTAAGATAGGAAGAGTATGCATTTTTAAAAACTCTTTTGTTAAAACTGTTCCCAGTATTTTGTTATTTTTTATTATTTTAAGTGAAATTATTTTCTTCAGTTCATTTTTGGATTATGCTTTGTATGTGGAAGCAAAATGAATTTTTTCTGTATCGATCTTATATCTTAGGACTTTGCTGAAGTCATTATTAGTTCTAGCAATATTTTTGTAGATTCCTTGGGGATCGTTACATGTAGGATCATCTACCAATAAACACAGTTTCCCTTCCGGCTTCCTGCCAATCTGGTTGCCAGGCATCAGTTATTGAATCTGAGATTTTTATAAGACACTCTAAAAGAGTACAGAGGCAGTCCCTAGGGCAGATAATGTGATGACTCGGAGAAGGAAAGGTTTGTAAATTGAGGCTGGAATGGCAGAAGGGACCAAGAAGTCCCCATTGGGTTGCAATGAGCTTAAGGCTTCAAGATTCATTTTGCAAGCATCAGAGACAAAGGATCTGGCATGAAAAAGACATGTGGCCAGGTTTGATGGCAGGGCCTTTAGTGAGGTGACCCAAGATATACTATTGATGAGGCGCTGTCAGAGAACTTGACCTTTATTTTTTTAAACTTTGCTTTGTGAAGAAACAGTATGTTTCCTTTCCATTAATTTGGATGTCTTTCCTCTTAAGCAGAGATAGGTTCCCCAACCCCTTCCAATGAAAGTGTAGTAACAGTGACACCAGGCAGTCAGATACATGGCCAAGAAGACCTTCTGTATCTGAGCTCTTGATCTGTCTCTCACTTCCTCAAACCTCCCCCACCATAACAAGAGGCTTCCTGCTCTCCAACAAAGCACCTTTTAAATAACCCCACATTGTTTCGCATGCGATGGCGATTATGGCTATGTAAGCTGTTATCTGTTTATGTTGACTATTAATAAATTATTAGACCATATTGTGTGGGTTTTAATAACTCCATAGGAAGAGAAGTGTGGCCAGGAGGTGAACTCTCAAGCAATTACAAAGTCGTAGTGTATTTTTTCCCCCATAGGCATAGAAGCTGTTCACTTACAAAGAAATTAAATACACAAACCTTTGCCCTTACTTAGGATTCTGGCCATGCACAGGAAAGGAACTCGCAGCCGCAGCAACAGCAGACACTCGCAGTTCCTGGTGGGAATAGCCTGCTGGGGGTAGCTGAGGCAGTGAGCGCCAGAGGCATGTGCCTGATGCTTATTAAGAGGAATGCATTGTGTCTCTACTCTTCTGAGTAGGCTGAAAGCCTCAATAAGGACAGGGATGTTGATGGCCAGGACTGTGTGCAGCTAAGCAAGGCTTTAAAATGCATCACTTTAAATCAGCCTTGAAATAGCCCCCCACCCCCCTCCCAACTGGCCTGCTTCACTGCTTCCTAGATGAGAGCCAAGGAGTCACACTGCACCCCTTGCATACAGGTCCTTGCTTACTTGAGACAAACAGGCATGCGGTGGTTTGCAAGCCAGGATTAGCGTGTCTGTTAGAGGAGGTAGATCCTTGATGAACTCTGCTCTGAGGGGTCAGGCAAAGGCAGGGAATGCACCAGGCTTCAGCTGCAAAATAGAAATGGACTCCAATCATTTTTGTGTCAGCCAGGATTTAAAAATCAATACCAAGCCTCTTGATACGTTCTTATTCTTTTCCTTCTTTTCTTGCCGTGTGCTGTGAGTGATGATGGATTTCCTTCTCCCGGTAGCTGTAAAAACAAAATCCTTATCCTCTCCTTGGTACAAAGATGCCTTGTCCATTTGCTTCCAGCCAGTGGTGAGATGCAAGAAGCCTCCCAGGGTTTCCCAGGACTCACATGCCTAGGTTCTTCGCCTCATTGGTCACCAGGTTCGTTCTTTGCTAGAAGGGGACTGAATCTACTTTTCCTGCCTCATTGCTACCATCTGGAAAGGGATGGGAGCCTTTCCTCACAGGCTATAAGAGAGACTGAGAGCAGGTACTGAGCGCCTCTATCCCACATTCAAATCAGTCAGACCATAGCACTTCTCAAGACACTTGCTCTTGCACTTCCTGCTGGAGACTAGATGTAGACACAAACAGCTTCATTCTCTAGGTGGCAAATCCAAGATGGTTGATTGATGGGAATGTTCAGAAGAGATGTATTTCAGACTGTCCTAAAGTCAAGATCCCAAAAAGCTATATGCTTACTGCTGGAGCTTAGGGAAGTCCTTCTTTGAATCCTCTTTTTTTTTTTTTGGGTTTTTTTCCCCCACAAAACCATGAATACTTGAGAGATGATTGACAGGAGGGGGAGAAAGAATGTAGGCAGAAGGGGAATTAAGGAGAAAAAGAAGGAGCCAGGCACCAGTGGCTCATGCCTGTAATCTTAGTGACTCAGGTGGCTGATATCTGAGTATCACAGTTCAAAGCCATCCTGTGCAAGAAAGTCTGTGAGACTTATCTCCAATTAACCACTAGAAAACCAGAGGTGGTGCCGCGTCTCAAGTGGTAGAGCACTCGTCTTGAGCTAAAGAGCTGAGGAACAGCACCCAGGCACAGAGTTAACGCCCCATGACCAATCCAAAAAAAAAAGGAGGAAAGGAAGAAGGAAATATAGGCAATTGGTTCCAACCCATTAATTAATTCATTCATTCAATCTTGATTTCAGCATGTAATATGCATCAGTAGTTGGAGATAGGCAGGTACTCTAAGAGATGCTGGAGATACATCAGCACCAAAGATATAGGACTTTCTTCTAGAAGCTTGTTGATGAGCTGGGGAGTATAAGGACACAGACAGATGGGGCACATATACACTAAACTGGGATAAGCAATGAGAGACACAGGAACTCAGAGGTAGGGTGTTCAACTCTCCTCCCACCTGAGAGCAGGTGCTGTGTGCATTGGCTTTTCATGGGAATGGGAGATGGGTGGAGGATTTATGCAGAGAGAACAAAAATGTGGAAAAATGCCTATGGCAACAGCTGACAACATCAAACTGTCCAGGATGGCTGGGAAGGAGAAAATGTAGAGGAGGCTAGGAGTGCTAAGACCAGGGTGATATCTATCTGTAGGTCTTGAAACATAAGGTAAATTGTATGAAGGCTTCAGACACAGGCCGGAGAGGAGCCAGGAGGGCAGTGATGTGGGCAAAAGGCACAGCCAGATGCCCTCTTACTGCAGGGCCTGTGGAATAAGTTAAGAAAAACAGGGCAGAATGATGGGAGACTGCGGAAGTTATCTTCACTACCTTAGGTTCCTTCTCCAGAGACAAGTGTGGTTGAGTTTCTTGCACACCTTCCAGAAAATGTTGCATGTATACGTAATATAGCTAACTTACATATACTAGAAGTTGTTTTAATAATTCAAAAAGATAAATCTATTCCCACAATTCTGCACCTTACCTTTATTCCTTATCATTCTGGACAATCTTTTTCATAATTAACATAGCGATAGAACTCATCACTATGTAGATATTTCAGTGTCCTTGCAGAATATATTTTATTTAACCAGGTCCCAGTTAAGTTGTTTTAGGTTTTTACTACTAGAAAGGATGTTATAATAAAAAAATCATTGTGCTTTTATACCCATGAGAAGAGAAAGTGGGAGGGAGAGAAAGTGGGAAGAAGAGGAAACAGTGGCCTAGACAGTGGTGGTGGCCTGAGATGAAGAGAATCTACTGGCCATCTGGCATACCCAGTGGTTTTCCTTAGTTTAATGTGTGAGATGTATGGTGGGGAAATACAAGAGATTTAAGCCAGGAAAACATGTGCCATGGCCAAAAGCTTTTAAGTTTGGAGAAACCTTGTGTGAGGGAGCCACTACTACCACCAAATCTTGGAGAGGTAGGAAAAGTAGAAAGACTGGCAACATTTCTACAGCAGGGTAGGGAGGTGATGAGCATTGAAAGTGGACCTGCTGACTGCCAGCAGAATCTGCATGGCAATGCACAGAGTACAGGGTTCCACTGGCAATGGAGAGACACAGACATCACAAAGAATATGGAAGAGAGAACTTTGGTGGGACAATGGGGTTCATTCATACCCACGTTGTTCCTGTTGCCACAGTAACATTTCAAGGGTTTTTCAGATCTGAGAGGGGAAAAAAAAACACATACAAAAAAACCCAAAACAAAACAAACCCCCCTGAGTTACAGTACTCAAAGCAAATTAGGTCACTGTTACGAGTTATTAATTTTAATGCATTAAGAAAAGTATGCGGGGTGGGGGGAGTGAAAGGCTTTTAAAAAACACAGCAAATGGGAAATTGCAAAAAGTACAACAATAATTATGCTGAAAGCAAAGTGAAGTGTTCCATAAAATGTAAGAAATGAACAAATTACAATGCCCCTCCCTCCTCTCCTCTCAAGTGTAGTTAGGAGTCGGTGGGGTGGGGGTGGGGTAGCTCCCCCACAGCCTTCTGGTACAATTAGAAGCCCTCTTCTTAGTGCTTTTGTGTATGTCGCGTGGTGTTACTTAAGCCAAGCTAAAATTCAGCAATGAAAAGAAAGCACAGAGGGCCATTTTCCTGGGCTGAGTTATGTTTAGCATGGAATTGCTCTTAGGCAAATGCATAGACTGATGAGGGGAAATTGGAAGCCGTGAATAGATTCTCCAGGAACTTGAGGACCCAAGGGGACTCTAGGCAGCCTGGCATTTTGGTTTCTGGGTCTGGCTGACTCATACACAGCCGGCTTTCCTTGGTGATGGAGCTCTGGGTCTCAGCCTATAAAACTGGGTCATGTCACCATACGTTGGTGGTTCACACTTATAATCCTAGCTATTCAGGAAACTGAGATCTGAGGATCACTGCTCAAAGCCAGCCCAGGCAGGAAAGTCCATGTGATTCTTATCTACCATTAATCACCAAAAAAGGCCAGAAATGAAGTTGTGGCTCAAATGGTAGAGTGCCAGCCTTGAGCACAAAAGCTCAGGGACAGCCTCTCTCTCTCTCTTTCCTTTCACCCTCTCTCTCTCTCTCTCTCTCTCTCTCTCTCACACACACACACACACACACACACACACACACACACCCCAAACAAACAAAACAAAAACAAAAATTGAGTCTTCGAGAAGCTTTCTTTGGTTTTGTTCAATCTTATTTGACTTTTCTTTCCCTGTTGTCCTATTTTTATTTGCTTGTTTTTAGTCTGGTTTGGCTTGGCCATCTTTTGGAGCAAATATTACATTTGTGCCATGTGTAGATCAACTTTTTAATGCCTATCCTGGAGCTTGAACTCAAGGCCTGGGCATTGTCCCTGAGCTTCTTTTGCTCAGGGACAGCAGGCTAGCACTCTACCACTTGAGCCACAACACCACTTCCAACATTTTGGGAGTAGTTTATTGGAGATCAAATTCTTACAGCTATTCTTGCCTGGGCTGGCTTCCCTGTAATCTTCATATATCAGCCTCCTGAGTAACTAGGATTATAGGCTTGAGCCACCGGCAGGAGGCTAGACTTTTATATTCTATGTATAGAAGGTGTATGAAACCTGAATCACACATTTGCCCAACCACCCTTGGTGCTTCTTGTCTGGTGCTATTTAAGTCATTAGGTACATTTGGGACTGGGGAAGAGATACCAGGACTCAACCCTACAGTGACTACTTCATATCACTTGGCTTTCTAGAGAGATAAAACTCCTTGCCCTGCTTAAAACTCTCTTCTCAGCCAGGCACCAGTGGCTCATGCTTGTTAATCCTAGCTACTCAGAAGGCTGAAATCGGAAGATTGTGGTTCAAAGCCAGCCTGGACAGGAAAGTCCATGAGCCTCTAATTTCCAATTAACCACCAGAAAACAGGAAGTGGCACTATGGCTCAATGTGGTAGAGTACTAGCCTTGAGTAGAAAAAGCTGAGGGGCTGCACCCAGGCCTGAGTTCAAGCCCCATGACCGCCAAACAACAACAACAACAACAACAAAAACAAGAAACCAACAACAACAACAAAAATGAAAGAAAACCACAACAGCAGCAGCAACAACAAAATAAATTCTCTCTTTTTGACTTACAAGGTAATTTCTTTCTTTGCTTTTTCTTCTCTCTGAACACATTCAGGCTTAATCACAGTAGGTTTTGAACCCTGTCCACCACTGAATATCAAAGGGATGTATATATCTGAATATGATCTCTATCAATATCTGTCTCTCTCTGTGTTGAATTCATTCATTCACCATTCCTATAATTTTACCAACTGTAGACTTTCTCATGAATCCCCAAGTTCATAGACTATTTGTAAACCTTTTACCTGAGCTCAGAGAAACCTACAAGATATCACCAGCCCCCTCACTCATAACCACCATAAAGAAAATGAGCCAATTTCTCCCATCCCTTAATACTCATTTTCCTCTACCAACCTAACAAACAAAGCAAACCAACATTCAAAACAAAATTCAACTTCTCATTTGTTCCTATTGCCCTTAGAGAATAGTCTCTAGAAACTAGTTACCCAAGAGAGGATCCTTGAGTTGGCTGAATCTCACCCTTCCCTCAACCTGGAGAGAGGGTCCTAAGCCTCTCTCAGCTCCAGCTACTGTTGGGCTCCCAACCCATCCCCAGCTCTTGCAGAAAACCAGTGTCTGTCCATAGTGCCTTCTTTCTCCAGTTCATTCTACACATTGAGTTCAGAGTTGTTTTCCTATAAACCAGCCTTCCTTAGTGCATTCCCTAGCCTGGGGAATCTGTGGTCCAGGAATTAACTTCCCATTGTCTAAAAGAAGAAACAAGAAGCATTTCAAGACACCCAGTGGACTTTCCTGCCCCCATTTCAGACCTTCCTGCTTACTCCATGACCCAACCACACAGCTAAGCTTTGCCCACTGTTGAAGATCTGAACCTTTTTTCCCTAGCTTCTGCGCATCTCTTTTCTGCCAAGCTAACACTCTGCTCCCTCAAAGTCACTGATGCCATCATATAGAGTGAAATGCCCTTCCTGGTGCTCTGTAGACCAATACCTTAACCGTAGCACCAATCAGAAAACCTAATATTCTCTTGTGCTCATTTAAACCCCCTGAGAAGCACCATTTTTGAATACCTATCCATTGTGGAGAAGCTGAGGAACACGCAACAATTAGTTGTTTTATGCTTTTTCTCATCTACATTATTTACTTATGAATGGAAAAGCACTGAGACTTAATCATACCCTGTTAGAAAACTGCAGAAGCCAAAGCAGCTATGCCTACATGATTTGTTGGGTAGCAGTGCTAGAAATCCTGTCTGGACAGTCTTCTGGGATGATGCCCTCTCTCCAAGGTCACACATCCAAGAATAGCTTCTCTGAGATTTCCCAAACACATGAGAGCCCCAGGTAAATGAAAAATCAAATTCTTGTGCTCGGCTCTTGTTGCAGTATTGCTGAGGGCTCAAGAGATGGGGGCAGGAAGAGGAAAAAGCACTTGAAATTCTCATTTGTTTTTGACTCTGCTTTGAGTGGCTATAGTAATTCTCCCATACACTTCCAACTGGGTATGGTTAAAAGAGACCTTTCATTTGTTTTTCAGTTATTAAAATAATGTATTATTTTTATGATAAAGAGGGAAAGAAAAATGTAAGCCTGATAGAGTCTCTTAAGAAGTCAGACAAATCATGCCTGGCATTGCAAAGTAGGAACAAATACTGAATAGTATGTGGATAACTGGTCTGTATAAATAGTAGTGTGAACACACACACAGTGATAAATTGAACCAATATTTATTGAGTTACTATTGTATAATAAGTATGCAGGTCCTAAGAGTGTATGTTATGCATATGTGCATGCATACATGTGTGTGTGTGCATGTGCATGCACAATCACACACATATGCTATGTGATACAGATGGCAGATTTCCACTTTAGTCATTTGGATGATCCTACTTTAGCTGCCTTAGTACATTCCAAGCACTGCAGGGTAAGGCAGGTATTTATATATATATTTTTTCCCGGAAGCTAATTTACCTGGTGAGTGGAAAGCTCCATTTTAATTGATTCTATCTTTCAAGATCCAAGTAACCTATAATCTCAGCTCAATTGTCAATACTTTACCCGCATCATCCCTCAGCCTTTAGCATGAAGATAGGGCAGGCAGAGACCTGCTGTCATGGCTCAGGATGAAAAAGAAGAGCAGCTCAGGATAATAATCCACTTTTGATTTCCCCCCCCTTCCTTTCCCTATGCCCGCTCTCAAATCCACTAAAACGGGAGAAAATCCATAGCGATTAGAAAAACTTCTGACTGAGACATCTTTTTCCCCCTTTTTCTTTCATTTTCTTCCTACCCTCTTTAGTATTTAGAAAGCCACCCAAATATCAGAGAATTTCATGATGCTTGGCTGTACCCAGCGCCCCAACCACGAAATGGGAAAAGAAACCATCACTGGAGATTTTGCAGCACCTTTCAGGCTAGCACCAGGTGGCCCCCCCTCCCCATTTTTTTTTTTTGTTGGCCCAGCTGAGAGACATTTTATTTAAAAATTATTATTATTACTTTTGAGACATAGTTTCATTATGTCACTATTTTTTTTAATTTAATTTAATTTTATTTGTGAACATACTGTACAGAGGGGTTACAGTTACATGGGCAGGATAATGCATACATTTCTTACCAAGCATTGCAGCCTCCTCCTTTGTTTACCCTTCACATCCCTTCCCAGCCTCCCCCCTCCCCCCCTAATCCCAATCCTTCTCCTTCCCCTTCCCCCCCCCCCCCCCCCCCCCGCACCGACGTTGTAAAGCTCGTTTTGGACATGACAACTTGTACTTCTCATTGTTGCAACAGGTTCACCTGTATCCTTAAACAACTGGTTTTTCCCCATCTCCTCCACAAGTTATACTGACATCAAATATAGTGAAAGCAGGGGTTATACTGTGGGGGAGGGACATACAAAGCAACAAAGAGATAATCTTATAAATGTGTTAGAAACACATGCATGAAAGAAAAAAACATTAAAATACACATCTAAGGGTTCATTTTCCTGACATCACATTATCTGACCTTTTCTGCTTGACTCATACATATACTAGATATTACAAATAAGGGAAACCATGGGACCTACGTTTCTTTGGGCCTGGCTTACTTCACTTAATATAATTTTTTCCAAGTTTTTCCATTTCCTAACAAATGGGGCAATGTCATTCTTTCTGATGGAGGCATAGAATTCCATTGTGTATATATACCACATTTTCTTGATCCATTCATCTACTGAGGGGCATCTGGGTTGGTTCCATATCTTAGCTATGGTAAATAATGCTGCAATAAACATAGTTGTGCTGGTAGCTTTAGTGTGGTCTTGTTTGTAAACATTAGGGTAAATGCCCAAAAGTGGGATTGCTGGGTCATAGGGGAGCTCTATGTGAAGTCTTTTGAGGCCCCTCCCCATTTTTTCAGCAGAGGTTTTGGCAGCCAGTTGCCTGGGTGGGATAGTGGTGTGGGAACAGAGAGGGATTACCCAGGGAGTCGCTTCATTGTCCCATCTGGACTCTTCCCATGGGTCCCTCAGTGCCATATGTACCTCAGAAGGCCTATGAGGAAAACACAGAGAAGATAGAAGGTCACCATGGCTTGGAGAGAATTCTACTGATCACTAGGCCCAGTGGGTCTGACTGTGTTCCATAGAAATAATATGTTATACTCTATTAGAAATGTACTATGTCAACCTCCACAGCCCACTGGCTTTCCTTGTCCTGTCTCACAGAGGGAACTGAGTGATGCACTTGTGATCACACACTCGTAGGTGTGGGGCCCTGTGTACCTCTCATGCTGTATTGACCAGAGCGGTGGGCCGAGGCCTCATACAGCACACACTACAGCCTGGGTATGTGGCAGGCAAGGTTAGGGTCATAGAAAGGATTTTAGGAGTGAAGGCCAACCTTTCTACCTTTCTACCTGTGTACATGGCTGTTCTATGGGCATGTGTGTCTGTGGATTGTGGCTATCAGCCTGCTAAAAAGCCATGCTCTCTGACTGTCAGAGATGGAAGAAGAAATGTCAAGGATGCATAATGGCAGGATGGGTGAGAAAGACAGGTGTCACAGCAAAGCACAGCAGGGCAACCCTACCCAGGCCTCCGGCCAAGGGATGGCAGAATGGGAGGCAATTACAATGCCCTGCCCTTACCCTGGTCCCTGGGGTGGCTTTGGAATGTTGGCCCTTGTGGGCCCAGGGGAGGATCAAGCTGCAGGCCTGGTGGTCATGGGTAGCAGGAAGTCACAATGCCAAGGAGGAGAAGGCAGGGGTGGAGGAGCTCCCACTGCCTGGCATCTGCTCTCCCACTCAGCCTCATGCTGAGCTCAGCTCGAACCTGACAGCCTCTTCCATTTAATCCATAAATCCCCCCAATCTGCCGCAGGCTGCCTGTAGTGTGACTTCTAGCCTGCAGCATGGGCTAGCTCCCTCCTTCCTTTTCTATTCCCGGGCTCCCGTGTCTGATGTGCACTGGGGTGCTGAGCAAGGCAGCACTCTCCAGCTGTCTGCCCTTCTCATCATCAGGATGCCTGTGTATTAGTTCTGAGGACCATCAGCAGCCCAAAGGGCCAAAAGGACCTTTCAGCTACCAGTGGGCTGACGCTAGATAGCAGGTGTCATGGGGCCGCATGCCTCTCCCTCCTTGTTTTCTTATGGAGAGGGTACATCTTATGGAAAAGGATACATCTCTTTCTTGGACAAGTGTATTCCCCTTTCCCTTTGCCCCAGAGACACAGTTTCTAGAGATCTTTTCATTCTTAAAAAATTCCTTCAGGGCCTCCACATTACACACACACACACACACACACACACACAAAACTCCACCCCTTCCCAGCATGGTCGCACTGAATATCCTTATAACTGTAGACCACATCATGTAAATAACAACCAGGAGGGCTGGGAAGTGGAGGGTGTTACTGGGATAGGAGGAACATAGAGTGGCTTCCATTCATCAGCATGGCTGAGCAATGGCAGACACAAGGGTAAGCAGGGAAATCACAATATTGGCTCAGAACACATGGATGGAATCTTTAAGGAGAAATGGTACATCTTTTCTTGAATCTTTCTTTTAAACCTCTACTAGTTCTACTTTAGAATAAACTCTAGTCTGAGGTCAGTTTGAAGATGCAAGCCAACAGAAGCTCCAGAATGGTCTGTGGGTCTGATGGGCAAAGTCAAATTTGTTCTAATTGCAAACGGACAAACACAAGGATGACACAGGGTTAATGGACATTTAGACTTCCGCCCTGCATTTTAGATCCCAATCATTTTTCTTGTTGAACAAATATTGTCTTTAGTATGTAATAGGTGCTTCATGCTTTGACGGATACTGACAAGACTCCTTCCAAGGGGCTTAAGGAAAGTGAGGAGATTTTTCTTTTTCCTTTGGTTCTGTAGTATGGGGAGTAGGTGAGCTAGAAGAGAATGAGGTGAGAATAACCAGCTGGGTGGATTCATCCAGGTGAGAAATGAAGTGGCATATGAACTCAGAAGGAGAAGAGATGTCTACCAATGTCAGACATCCATTTAGTATCATCAGTCTATAAGATACTATCACAAGGGCTAGAGGAACAATCTCTAGGAGTCAGATACAAAGAGTTTAGTGGTAGACTGGCCACAGAAATGGAAAATCCATGAATGACGATAATGCATACTCTGGTTTGTAAAAAAAAATGGACAGATGGAGAAACCCATCATGATGATCGGGATCATAGGAGGAGGAGAACATTTGAAGAGCAATCTAATGGATTCCATTTTGGACTTGTTGAGTTGAAATCGCTTGAGATGCTTCTAAATAGAGAAGTTCAAAAACTATTTGTAGCTTCCCACATTGAGGGCAGACCATTCCAAATACCAATCTCTTCCCAGAACCATCCCAGACATACCTAGAAATAAAGCTTTACTCACTATCTAGGCATCCCTTAGCTCAGGCAAGTTGATACTTAAAATTGACTATGACAGTAGCCAACTGAGCCTTGGGATGATTTTATCCAGAAATCTCAACATCCTAGAACTTGGCATAAGTGAATGCAGATTATAAAGTGAACTCGGATTGGGATTTCCTAGGAACGTACGATGTAAGGACTCCAGGCGAAGGGGACAGTCGAGGATGGTGGAGGGGGAGATAGAATATTAAGGATGATGTGATATATGAGGTCAAATCTGATTAGGCAAGAAAATGAATGTATAAGGCGGGGTCAGCAGGAAGGGAGGAAGTGAAGGGTCCAAAAGGGAAAGTTTCAATGAGGTCAAAGGATAGACATATTCTGAGAAATAGCCAAGCACCTGGGCCTAGGATAAAATGTTTAAATGGATCCTTTCCAAGCAAAAGTCTTCCAAAAACCCTGAGCACCAGTGGTATTTCTTCATAGGAAGATCTTTTTGTCTGGAATACCAAAGCCAGATCAGAGGAATCCAATCCCGCAAATTTCATTAGAATTACTGCATAGAGAAATGCTTGTCTCTACCTTTGTCCATCACTGCAATGATCTGGTGCCATGATTACATTTTGGGGAATTTATCTTTGTCTAACTAGTAGATCTCTGAGGATCTACAGATTCATCTTGTATGAACAAAGGAGAGGGGGCATTTTATTTATTTATTTTTTTTAAATTTTATTTTATTTTATTTGAGAACATACTGTACAGAGGGGTTACAATTACATGGGCAGGATAATGCATACATTTCTTACCAAGCATTGCAGCCTCCTCCTTTGTTTACCCTTCACCTCCCTTCCCAGCCTCCCCCCTCCCTCCCAACCAATCATACCCCCCCTCCCCCCCCCCACCGACATTGTAAAGCTGGTTTTGACATGACATTTTGTACTTCTCATTGTTGCAACAGGTCCACCTGAATCCTTAAACGACTTGTTTGTCCCCGTCTCCTCCACAAGTTATACTGACATCAAATATAGTGAAAGCGGGGGTTACACTGTGGGGGAGGGACATACAAAGCAACAAAGAAATAATCTTATAAATGCGTTAGAAACACATGCATGAAAGAAACAAAAACATTAAAATACATATTTGAGGTTTTGTTTTCCTAACATCACATTATCTGACTTTTTCCGCTTGACTCATACCTATACTAGATATTGCAAATAAGGGAAGAGGGGGCATTTTATAGGTGGAGTCAGCTGATGTGGAGCCAATGAGCCAGCAAGGCCATAAAGTTCAGTGGTCAGAACTGAGTTTGGGAGTTCAAGTCCTAACCTTGTCATTGACTGGCTCACTTTCAGAAAATGATTTAATCTCTCAAAGCTTTCACCAATGCAAGAGGCAGAATGATAAGTGCTTCATGGGATTGATATGAAGATTAAATGACATAATTAAATGATAAAATTAAATGATATCATTATAAACACATTTAGCATCATGCCAGGCATGTAGCAATTGCTCAATAAATGACACTCAGATTAGTGGTAGTTAGTAGTATTGTTATGCTTTCGTTGGAAGAATAAGTCATGGTACCTCATATATCACTATGGAGCCTGTGTTTCTTGTTGCCAGCCTAAGCCAGTGCTGACACGTATTCTGCACCCCCTTAAGCCAGCTCCAGCAGCAAATCTTGTCTCTTTTTTGTTACACTTCAGCTCTGAAATGCTTCTGCATCTAATCTGAAAGCCATTCACACCTCTGCAGCCCTGCACCACAGCACATATCAGGGAAAGAGTTTCTGCTCTAGATCACAAGGACTTCAACTGGCTGCAAGTTCAAAAGGCACAATTGATATCTCTAAAAGAGTGTGTGTCCTTGGCCACTGCGGCTCATACAACAAACAGAAGAGCCCAATTCCAGCCCTGTGATCTACACTAGCTTGAGAAGCAGGCTCACGTGGCTGTGTGGCAGGCCTTGGCTGGCTACTAGACATCAAGGCCCTGGTTATCAATTATTCTAATTGTTATTCCTCACCATGGCCAGAACTGCCAAGCTTTAAAGTAGTTCCCATCCTCCAAATCCATAAACTTGCCCTTGGCTTATTGAGCCAACCACGCTCATTTAACAGGAGTGATTTTAATTACTCAACAGGAACTATAGAAAAGTAGGAGTGTGGAGAGTATTTCGCTCGGATCAGCATGCAGCCAAGGGGCTGAGTATTCTCCTGTCTTAGGAACCAAGCCTTACCTACCCCCAACACAGGAGCATCCACCCTGAGACACCAGACTTATTGATCCCAGGAAACATCTGTGCCTTAATGCAACAAATGACCTGTATATTTGTTGCTTAGAAGATGCAAGTTGGTGATACAAAATTATATTTCCTGTGACTCCTTTGCCCCTCTCAATCTGGTGTCAAAAGATTATCTCTAAAATGTGCAGTGTAGGGAAGATCTTATACACCCCTGCAATCAATTGATAGTACCCCACTGGTATCCAAAGCAGAAAGAGACTCTACAAAATGACACAGTACTTGATTAGTAATGTCTGCCATGGCACAGAGATGAAGGATGGACTACTTTGTACATTTATTTGAAATCCTTATCTTAGATTATAAACTTACAGGAGGCATAGAATGTATCATTTTTGTTCTCAGGGTAAATGTACCTAATATATGTCATGAGTTGCTGTTTCTGGTGAAGACTACTTATGCAGAAATAGAATAATTTCATCGGCTAACTAAAATCTGATGATCATCGTGTGTCCTGGGGCGATAAGCTTGTTTATCACCTTGTCAGAGAATAAGCACTTCGGTTTACAAAGACTTCTTTACACTAAAACTCCTTGGATAGTCTAAAGCACTGCTGTAAATATTAGGCTCTAAATTGTCAAAATAAATGAAGGGGGAAGTTTTGTGGTGTGGCAAAATTCTCCTCTTCTACCATTAAATCATGTTTATTTGCTTGTTCGCAATTCCTTCTGGGGGGGCACCCCACCCTGTCCCCAGCATCCGGGGATGTCATTGAAGACCAAGTGGACACATGCAAGGAAGAGGGAGCAGCATTGTGAGCAAGCGAGTGATAAATGTTCCTCCTGCCCCCTCAGCCTGCATCTCACTCACTCAATTCGCATGTCCTTCAACGGCTGCACCGAGAGTCTCGGTCTTCTCTCTGAGAGGCTTGTATATCATTATGTGCTAGCCTCATAATTCTGAGAATGCACAAAACCAGTTTCCCAAGTTGTAATAAACATGCCAGAGACCAGTGTGGAGTCTCACGGAAGCCTAGCTTGGAGAGATGAGTCACATCATCCAATTTCTCTCCTATCATCATAAGCAATATAATCACACACAGAGTGAAATAGGAGTTCAGTGTTTACCACATACACAGCTAGGCACCCGTGCCAGGCTAACATGGGCAGAGGAAAACCTCACTCCGCTACCACCCCATTCTCCAGAAACTTCACTTGAACTCTGATGCCCATCTGTAAGATTAGGAAATAAGTGTAAGGTCAGGAAAGTATGAGTACCTGCCGTTACCAGAAATTATGGCAGCCACCCCAAATCTCATACTAGAAACCAGATTGGCCCAAGTCTTTCTGTATGTACTACCCATAAAGCACACAAATGGGCAATGCTGAGCAAGAGGTAGAATATGCTAAGCTGTTGGGAAAGTTTACTTCTTATTTTGTAGGTTTTTGATATTTTCTTCCTTATTTTTCTTAGTTTTATTGAGGATACACACACACACACATATAACATTTTACATTCTAATCTTTATAAGTGCTCAGTTCAATGGCATTAATTATATCCACACTGTTATACAACCTTTACTACTACTTATTTCTGGAATATCTCCATTTCTCCAAATAGAAACTCTGTTCCCACTAAACATGAACATTCTAATGGCACTTTTGTTTTCTGTTTCTTGTTTTCAAGTTCTATGAATTCAACTCTTCTAGATGGTATATGTAAGTGAAATATTAAAGTTATGGGTCCTTTTGTGTCTACCTTCTTTGATTTAGTTTAATAGTTCCAAGATTCATTTGGGGTGTGTGTTTGTGTGTGGGGGGAGGGGTAGTAGGGATTGAACTCAGACATTACACATGGTAGGCAGGCACTCTACCTTAGAGTTATCTTCTGAGTCCCTCAAGGTTTATTCTTACTATAGTATATATCAGAAATCCATTCCTTCTGATGGTTGAATAATATTCCTTGGTGTGGATGATTTTGCTTATACAGCCATCTTGTAGACACGTGGGTTATTGCCACCTTTTGCTTACTGTGAGTAATGGTGCCATGAACATGGGCATGCAGGTAATATCCATCGGTGACCCTTTGTCCCTTCAGAACACTACTAGAGAAGCAGGCTGAGGGAGAAGATGTTCTTGCCTCCCTTTGACTATAGCCTGCAACAGGAGAAGCCGGTATAAAGGCAACCTGGGATACTGGGTCAGACATAGCACCTCTTTAAGACATATCACCTCTTTACCCCATCAATTTATTTTCTTCCTTCTTTTCTTTGCTTCTTTGTTGGTTGTGGGGCTTGAACTCAGGGCCTGGTACTGTCCCTGAGCTCTTTTGCTCTAGGTTAGCACTCTGCCATTTTGAGCCACAGGGCTACTTCCTGTTTTTAAGTGGTTAATTGGAGATAAGAGTCTCACAGGAACTTTTCTGCCCAAGCTGTCTTTGAACTGTGATCCTCAGATCTCAGCCTCCTGAGTAGCTAGGGCTACAGGTGTGAGCCACCAGTGCCTGGCCCCTTTCAGTTTCTTATAGGTATAAAAAAAATGAGAAGGTTGCCTCTAATGTCCTTAATAGCTCTAAAATCTCTACTTAAATCCTAAATTTACATTCATAAAATTTACAGTTGATATTCACTCCAAGTTGGGTGTAACCCAAAGTAGAACGCTCTACTCCATAATTTGTAGCGATCATTTTCTTGTTTTACTTTCTTAAAAGAAGAGCAGTCACTCAACCTGACCCTCTGCACTGATTGATTTTAACTCTTCAATCGCTGTCTCAGGGCATGTTCTAGCTCTGTTCTGTGCCTTTGTTTCACACTTGGTCAGCTATGGTCTTAATGAGAGGTCAGCAATACTAATATCACCTGAGAACTTTCTAGCATGCAGATTCCGGACCCTAAACCTGTTTGAATCAATACTCAGAAGTCTGAATCCTGTAGGGAATCCTAATGCATGTGAAACCCACAGAAGCACCGGTCTATTTGAAAATATAGCATACATGGAGAATTGGGTGATTCAAAACTCTAGTCTTACCATTGATCAGCCATCAAGTCTAAAATTACACACTCATTCTCTGGGCATCCCCTGTTATAAAAGTCAACTAAGGATCACACTATCATTGTTACGCAGTGTATCATTAGAATACTATTAATCAGTAGGTGTGGGAGTGATGTGAAAGGCTGAATGTATTTTACACATGATTAGACTTGTACCTGTTCATTCATTCACTCAATAAATAGAATTCCTTGTCTTCTATGTGAATGATACTGACCAGGCCTGGGAACACAGCATGAAGGGAACAGATGACACCCCTAAGATACTGGAGCCTCTGTCTATCCCAGAACTTTTGTGAAACATGTTTTTCTTTTATATTCACAAATGGTGATATAATCCATTTCAAGATTAGGTTCAGACCTGTCAAGAAATGTGAAAATGTGAAATGCTCTCAACACAGAGTAAGATCAGGCTGTGTCAAATATAAAAAAAGAAAAGAAAAGCAAAAGAATGGGTTGACTGCAGTGTGACAAAAAATAAAAACAAAAAAAAACAATATCAGTTTCCAGGAGAGAGTTTATGAAGAGGTTGAAGTCAAGTTCCCTTGATGAGAATAAGTGCCATGAATGAACCCTGTTCTAAGTCCCAGCCCACTTGTAATACTACGGTTTGGCCCTCTTCATTCACGATTTCAAAACTCACTCCTAACATAAATACTGCATTCTCCAAAGAGTCAAGGAGAACATAGCCCTTCCAAGTTAGATCTCCACTGTCTGAAATATGGGCCCAGTGAGAATACACAAACACGTATTGTATTGATGGACATGAGGACAAATATTTAGAAGTTAGGTTTGAAGCAGCTACATTTTCCCCTCCTTTTGAATCCAAGGCTAACGTTCAATTTCCTAATGTTTATGAAAAAGAAATGAAAAATACGCTGGGGGAAAAGAGAGTGGCTCAGGAGAGTTATTGGACTTCAAAAACCCTCAAAAATCTTTTAATGATTTAAGTGTAAAGAATCAGAAACATACTGATGAAATTACCCCCTTGGCATCCACATGGTGCTTACAGATTCTGGAGGGAAGATTCCAGCAATGAAATCTGCTGAGTTTTTTTTTTTTTTTTAAGTTTGAGATGCCTGATGAAACTCCAATATGGTGTGATCATGTCTTTTTCATAACCAGCCTTCCTCCCCAAAGGCAGTAGAGGAAGGAAAGGATTAATTAAAGGGTGTTAGTTCTTAAGGTCAGTCTTGGGGGGATGGGGCATCATGTAATGAAATGTTGACTTGTTTGTGATGTTTACGCTGACCCGCAGATGTGCTGTGAATATACCGAATTAAAAATATTAATTTGTCTAATCTCGTGTTAACTCTTCAGAATACATTTGCCAAGACTTGTTGCGTGTTCAGTTCGAAAACAGTAAATTTCCAAGCTGTCACAATATTGAGGTTTCGTATGCATTACTTGCTCTGCATAATTAATTGTAAAGTGATAATTTGTACACTAAGATATTTTCATTCAAACGTGAATGTCTCAGCATCTTTGCCTCTGGCAGGCAGAAGGAAGAGGGAAGCCATGTGCCTTGTCACTCAGCCATGTGCAAGGCCCCTCCCTCCTGTCCCGAGGCCAGCTGACAGGTGAGTGGCAAATCTTTAAGTTGTTTAGGCCAAGATATCTGAGTCTTCCTGACTATTTCCAGGTCTCACCTGTTTCTGAAGGTCAGCTAGCTTCTGTTCTCCTACCTCTGAATTTTGGTGGTTCCACCATCTGTGTATAGACACATTCCTAGATTCTGTAGTCTCTGTGGCTCTTTTCTGTGTTTTCTGTGACTGTAAAAATCTAAGAACAGAACCTATCTTACCTTTCTGTATCTTCCAGATCACCTTATGGCTTCTTTCATGGCCATAAGATAGTGGCCAATAACCTTATCAAGTCACTTCTTTGCTTGTCTAGTGAGAGGGAGAGAGAGAGAGAGAGAGAGAGAGAGACAGACAGACAGACAGACAGACAGACAGACAGAGATGTTTTCTATCCTTGATCTTAAGAATAAAATGAGTTCCCAGTTACATTTTGGTCTTCTTTCTTGAATCTCATTGGTCTAAATAGTGTCACTGAAGGGGATCGGATAGCCTTTAAACACATTCAGTAAGCCATTTCCCTAAGATTGCTGCTATTACCCAATGGAAGAAAAGTAGACTGAGAGGAGTGAGCCATGTTCTCCAATAAGTTGCTGTCACATGCGAGTCACCAGGGTTCTTGATGATTACGTGGAGAAAGAACATCAGAAGCTGGAGGAGCTCAGCTCGTCTAGCTAGCTTGTGCATCTGAAGTTGGACTACAGTAGTGTTCCAAGCTGTGGGCAGATGAGGCCAGAGGTACTTTCTATTCCGCTTACCCAACAGGTGCTAACAGCCTGTGTATGGCTGAGAGCTTCTTCAGGGGAGCCAGTGGTTCCCTAAGACACTGCCTCTATTTGCTCTTTTGAGTGACTAAGGTACTCCAAATGTCTTGAGTCAGACCTCGCCCCATGTCATGACAATAAGATAGCATTGTTAGTTACAATAATGGATGGTGACAGTGGTCAAGAAAGCTCATCATCGGGCACTATTTTTAACAAGTCTTTCCTGGCTACGCTTCACTTCTTTACCTTCCATGCCAGTGGGAATGGAGGGAGAGGTTGATAATTAGGTGGATACAGCAGGTTGAAAACAAAGGCTCCCCAAACATAATGAGTGCTAGAAGTAAGAACCCCATAGCTACCCAGCATGACTTCTTCAAGATAGGCTGGAGCTTTTCTCCCTTTCCCTGTTCACCAAGAGCTTATTCCAAACTAATAGACAAGATGATTTATCTTGGTCTCAAGGCACATGGTGAGTTGCTTGGTGAGTGTGTGTGTGTGTGTGTGTGTGTGTGTGTGTGTGTGTGTGTGTGTGTGGTTGATGCCTAGTGAATGCCTATGAGAGGTGCTCAGGGCTGGGGCCATTAGACATGTTAAAACATTTAACTGAATCTTCTGGATGAGTGTGGAGAGTACAAGGTTGGTGTAGGGAGGTGAAGAGGATGGAAGGAGTGGGAAGTGAAGGCTAGCCTGAGCACATGGAGACAGCCCCTGTGGGGACCCAGAGCTAGTCTAAGTCTAGTCAGCTTTCCCAGGAATACGGATCATCTACACATCTCTAGGTGACTGAGCTGCTTACGACTTGTGTGTTCATCAAGGTGTGATCTTTGCACCTGCCTTGCCAGAGAGGCGGGATCTACTTCATCAGATCTCTGTACTTATCCTCACTCTTGCCAGAGACCTGAGTGATCATTTGGGCTTCTCTGAGAGCATGTGGGTCTGGCAGCAAGCTCTGTAGCCTTCTCTCCTAGACTCTGCTGAGCCATCCCAGATGTCCTGTTAACACATCCCAACACTCATCGAAGTCTAGAAGGGGCACAATCTTCCCAAACATTCCTCCATGTCCCTTTTACCATTTCCTTTCCTTCATGGGGGAAGGGGCAAGGAATGTCATATTTAGAACAGTTTTCCTCAGGTGAGGAAGAAGGGGGCAAGTCAGAAATCTGGGCCAAGCCTCTTCTTCTCTGGCCAGCGACCAAGACGACCATGGAGATAATTTAATGGCTGGGCAGTTTTAACACTGGAGTCCCTCCCTGCTCGATCTCTGCAGCAGAGCACACATTGGATTGGGCCATATGGAGACTCTACCAGCAGATGCACTGGCGGCTTCCCTCTGTCTGAAAAATCTCTATTAGTTGTGTGTGTGTTTTTTTTAATTAGACAAATGTCAGTGTTTTATTCAGGGTTGGAAACTGTTCTCCAAGTTTGACAACAATGCCATTTTCAAAAAGCGTCTCAGCCTGGTGAGTACGTTTCTGTGCAAGTCTCCTTCCCACCTTGTGTCTTCTGCTTGGAAGAGGCCATGTCTGGAACATGGAATCAACCCTGTCAGAAGCAGCACCACCCTCTCTCCTTCTGTCATTGCTTCAAGCATCATGCTTCTTCTTGCTCCCTATCTTCCACTTCCTCCTGCCCCATCTCTGTCTGTTCAGGGTGACTGATTTCCCACAGAAGATAGAATGCAGGAAGAGTTGTGGCTCAGGGAAGCTGCAGAGGGTGTTAAGAAAGCTCACCCTTTGTTCCTTCCACCTAGCAATTAGAATGTGCATCTTTCTGTCTGACTTACTACTAAGCCTAAAGGCCTAGTCCATAATCACCACTGGGCCTTCCTGCCATTGACATCATCTACTAACAAGAACACTGAGAGTTGCTGCCTCTTCCAGCTGTGTGGGATCTGGGTGCTGAGAATTCACTGCATTCCATCAGAATCAATATACTAACTACTGGGAAGAAGAACATGCTATACACATTAGAAGCTATTGGTTGGTTTGGTTTCAGACCCTAGTCCAACTGTTTTCTTAACTATGTGATTTTGAGTCTCTATACATGTGTGTGTGTGTGTGTGTGTGTGTGTGTGTGTGTGTGTGTGTGTGCATGCCAATACTGGGGCTTGAACTCAAGGCCAGGGTTCTCTCCGTTAAGGTTTTCACTTAAGGCTGCCACTCTACCATTTGAGCCACACTCCACTTCTGTTCCTTTCTTCATTGGTTAAAATTGAAGAATCTCATAGACTTTTCTGCCCAGGCTGGTATTGAACCTTGATCCTCTGAGGATGTCTACCTCCTGAGTAACTAGGATTACAGGCATGAGTCACCTATGTCCGGCATGATTTTGAGCCTTGGAGTGGCTGAGAAACTTACCCAATTTCCTTATCCATCAAATGGGGATACTATGAACTTACCTCATGGGATTATTGTAAGTGTTAATGAGTTTGTTTATGAAAAATTCTCCAACACAAAGTCTGGGCTTTATAAGCCCAGAAGCACTTTATAAATAGCAGCTAGACTTTTCAGGAAAACAATCTATTGACTTTAAAAGTCTGACCATTCACCTCCCAGATCCTTGCTATGCCCTTTGCCCACACAGGCAAACTACAGACTATTGACTGGCCAGGGATCTAAAGACCTTTTCTACTTGCCAGTTCTCCACACCAAAGGTCAGGGAGTGTGTTCTTGTATGCAATCGGCCAAGGGGCTCCTTGATGGAATCTTATCTACTGTAGATGAGAGTCTTTATATGAAGAGCCATGCATCTGTCATGTAGCCAAGGTCTTTCCCTCTTCAGCACCCAAACTCCCCCCTTGTCCCCCAGGAAGCCTGGAATTGTTCCTTCCAAAGCTCTGGCCCCTGAGAGCAGGAGTTGGAGTCATATGTCATGTCTGGAGTAGTCAAACACTGTAAGGAAGAAGCTGTTTGGTGACAGACTCAGGGGTGATCTAGGTTTGTTGCTTTCAGTTCAGATCGACAATGTAGGCAGATTTTAATGACTCTGAAATGTTTTATCTTTTACAACCCCTGGAACCACAGCTCCGCAATCTTAACAAATTGCTGGCTTTCCATCCCTCGCTCCTTGTCAACTTCAGTTAATACAGGGTCCATTAGGAGTTGAGAAACTTATTATTGCAATAAAAAATATATCCTATCCATATCACAGACCATATATCTGAATCTCGCATAACACTCTCCCAGGGATTAATCCATATTTTAACCAAGTGTTTTATAATGGCGATGCTTCTGGCCCATGCACAGCCATTTCCATGACTATTGCAAGGATAATGGCAAAAGGTCATCACTGAGGTCAGGATGCTGACTCTCTCCTGGGGTGGTAGAGGACTAAGGACATTTCCTTGTCCTTTTCCAGGCTTTCCAGGAAACTTCAGGCCAGCTGAAAGTGTCACAGACTCCAGAGACTGGCACTGCTGTGACTCCTTTCAGGGAGCCTATTTCCCATTGCAGATTACATATAGGGTGTATGATGGAGTAGAGTGCAGATCTGGAGATTGGAGAGCAGCAGATATACAGTAGCAGCAGATGGCTGCCTTTCCTATTGAGTACCCTGACTACCAGGCACTATGAGAGATGAAGGGACAAAAGATTGGCTTTGACAAGTCTTACTCTCTTGACTTGAGGAAACACTAGGCTAGTGAAGAGGTTCACACTTGAGTCACACTTGTGTGGTCAGCACACACCTAGGATATATGCCATTTCTTTAGGGACACCTTCCCATTTCCGTCACCCCACTGAGACTACAGCACACACACACACACACACACACACACACACACACACACACACACACACACCAGCAAAGGGAAAAGCCAGCTGGCTTTGTGGGTTCCTCTGTCATCCTCCTCTCATAGTCTCCTCCCCCAGTCCATCCACGTTCTCACTAGACCAAGATGATGTGTTCCCCTCTGTAGTGTCTGGTCTTAGCTCTGGACCTTGCTATGGTTTGTACTGTAGAAGAGCTCTACTATGTTTACTTTTCCCTTTAATTTTGTGGCTAAAGTTTCCCTATGATTTGAGTCTGTCCTTCCAGCCAGAGACTAAATCTTGCCTGGCCTTGAGAATGCAAGACACCTTTGTCGGAGAGTTCACTGTGTTATGTGTGCTGTTGGGAATGACCTGGTCCTTTCAATTTCCTCCCTATCACAGCCATCACCAAGAGTTGAGGAAACTATGATTTTCTTTGACAAAAATAATCATCACTATACTTGACACAGATAATGATTTGATAAAGGACAGACACTCCTCCGCATCCCACCCAATAGCCTGAATGATGTTCAGAGCATCTCAACCTTGGACTCGAGAGGCACGTGGACTTCAAGTGTCTTCACAGTGCTCTACCAGTGTGTTTGGGAAACAGATAGAGGATATTTCCAATTGGGGATGGGGGAAGGTGAATCGACACTCTGATCAAGTCTCCTCTCCGGATTCTAAATGCTTTAACAACAACCACAATACTGATATGGTTCGTTGATTGACTTATTATCCTGTCTTATCCTCAAGATCAATAGGTTAATGTGTGTGAAGGAGGGGTCCTCATAAAAGGAACCTAAAGATTCCTTCCCCAGTCTGCTTCCCTCTTCTCTTTGGGTATTTCAACAGTGAATACTTTTCTTCTATCACATAGCATTACTCAGAAGCAGCAAATCTTGGGTTCAGCCAGACCCCTGATTTCCCTTCATAATCCTTAGAAGGCAGACTGATCCCCACTGAGGCAAAATAGACATCCAACATGAAGACAAGGGCAGCCTGGCTCTTTGGGCAAGAGAAGAACACTATAGGGACCTTTCAGGCTCTAATTGTTCCATAATGTGTGCCATTTACATCTTCTGCTTTTAATACTATTTCCAATTCCCAGTGAATGCAGTATTCCCACACATGCTTAAAAAACATGAAGGGAAACGAGGTCTGAGGCACAAAGCCTGTTCTCTGTGACAGGAGAATCTGCACCACTCACGGGGTCGGGAATTGCAATGAAATCGTTTTCACCACCTTGACCTCTGGTAAGGGCTGCAACATAGCTTTCTGGGACTCATCTTCAAAAAGTCCTCAACATACGGTGTGGTTTGACTTAATTTTCGACTTTCTGGTGATACGAAAGTGATACAAATCCAGTAGAAAATCTACTCTGGAATTTGAATTTGGGGTCTTTCCCTAAGCCAGCGTTACACAGTGAGTGTAATCATCTCTGGGAGCCAGGACAGTAGTAGCAAGGGGTGGCATGGTTCCCAGCTGGCCCCACATTCAGGAGGGGAAGTGACAGACACAGAAGTGTGCTATGTTTACAATGGATTCATCAGGACCTGAATCCTCTTGTCAGCCAAGGAACATCTGCACTTCCGATTCCTAAACCTCATTTTCTTCCACTTAATAAAATGACCAGAGATCTCACTTCTTCCATGCCTGCCTCCCTTCTAAATGCTTCCCGTTAAGCAAAGAAGCAGCAGCAGAAACATCTTTGCAGCCAGGCACGACGGGGTGATTTTGATTTCAGTGACTAGAAGCCGCGTCTTTGAACATCCTGCCTCTTGAGTGGTCAACAGGCAAAAAGGCAGCCTTTCAGAAAGTCTTCAAAGGCAGTGGGGTGCGTGGGGAGAAAAGAGTCTGGGTTTAAGCGAGGGATTGAGAGAAGAGCGGGCTCAGGCCGGAGCCTGCTGCCTCGTGAGCAGCCCGGGGCTCTGCACACCACCCAGTCTTGAAGTCGGTCTGGCATTTTGTTCTACAAAGCATCTGCTTCTGCAGATAAAATGATTTTGGACCCGAAGACCTGAACTGATAACTTTGAAGACAAACCCCAAACAGAACAGCTCCCCGCTTACCTTCTCGGCCTTTTTTATCGCCTGCATATGCTCTCACTTTGCCTGAAAGTCAAAGAAATTTTGCACTGCCGGGGAGGGCGGGGGGAAGACAAGGTAACCCCCTGGAGCACCTTAGAGGCCACAACATCTTTACTACAGTCCCCGCAGCTCCATATGCACACTGTCCTGTCTCCCTTCTGCTGTGCTCCTTAGCGGTCAGCACTGACTGACAGCTGACAGTTAGGGCTGTGTTGTCAGGCTGTGGAGGTGGGCGATAACTCCAGCTAACAGATGCCTCTGGTCTCCTGCAGCCGGGCAGATTAGACAATGGTGAGCAGCCTTTCAGCACACTGGTCACACGGCACTACAGGCGCAGGCTGAGGCCCACGATGTGCTCCCACATCGCAAGTGACACTGATCTGATAAGGTCTACAGAGAAAAAGCCCCTCTCCTGATCTCTGATACCAGGTCCACGAGCAGTAAATGTCAAGCATCATCTCATAAGCATGCCATCTCAATGAGAAGGTCATTGAGGTCAATGAAAGAGGCTGCTTCCTAGAGGGCTAGGTAGATGTATGATTTGGAAATGCGTACACTAACCATATCATTTTGCAAATGGGAAAACAGCAGCTGAAATTTAGGGAGGTTCCTACCTTCTCCCAGTGGGCGATGGCTCTGCAGTTGCTCAGCTTGAAGCTCCTTTGGGAACAGCTCCTGCCCCGAAGAACATTACCTCACCCCTTGTCTGTGCCTATACTGTGCTGAGATCAAGCAAAGCCTAGCCCTCGAGGTGAATCAAACTGATGCCCATCTCCAAGTGTGCCATGTGGTATCTGAGTCTTAGGAACAACACACAGTTGTCCTTTCTTACTGTGTGTTAGTTCATATTAGTTATACAAAGGGTTTTCATTTTGCTATATCTAAACATGAGGATGTTGATGTCATTCTTTTTTTTCTTCCTTTCTTTTTTGAAGTCTAGATTCTGCATACCAGACAGAATGTGCAGTTTTTGTATTTGTCAGTCTGGCTTATTTCACTTAACATGGTGATTTTCAGTTCCTTCTACTTTCCGGAAAATGACATTAATGTCATTCTTCTTTGTGGCCAAATCATATTCCATCATATATATCAATAAAAAATTTATTTTAATCAGTTGATGGTCACTTAGACTGTCTTCATAGTTTGGTTATTGTAAATATTGCTATTACAAATGTGGGTATGCAGATACCTCTATTGTATGTTGACTTACAATCTTCCAGGTATATGCCAAGAAATGGTATAGTAGGATCACATGCTAATTCTACCTTTAGTTTTTTTGAGAAATCTCCATATTGATGTCCGTAGTGGCTCTGCTAATTTACATTCCCAACCAACAGTTCATAAGCTTCTTCTTCCCTGTCCCCAGTTCTCATCAGAATTTGTTCTTGTTGACATACGGTTATCTTCATCATAAATACCAAACATAGTATTTCCCTTTGTATCAAACCACAGGATCACCTTTTGTTCTGAAATATGGTCACAAACACCCACCTGGAGATGAATTTTTATATTACCCACTATTTCTCTATCATTAATGCCACCACCATCATCACCTGTATCAATTATTTATTATCTACTTAGCTATTCTTGGAGTTGTCCTACATACATTCAAAGAACATGCTCACTTTCTGTCCTCTGAAGTCTTAGTGTCTCAGAGGAATACCACTGATGCTTGTAGATACAAAGAGAATGCTACAAATATTTAGTGAACACAGGATAAAAATAGATAAGACAAGATTAAATATGTACATTTTGCATATCTCCTCCCTTGACCCCCCTTGCCCCAAGCTATAGCTGTGCTAAGTAAGAAGTAGCATGAGACAGATTTTTTTTCTTGATACAGGGAAGAACAGACTTATAAGACAGATTATTTCTTTGCTGGCTGTCAAAAACATATATTTAAAGTCATCCCATAGGAAGCCATCAGTGGCTGAGCTAAGAAGTGTGGCTAAGAAGCTTCAAGAAAATGCTATTAGGGACAAGCTCTTATTCAGAAAAGATGTTGTGACTGAATGTCTGCTATGTTCACATTGCTACTGAGTCCCTTTTTATCAGTTGCAGCATCCCTACGAATGATCAATCTGACTATCTGACTAGAGTTGGACATATAGTAAATATCAAGACAAATTTAACCAGCAATAACAAAATAACAAACAATCGAGGGCTTTTCTTTGTGGGGGGGGTGGGTGGCCCTTTGGCCATAAAAACACAGACACATTTACCTTGAATGTCAATTTAAACCATCTAGAATTTGTGCCAAATGAAGCTCGAAATGGATCATCTGAAGTACAGCATCCAAATGATAAAAATAGCTCTAGAAAGTACCGTTGTGTCAGAAAGAGACTTCAAGAGAGAATTGTCCTCTTAGAACAAGGCAGTTTGCTCTATGACATCCTTATGAAATCATAGCCCTTTTTGATTAGCAGAGACCTTCAGAGTCTTATAACGGCACCTCCTCCCAGTGCAGAAATTCTGCTTGAGAATCACCTCCAGCCTGAGTTTGAAATGTACCATCTAATGAAGGAGTATCTGTTAGAGGGTCACCTTATGGAGAATCTGTCCTAGGATAAGTCAAGAGACTCTGTTCATGGTTGGGCATCAGAAGTTAATCAGAGCCTACCAACCAAGGTATTCAAATAACCGATTCCTACATGAAGTAGCAGAGCTTTTAATTATATTTTCTTTGATTTAAGAGCATCGTATTTTTCCAGCCAGCAACATGTATTGTTATGTTGACCTATTAAGGTGATTACAGAGAGTGTTGGTGTTCATCCTGGCCAGCCTCCTGCAATTGCAAGGTTTTGAACATGCCATAAATCCAATAGACTAAACGTCTTGGGGAAGCTCAGCAAAGAGGCTACAGCTTTCTTTCTTTCTTTCTTTTGTTTCCACTCAGGCCAGGGTTATGGGTAGTAATAAACTCAGCAGTCAAGGCCAAAAATGTGATAATAGTAGGAAATGAGAAAAGGGGTAGGGAAATAACAGCAAAGTCAGAAAAACCCTCAGCTCTCTCCTTGCTTTGCTGAGTTCTCAAATTCATTAGCAACCTCAATTACTCAATTCCTCAATTTTAATCTCTAATTAAACACTGCCACAGACACTGTATCTACGGAGGGTTGAAGTTAAGTGGCCTCTTTTTAATAATTGTGCAACTCTGATCCCTGCATTGTTAACCCAGAGGGTGGAAAAAAAAGTGGAAAAAAGAATTATTTAAAGAAATGAAAGGAAAGAAAAATGCAAGTGCCTAAACTTCATACCAAATGGCAATTGCAGAGGGATGTTATTTTCCCTCTAAATATAGCAAAGATGACTACACAGCTTCCAGCATTTTTCTGTAATAATTTCTTAAATCAAAAGCATATTTGCTGACGAGAGTGCCTTACCACAGCTATTCTTTTTGGAATAATTAGACAAGCAAGGAAACAACAGGCAGGTACAATATGTTGCCCAGTGAAGGAGATTATTTTTTAAACCTATTTCACAAGGTCATAAGACCCTGGGCTACTTTAAAAAAATATTGTTTGGGTTGAAGTAATACAATAAATACAGACAAATACATTGGATGGTAGCATTTTGCTAGCCGGATTTCTGTTTACTTAAAGAAAAGCCTTCCTGAAGAATGAGGACACATTGCCAAACCTCATAAGGAAATTTGATTAAGACAGAGGTAGAAAGAGAATAATATACAAGACTGTATATCTTTCACAGTCATAGCCATGGGGAAGGCAGGCTTTCCTACCTTGAATATTGGAAGGTGTTTACCCAGCATCCTGCCCCCTTTGGGACGAACTGCTTTGCAGTTGTTGATTTTGTCACTCAGAAGCCTCCATAAATTGTGGACTCGAGGGCCACAGGATTTAGGACCTGCTACTTATTCATGAACTAATGTTTTTGAAGCAGATTTGCTACATTGCAATGGTACAGTGATGAACACAGGTCCTCAGATTCCTTATGTGAGTTTCATAAGAAGTATGTGTTTCCAAGTCATGATCAAATATATATATAACATATATATATTGCATAAACATATGTATATATGGGTGCACATACATGAATTTCAAATAAAGTGATTCAACCCAAAGTATTGCAACTGAACGTAAGCCAGGTTTTTTTGTATTAGCAATGAGAACCTCTTTCTCTATAGCAGACACAAAACTACATTCCATCTGGCCAGGAACTGGGTTTCTTTTATCTAGCCTGCTCCTAATAATGAGTGTTTTCCCTCCAGTGTCAAAGACAGTACCACTAAGTGAGCGGCACAATTGTCCAAGTGGCTCCAAAGCCCTGTGTATGTCTACTCCAGGTTAGTGATACCACTAGAGAAAGACTGGCTGAAGGATGACACTTAGGAGCCAAGGTGTGTGTTTTGCAGACCTGAGAGCACTAGGCAAATAGGTTGCTCTATGGGAGAAAATAGCATGGCAGTAAAGCCTGTCCCAGTATCCCTGAGAATGTTTCTACTCCTGAGATGTTCCCCATGGCAGTAGAATTGGGAGTGTCCTCAAAGCCACCTGGTGACCAAATGGCAACTTCTATCAGGCAATCTCAATTCCAGGCAAGCTCATTGATGATTTCTTGTGACAAGGAGGAAACGAACTCTTAAAGAAATTGGCACTGAATATGCAACCCAGAGCCTGATCTGATTGAGACTATCAAGTTGTAAGAAGAACTCTTCAATCTCCACCCTCAAGATAGATGCAGTTGTACAGAAGAGATGAGTTCGAATTTACGAAGACATGTTTGAGATTAATCATCAGCATGTTAGGCCCATGACTGATGGCTTTGGGCTCTGAGCTATGACTAAGATAGAGTAATTCTATAGTAGCCCTAACTCCTAGAAGTTGAAGGCCTGATCTCTAGTCCAAGGTGCTACTGGGAGGTTGTAGAACCCTTAGGAGATGAAACTCTACCTGAATTTCCCTTGAAGATACTGGGATCCAGCCCCCCCCCCCATTTTGCTTCCCAGTCACAATTAAGAGAGCATCTTTGCTCTAAGAGGTGTTTCCTATCACGAGGTGACGCCTTATCACAGAAACTAAGTGATGGGACCAAGCAAGCAATGGATTGAAACTTCTGAAATCATGTGCCCAAAGACACCTTCCTTCTTCTTAGGTTGATAAGTTGTTAGGGGTATTTTTGTTATAGTAGCAGAAAGTCAACTAACATAGAAAATGGTTCTGACGACTGTACACATGTCAAGAACTTGCAGCAATTCCAAAAGGCTTCCAGAAGAACCACATAGTGCAAAACCATTACCTACCCATGCCTTCTCCAGTCAATATTCTCCTTCCTTGCTGATCGAATCGTCCGTGTGTTCCCTCCGGCACTTGACGTCACTCTCCTGAGAGAGTGGAGATGAATTTGCTGAGACTGAGCAGATTTTTTAGACTAGCAAGTAGCTGTCTCTTCTTCAAGAAGCTCTCTAACCACCTCCCCACCCGAAGGAAAAGGGCACAAATGCTGGCCACAAGGGTGAAGATGACCTCTTTGCCAGTGCTTCCCATAGAAAAGCAAAAGGTTGAGAGCGGAATGCTCAAAAAGAATTTTTAGGTTGAAACAGGTATCATGAGGTGATCAGACCCAAGAACCTGGCTGCTGGTCCCATGTTTTGATCCTTGTCATTGATTTCTACCTTGAATTTCTTCCAAGTTCCTAACTTCTTCCCCTCCTCTTCCAGTATTAAAAACATGAAATTCAGTTACTTGAGCAACTGTTTCGAAAGTGTCTTTAAATAAGAAGTGCTTTCTCTCAAACGAAGGACTCTGAAAGGACCCAACAGCCCTGAAGATACACAATCAATACTTTGCCTGAACCATTGATACCCTTGCCCATCACTTAAATATCATTACAGGAAAGATTTCAACAAGATCAGGGCACATTATACTTGAAAGTTTGACTTTAAAGGATGCCTGGGCTTTGCTGAAAGGCATTAGTAATGGAATTCTTTATCTCTGAGCTTAATTTATTCTGAAGAGAATAGAGCCATTATCTTAAATCTATTTTTTTTCCAACAGAGAAAACAGCCCTCTGAAGTCCAGCACTTATAAAGAAATCACTGTTTAATTACCTTTTTGTTTAACCCTTTGAAGAAAGGAAGGGAATGAAAGCGTATTATTGGAAAACAGATACTTATGCCTACAAGCAGGTCACCATGGATAAACGTGCAGTCTTTTCTTTTTGATTTTCTTCTTCCTTAATTTTTTTCTTCCTTGTTTTGGTCATTGCTCTGCTATTCTTCTTAGATTTCTGATATGCAATCAAAGAAACATTTGAGTCATTCTGAAGCCCTAATTGAATCTACTTTCCCCTTGATCGTTGGTGATGAATGGCTTTGGGGTTTGAAGAATACAGGGGATCTGTAGCTGAAGAAGTAATGTTCTAATCTCAGACTTCTTGCTGTAAAAACAGATAAGAGCTGTATATTGACATACATGGGAAGAGACAGTCACTCATTTACTTCCTGACCCACTAGTATGCCTCCTCTGTGCAAAAAAAAAAGTTGACTTGAGGAAAAGAGAAAGTGACTCATCCACTACTATTTCTTTAGAAAATAAAACAACTCCCACCAAGAAATTAGTGGGACTAATTGTTCTTTTCCTTTATTGGCAAATTTACCTAACTGAAGACTGATGTTAGTTTGTAGGAGATTCAGGTATTGAATGGTTTTCTAAATAGATGCCACAGGCCTGGGACCTTAACCAAAGCCCTCTCTTATCTCTTTCTTCTACTCTAATATGTAATACTCAGTTTTAGGCTTCTAAGATATGGTTTTGGCCAGGCCTCTTGTGAATTAAGTGGTATAGTCAATTGTTACAGGAAGCTGCTTTCCAAGCCCTAGGTTGAATCAACCTCCCTTACTCAGTCCAATAAATGTTCCCTGGTCCAACAAATGGCCTGGCTTCTAAAGGTTAAAGGGTACTCTAACGTTGAGGAAGTTTCGTAGTCCACTGCATTAGTCGAGGCTGAGATAGAAAGAGAAATGTAGGCTCCCTTATCATTTCAGGAACAAGAAGCAATCAGTGTTCCACATCTAACTTTCAGCTCCTTCCTTTCTTTTGTTAGGTAGGACAAGTGACACTTTTTTTTAAGTGCTATCATCAGAGATTTTGTGTTTAATAGTTACTGGGTCACATTTAACAAGTGCCAATGACTTCGATGACCTCCATTTACTTCTTCTGAGCAAACTTCCTGCCTAGAAAGAGTGAACAGCTGTAAAGAAACCAGACAGAATCCTGTTTTGCTCAGCCTCTCTGGATGACCGTTATCCCTGCAGCTAAAAGTCAACCTTTTGTCTGAATTAGTCACACCTACACACTTACACCAAAGAGATCCATCTTATGCAGGAGCCTGAGATCTGAGGGTCATGGTCCAAAGCCAACCCAGGCAGGAAGGTCTATGAGATACTGCAAGTACTAACCAAAAAGGCAAAGTGGAGATGTTGTTCAAGTGATAGGGCATAAGTCTTGAGCAGAAAAGCTAAGGGGAGAGTGGTCAGTCCTTAGTTTAGGCCCCAGTTTAGGCATAAAACAAAATCCATTCTATAAGATTGGAATGCATCTCCTATTTTGGTTTTGGTTTCTGACTCCTTGATTCAGTTAGATTGTTACTGACGACTCTGACATTCTACCCTCTGTTAACCTTTATTACCCACAGTCACAGGGACCTCTGGAATGAGAGAGATTTTCCCTTTGCCCGTACATCCCTTAATCTTAATTTTCACTGATTGTGCAACAGGTTTAGAAGGCAGTAGAAAGAGAGTCTATATTGTAACAATCAAAATCACCATGTATCCTGACATTCTCTGTTACTTTTTTCTCATAAGACTTGAATAAGTCATATTTTTCAGCTTATGGCATGTCACCACCCATCTAAAAACTCATCTTTAGATAAGTCCTTTTTTTCTCTGGTGATTACTCTTACAGGGTCCCTTGGGTTTGCTCATAGGTAACTATTTGAATGTGTTTGATATCTGTCTTTGTATATATGTAGGCATTCTCTATGTGAGTTATTTTAATGTATCTAAGTGACATTATGTATGTATATGTGTGTGTGTGTGTGTGTGTGTGTGTATATACATATATATATACATATATGTATATATGTGCTGCTCTGTTTTTTCTTCTACCTAACACTGATTTGAATAATTATCCAAGTTGTTAGGTATCTGGCTAGTTCATTATTTCCAATTGTTGCACCCACAAAGTTTTATTTATCTATTCCCTTTCAATGGATCTCTAGTTGCTTTTAATTTCCCACTCCTGTGGGTACTTTCTGAGAGTCCTAATAGCCTAACCATGTGACAATATTTCTGCTTTGAGAGATTTGCACATGATTTCATTAAGCATTGTTCAATTCGCTCTAAAATAATTGACCAGTTTACATTCTCTGCACTGTCCCCCAGCATGCTCTCCAGTGCTTAGTATTCCCTACTTTTCTTATTCATTTGTCACAAAACAATATCTCTCTGATATTTTCATTTCCTACATTACTAAAACTTTAATCCTGAAATTGCTCTTAACGGTACACAAGCTAGGGAGCAGAGATCGGAACCAGAGAAAATAAGACCTGTGAATGCCTGAAATAAAATACTTGGTTGTACGAGACAGTTGTCCCAAGTTCTCAACCCATGTGAGCTACAGCCATAAAAAGACCGTTAAGATTCTGCAGGAATTCCATGACTCAATAGTGTTAGATCAATGGCTACAACCTATGTACCTAGCCCTATTCCCAAGCAAAAGGGAAATGCAGGTGTGCCCCCACCCTTCTTCCCAGTGCCAGCTGCAACTGGAGGTGCCGTGTATCTGTGGGTCCCTGTGGACTCACTTGGCTGAGTGTTTCTGTCAAAGTCACCCACAAGTGCCATCTTATCAGAGGATCAATTTTATAACAGAGGGTCATTAAATTCTTTTTCAAGAGAATAAAATGGGCTTTTGCTGCTGCATGTTGTACACTGCTGGTCCGAAACTGGAGATGAAATCAAAGTGGAAGAGATTTAACCAAATTATCCATCTTCAGAAAATAAGCTCTACTGCAAATGCATTTTTGATGTGGTATTGTGCAACACAGAGAGAGGAGAAATAAAAATACTGTAATGGCCTTGTTTGGTACAGATAGGAGCAGGCTAAATTTAACCCTCTCTGAGAGCAGGTTTCTCCCTTTCTGTTTGAGAAGGCAGAGGGTTGGGAGCTAGAGAGTAGAATGACAGCTGAATTGCACATTTCTTCATTGCATTTTATTTTCCAAAGTAAGAGAACAATTGGAGATGGTGTTTCATTTTCTATGAAGATTTGATCACCTTCCTGGGAGCCTTGTCATAAACTGTCACGTCCTCTTACTTTCTAAGACTAGTCTTCTCATGATGAGACATCCACCCACCTGAAAAGAGCTCATTGGTGATTCTACTACCATTACCATGGAATTCAGTTGCCAGCTCAAGGCTGTTGTCAATGGGGCTATTCATGGTCCATCAACCAAATGTGAACAGAGGGTCTACTTCAGTTGTAGAGTTATTTCAAGTCCACACCTGTGAGGTTTTTTTCTTGTTGTGGTCACTTGTAAAGTAGAAAGAGCAGCGGAGAAAGAGGCCCAGGAGATCTTGCTGGAGGTTCTTCAGCACTGTCCAAGTACCGACAGGGCATCATCCACTCTGCCACGTACCTGGCCTCTTCTGAGGTTCCTTTGACTATGTATATCTGTAGAAAGATCTTCAAAAAAAAGAAAGGAATCAGAAACATTGAGGGAAAAAATATGGCAATACCTATTAAAGTGTGCCCCCAAGTGCACAGCACATGATTAAATGAGATTGGAGCTAGGGTGGTAAACAATACATAAGGAGGAGAAAATGCACTGAAATAACACCTACCTAGGTATTGTAGAGACAAAATACATGTGCTTTATATACGGTGCCAGGGATTTCCAGAGTATCTTTATGGCCATGCTACCCTTCCCATGGAACAGCAGAATTAAAGCCCCAACTATGCCCTGGATGGCAGGCACTGAGACCCATGGACAAACAGGACATTCTGCAGGTAGCTTTTCAGGGCATCCATGACACCATTCCATTCTCTAGAATTGCTTCTCAGATTTAGATGCTTTTCTCATTCTCAGTAAGAATCAGAACTCTTTAAAAAGCAGGTTTGGCGGAGCACCTGTGGTTTATGACGCTCGCAGTAGCTTCTGTAGCTATTCAGGAGACAGATCTGAGCATTTCCTGCCCTGGCAGGAAAATGAATGACACTTTTATTTCCAATTAACCACCAAAAAGCCAGAAGTGGAAGTATGGTTCAAGTTATAGAGTGCCTGCCTGAACCAAAAAGTCTAAGGGACAGTGTCCAGGTTCTAAGTTCAAGCCCCAATAGCAGCATTAAAAAAAAATTGCAGTTGGGTGCCAGTGGCTCATGCCTATAATCCTAGCTACCCAGGAAGCTAAGATCTAAGGGATCATGGTGCAAAGCCAGCCTGGGCAGAAAAGTCTCCATGAGACCCTTATCTCTAATTAACAACTCAAAAACTGGAAGTGACACTTTGGCTCAAGTGCTAAAGTACTAGCCTTGAGCACAAAGAGACTCAGGGGCAGCGCCCAAGCCTTGGGTTCAAAACAAAAATAAAGTTTGCCAGTGGTTGTATGATGGACACAGATACTTCAATGGGCTTTTTGAAGCATCTCCAAATCCAAAGTATAATGTTGGGAGAATTCACAGAGTCCCCTTTACTAGTTTAGGTTTTTACTCTTCAATGCTGCTTTTTCTTGGGATAATTTTCTTCCTTGTAGACCACAAAGAGGCTGCTGTGCCCTGGATAGTGTAAGGTTAGTTTCTTAGGTGTTCATCTGCCTAACAGTGGATTTAGAAGACTCACGCCGTCCTGGAGGATGACTTCTCTCTGATTAACAGAGGCTTTACCTCTCAGAGGTCCAGCTACATTTTCTATTTGCCATAAGCCATGCATGTGCTCCTCGGGGAAAGCAGGAATTAAAAAGAGAAAAAAAAAAACTATTTGCAAGATAAGTAAAGAGAAATGTAATCCCTGAGTGGGATGAAGGGTGCTTTGAAATGAATGGAGGATAATCCTTTTGTTGTCTATTACAAATGTACTTTATTTCTGCATTATCTGGCTATGAGGATGTGCCATTTGCTCCACTGACAAAGCCACTGCAATTTCTTCTCTTTTTGTCACCTCAAGTAGTGTGCATAGCCTGGGGGTCTGAAGCAGCCCACTCAATGGGGGCAACTGGGGTGCATGGACCCAGTGGCTCCAGAAAGACAGTTCTGTGTCAGACTCAGATCAGCAGTCAAATGGAAGTTAGGGAAGTGACTGTCACGATACAATCCCTACCAGTTCCAGATACAATAGAACCAGTTCTCTATTCACAGGGGCTTTCTATAACCAGAAGGCTTGTAACCGCCTGCTATCTGCCTTGGGCCTGGTATTCAATTCCTTTACAAAGATGGCAGGAAAATTTCCAAGGACTTGTCAGAGGGTATTGCTTTGGAAGTTCGTTGGGTGGAGCATGTGACTATGTGTGATGACAAGTAGGGATATAAACAGTAAGTAAGAAGGAGGATGTATGCTTGAATAAGGTGGAATAGATCATCTTAGAGAGGAAGCAGGTGGTGAGAATGAGTGCCCTCAAGTCCTCTCTGCTCTCTTTCCTCTCTTTCCTCCTTTCACAAGAAATAAGCTTCTTGGGAGAAGTTAGGCAGCTTAGGAACACTCAGAAAAGTCACATGCTGTGGCCTATGGGAACAGAGAATCTCTGCTGCTGGGAGTTCTTGTTTTGAAGCATAGTCTTTGAATAGAGAGTAGAGCTCAGTGGTGGAGCTTAGGATTACCATGCATGAGGCCCCAGCACCAAAAACAAAAATAGAGGGGAATATAAAAAAAACTTATCTTCAAACAGTTATACAACGGGGCTTCACGTCAGTTTATGAGTGCAATGCTTTGAATAATGTCACCTCTTTCATCATTCTCTGGTGCGTGTGTGTGTGTGTGTGTGTGTGTGTGTGTGTGTGTGTGTGTGTGTGTGTGTGTACACGTAAGTGTGCATGCGCACAACAGTGCTGGGGCTTGAACTCAGGGCCTAGGTACGGTCCTTGAGCTTTTTGGCTCAAGGCTAGAATTCTACCACTTGAGCCACAGCTCCACCTCTGGCTTTTTTGGTGGTTAATCAGAGATAAGAGCCTCAGAAACATTCCTGCTCAGGCTGGCTTTGAACCACAGGCCTCAGATCTCAGCCTCCTGAGTGGCTAGGATGACAAATGTGAGCCTATGATGCCTAGTTCTTTGTTGATTTTTTAAAGAGGATTTTGGAGTCCCACACCCAGTGGGTTATGAAGGAAAATGAGTACATCGTGAAACATCTTGACATCTACCACTCTCAGTGCTAAAATAACTCCCAGATTAATACCTGGAAAGTTCAAGAGCTCTTCTCTAACCACTGGTCTAGATAATGGGACAGGAAGAATGTAAATGATCATGTCACTGTCTGCTTAAAAGCCTCTAGTGGCTTCCCATGACCCAGGATACAGATGACACTGCGTGGAACGGCATGTGGAATTTTTCATGCTTCATCCCCAGCCTTGCTGGCCAGCTGCATCCAGCACCATCCTCTCTCAGGCTGTTGGGTCTTTGTTCTTCCTGCCTTGAGACCCTCACACATGTTACTCTTTGCCTAGACGGGTCTTCTCTCCCCTGGATTATCCTAGCAACACCCCATACTACAATATGAGTTCAAGGGGCAGGAGCAATATTCGTCTTGTTCATTGCCTACCACTGTATTTCCACCTCATTCGGTGCTCACTTCACAGGTTAGAGCAGATAGGTATGTACACGGCCGATAAATGAAATTAAAACAACTCATGCATCATTTGTTGTTCTCCTTCACTCATTTAGAAGGAAGGGAGGAAGGAAGCCTGATTCTCCACTGTGCTTCTCAAAACCACATTATCCTGTGAGACCACGGGCCAGAGTGATATAGACATCCTAGCAACAGAAATACATTTGCTATGTTTTCCAGCTTCCCAGCTGCTTACATCTTATCATTGTCATGCCCATCCTTGAATTATCAACAATCCATCCAAAAGTCACATGGACACCTGGGTAGATATTTTACAGATACCACCTTATGGGTTTGCTCTCTGTCCCCTGACAGCTTACAGTCTAAGAAATGGAAATCTGCTTCCAGCAAAAAACATAACCAGGATATGCTGTCAGTGGGATGGAAATGTGGAACTCTCAGCGTGCTAATATATGTATAATATAGTTAAACAATGAAATACAGTTTAACAACTGTCTTAGTCCATTTTCTATCGCTATAATTGAGTACTTACTACTTATGGGGTAATTCATAAAGAACGTGGTTTTATTTAGCTTATTTTTTTTAAGGTTCTGGTTAGCAGTATGATACCAGCATCTGGTGATGTTTATTTTCTTCTGCTATGCTGGGGATGGATAGTGCCTTTATAAGAAGAGGAAGAGAGACGAGAGCTGGCATCTCCATCTCTCACCATATAACGCCCTCTGCCATGTAATTAATGATGTAAGAAGGTTCTCACTGTGCTGATGAGTGGCAGAGCCACTAATCCTACCAGGAGGGTCCCACCCTCATGGCTTCAGCGAATCTTTAGGACCACGCAAAGTCCTCAACCTCTGAGTACGATTCACACATGATTATCTTTCTAACACATAAATATTGGGGCAATTCATTCAAGCCATAACAATAGTGTAACAATTGTTTTTAAGCGGAAAGAAGTATGTTTAAGTGCATTTGGAAGTGGAAAAATGGAGGTTGTCCAGCTAAAGACATTTCCCAAAGATGATATGGAGCTTCTGAGACTTGAGAAAACAAATGATTATTTCTGAGTAATCCAGACAGCCAGGATTTAGGTCGGATTGATTGCACTAGGGTCTAAAACTTTGAGGCTTTCAGGTAGCTGGTTGACTATTGCTGTTAGGGCACGAGCTCAGCAACAAATTAAGTAAAAGTGTCCCCAATAAATGCTAATAAGGCCCAAGAGGAAACAGGGGCATCCCTGTGCATACCAAATGCACTCATTAACATCCTGGCTATTATTAAGAATAACAAAATGACCTTGCTGTCATTCGAAGCTTAGAATACTATGACTTAAGTTTAGAGGGACACACATTACATTGTAAAACCTAATTAGTGTTACCTTTGCTAATTGCTGCCTCACACTGAGTTGGATAAAATAAATGCATGATGGACGGGCGGAGACATCAGACATAACCCCACCGCTATTTTTTGTAAAGGAAGTGAAATTATAGGATTGGAACCATTTGAAAAAGTGTTTATCTGGGTTGTTGTAAGTAGTCTGAGGGAAGTGGGATGGAGCCTGGGCAGTCAGTGTTTATTCATATGCATCCTAAATGCAGAGAATTTTCTCCTGAGAACACTGTTCTAACCTTCCTGAATGTGAATGCAGCGGTACCAGACAATGAAGGAGAATTGGCTGTAGCGCCAACATCCAACCCCAGCATGCAAACATCTGCAAGGCGGGGACCTGTCCCACAGCCAGTTAGCATCCCCAGCATCATCCCAGCACAAGCAGCAGTGGGGATGTCAGACAGACCCGTGTGCCTAAGGGAAGGCCAGTTTGTCCACTAGACAAGGTTCTACTCATGTCTGTCTTCTGTTTACACTTGAGAGGGCCCAGTAAGCTACATGTACTCCTTTGGCAATGGAAGGAAGCCCAGAGCCCCTTTTTCCATCTCCTGGTCTGGGTGTCAGGAGAAATGGACTTAGGTTCCCATGCAGCCTTTCTTTACCTTGCTACTGAAGATAAAACCAACAACAGAAAAAGAAAAAAAAAAAAGCCCATTCATCAGCAACATCCCCCTCCTCTATCTCTACTTCCCTCACCTCCCCCATATAGGTACAAACACAGAGCTGTGCCACTCAGCTGTACTCAGCATTTGTGAGAAGGTTGTAAAAGGGAAATCATTTTCTCAGCGTTGTCATTGTTTTTCCTCCTTAAGGATAAATGATAGCTGATTTTTCAAGGGAAAAAAGATCCTGTTATGGGCACTCCTGAATAGATCTTAAATGGTACAGATTAAAATCAAGCCATAAAACTCTAGCAAGTCAGGAGCAGTTTGTCCTAGAGATTAGTTTGGACTTTCGTTTTCAGGTTGGGTCCTGAGAGGTAAATGGGTACTGCTGGAAGGAGATAGGAAAGCAATAGATGCAGAGCTGACCTTGGGTCAAGGTAGCAGCTCTTAACTTTTAAATATTCAAGTGCCTTAAAGAATTCCATTTGGAAAATGAAGCAGCCTCCATAATAATAATTGAACAAAGATCACTGGGGGGCCAAGGGAGGCTGTGTGACTTTCTTTTAGCTGCACCTGGACTCTGAGAGCCAGAAGCAGAATTCAGACCTCTTAGATCCAAGCTTATCAAGAAAGAAAGGGGAAATAAGCCAGCCACTCTCAAAGTGACTTAGAATTCAAAATGGCGGACCCCAGGCTATTACCTTATTTTGGCAGTCATTCTTAGGTATTCATAGAAAAAATTGATTTCTTGCACTAGGTTCCCAAAGTGCCATGCTCCTTGGAACCATTCAAGAGTAACAGGGGCCTCACTGTAAGATTAGATGGTTCCTGGGCCCAACATAACCTCTACTTCCCACAATGTACACAGTGCAGCTATTCTTGACTCTGTCAGCCAAAAAGAGCTAGATTCCAGAAGGCAAGTTGCTTCAGTGAGATTCCTGGAGCCTGTGCATTGGTCTAGAAGGTAAGTAATGAGCAGTCTAGACCAATGGGCAGACTCCAGAAGTTACAGAAGTTACTTTGGTTTTTCTGGGGAAGGCTTCTACCATTTCATACCTGAGTCTACATCAGTTGCACCAGCAAGACAAACCTACAGGTAGAGGATCCCACACATCTCTAGCCAAGACCATCTAAATTTATAGATGGTGCAACCCTAACATAATCAACCACTGCACAAGACTTCAGTAGAACTACAAGCGTGTCCTCTCCTCTTCCTTCTCTTCTTCTACTCTTTTGCCAAGTTCCTCTGTCCTTTACAATACTAATTGCTTTTCTCAACCAAAGGCATTGCCAATAATTAAAATTAAATCTTGGTTGCCCCAATGTCCCAAACTCTGGGAAGTCATTATCAGAGTCAGACAGTAATATTTTGATATCCAGACTCTTTCTGATATAAGGAATAAAGTTCTAAGACATGAGAAGACAGGGACTCATGCTATTTTCTAATCACCCTTTATAATTTGCAGTATCTTGGGACATTTCTCAGATGTTTCCACGGTGGTTTATGTACACTTCAAACCCATGTGCTGTTAAATGCAGAAGCTAGGTACTGAATTAATGACAGGAGCTTCAAAAGCCTACCTCTCTGGCAGGCTGCAGATCTAAGGGTGAACTCAAAGAGCGTGATGGGCTTTTGAAAATTACTAAGCACAAACAATAAACCTCATTAAATAAAATCAGCAGAGTGGGCTCAGAAATTCAATGAGATACATAGGGACAGAAGGGGCTCGAATCATCTTGAGAATTGACTCTCATTAGGGAGCTGGGGTGAGGGCTGAAAGCAAGGATGGTACTTGAGAAAATTATGTGGCCCAAACAGAAGCCATGATGGGACAGCGGTCAGAAGGATGCTGTAGGGACAGGGCTGTCCTCCTACTATGACAGAGTATCTGGGCTGATAGTCGTTCAGTTTAACAATTGGGATCATTGGCCACTTTCACCTCACCAGAATATCTTCATCAGAGTCCAAAGATGGTGCAGCTTTTGAACAGGGCTTGCAAAGGAAGCGAGAAACAGAAACAATACAACCCTAACAATGAACCATAAAAACAGGCAGTCATTGTCCCACAGAGGCTGAGCAGGGGTCCCATTGTGATTCTGAGGTACCCATGTCCACCATCAGGGACATGGTGAGGGGGGGAGGTGAGTGTTCTTGAATGGCACATTTCTGGATAAGATAGGTTGAAGGTGACTAGCAGATTGGACAGCCATTGTGCCAGAACAGCACATAGAGTTTCCAGTAGGTTAGACTTGCTAGTTAGTGGATGGCAAGGTAACATTAGGTCATGGCAGGAGTATGGGATGGACAGCCCAGCATGAGTCTTGTGCCTTCCCTCTGGACTCTGGAATGGCAGTGAAGTCCTTGCTTGGCTATATTGTTGGTCAGGGCTCTCTGAGTTACATGTTCAGCTCTCTCTGAAGACTGCTCAACAAGGAGGCCAGCTCTGTTTTGTGAATCGTCCAAGCACCCCTTCCCTTCCCTTCCTATTCCCACCTTAGCTCAAATCTCTCTTCTCCAGCCTCCCACCCCTGCCCTTCATTATTAGATCTTTATTTTAATTCAAGAATTTAACTACAGAGATGACACCGACCCTTTCTTCTAGAATGAAAAGGATGTAGGATACTCCAATAGAGAGTGGTTGTATCTGGGGGTTTATTTAAGCTAATTTTATTATTCATGACACCGGCAATTTATGCAGGGAATGCAATTAGAGGCTATGATTGGCTGCCACAGCTAAGGGCAAAAGTGCCACTTCCTTGGATATGCAAGGAAGAGAGGTGAGGAATATTAGAAAAATAATCAGTCACCAGGATTATTCTTTATAAAGTGATCCCTACAAACCTTTATTTAGAAAAAAAAGATCTAATTTAATTTTCTAAACACCCTGCAAAAGCTATCTAATTATCCACTTCTAATTGCTCTCATAATTTTCTGGAAGTCTTCTATTGCTCATGCCTTTGTAAGTTGTCCTTGTGTACAAGCAAAGAAGTTACAGCCTCCATGCTCAGGTCTCCCTTAAAACTACTTGAAAGATTCCTTCTCATTGTGCTGCTCAATGCAGCCTCTAATATGTTTATCCCTCATTTAATCAAGAAATATTTGAGAAACAAGACTTCAGTTGTAATCATTTATGGTTGTGAAGGTAGCAAACAGAAGAAGAAATTGACCTTTTCCTTTTTTTTTCTATGAGCATCAGGTTTTTTTTTAATCTTTGGACATCAAATCAAAACAAATTACAATGCATCTATACAATAAGGTCCTCGTCAGCAATAGAATAGAATGAGTTACTGCTACACACTATAATGTGGCTGAATCTCAAGAGAATTGTGCTGAGTGAAAGATGCTGGGCAAAAATGGTACTATAAAAGCTGGGTGCCAGTGACTCACACCTGTAATCCTAGCTACTCAGGAGGCTGAGATCTAAGGATCAAGGTTCAAAGCCAGCCCGGGCAGGAAAGTCCGTGAAACTCTTATCTCCAATCAACCACCAGAAAACCGGAAGTGGCGCTGTAGCTCAAGTGGTAGAGTGCTAGCCTTGAGCTGAAGAGCTGAGGGACAGCGTTCAGGCCCAGAGTTCAAGCCCCATGATCCACACACACAAAAAAATGTTACTATAAGAGTACTAGGAAAAAAAAAGCAAACTAGGGCTGGGAAGGTGGCTCAGTGGTAGAATACTTGCCTAGCATGCATGAAATCCAGGTTCAATTCCTCAGTACCACATACACAGAAAAAGCCAGAAGTAGTGCTATGGCTCAATGGATAGAGTGCCAGTCTTAAGCAAAAGGAGCTCAGGGACAGTACCCAGGCCCCAAGTTCAAGCCCCAGGACTGGCAAAAAACAAAAAGCAAACTAGTCTAAATGGAGAAAACAGATCACTGGATACTGCAGGGGCAGGTAGGGGAATTTAGGTAGGAAGGGCAAAACGGGAATAATTAAAGTGCATGAGAGTATTTTGAGGGGTGTTGGACATTTGGTTTTCTCATTGTGGTACTGGTTTCCAGACTATACATATCAAAACTGGTCAAATTGCATACCAGGCTAAATATGTGCAGTTTAGTGTGTGTGCCACACCAAAATTGTTAAAACAGATGCGTGCATGTGTGCGCCCCCCCCCACACCACTCAGTTGGCTCTACCCTTTATCTCTTAACCTTTCTGCACTGTACATCAGTCACTTGTAAAATGAAAATAACTAGGCCCTCTCTGCCTACCCTTAAACAGAAAGTACAACAATTCATACATATATGTATTTGTGTGTCCACACGTATGCAAATGTGTACTAATATTCACAAATAGACTCCATCCACTCTAATTGCTGCAGGCATGAAAGCAATGGATGCCATTGTTCTAAGGTCTTGTCTGCCTTTACAGGAAGCCGGTGCTCAATATCTGTGGACTTGAACTGAAGGAAGATATTTACTGAGCCTTGATGGGCACCAGAGTGTAATTATTATCTCTTTATTGAACTTCTGATCAGAAACCATAAAATCCTGAAATGGAACACCTCAGGATGGGAGGACTTGGAGATAGCTTTGACACCATATCCTATCTTCAGATAGAGGAGGTCAATGGAGTCAGGTACCAGAATAGGGGGCTTGTGGCCTAGCTTCTAATAAGGATAATCAATGAAGAGAGAGAAATGAATGGGATGATGAAGACAGGAGGTACAGAACTTCAGGCATGTTCTCCTTTTGTCTTCTCTGCTGCAGGATGATCTGTGAAGGGCCCTTTAAATCCATGTCACTGCACAGCAACTCTGAGATGGAACAGCCAACTGAGCTTCCTCATTTCAAAGACCCTTCTGGGCCCCCTAAGAGCTCTGATCTGTAAATGGTCTGATGTTAGTCTCCCAGACTCTCAGGATTTTCTCCCTAGCTTCCTGGCAATCAATGCAGCCCACTTGATCACACACCTGACTCACTCCAGAATGTGCTGCATGTTTATTTGCATCACCCTCACAGATTCCAAGTACTTTCACAAAGTTTACCAGGGTCATTCTCACCGTGGCACGAATGGGATGCATGAGGTAGAGTCTATTACAACTCCAGTTTATGGTAGGAGGAATTGATGTCCACATGGACACAAAAATTTTCTCAGGTCCTCTTTCTTACTGGACCAAAAAGCAGAGCTAGGAATTGAACCTCTTCCTTCTCACTTCTGTTCCCATCTGATGACTCCTCCTCCAGGGTGCCCTCCCATCCCATCCCCAGGGAGATGGGTGGCCTCACTTCTGGTTAACTGAGAGTAAGGTGATTTATGTAAAATCATACCTTACTTAAGTAGAGATCAGATCTTGCAAATGCAGCCTTCTTTCCTTTATAGGGGTCCCATCTCCCATACTTAGTTAATGTCAAACAGCTTTTCAGTATTATGTGCTGTAGGATGAAGGAAGAGGAGGAGGAGGGGCTAGGAAATGAAAATCCACCCTGTGGACTCACCTCTGTCCCATTCCCTCCCAGTGGTGATGGATGGGTTACCGGATGACATGCTTCACAGCTTCCCAAGGAAAGAGCAGTGACCCTTCCCACTTCATGAATTTGGAAAAAGAACGGCACCGAAGCTAAACGTGGACAGAGACGAGAATCCTCCTTGGAAAGCACACTGACCGTGACCACAATCAGTAATGCTTCTTGCTCCTTAGTCTCCAATCCCCAAAGCATCTCCTCACTGATCCGCTGACAAGCTATGCTTGTCTTTTAGTCTTAGGGTGATGAGTGTGTGGGTACCCGCATCCTCATGAGCTATATTCGGAATAGAACCCAGGTGATTACCAGGAATTTTGGATGGTGTTCCAGATGACATGACGCCTCAGTTATGTAGAAACTATCATTTCCACATCACCCAATACAGTTTTGTATACAGTTTGCCTTGTATCCTATCTTACTTCCCTCTGCCTTTCCCATGGTTTTCTGGAGAAAGTGAAGCAGTGGGGCAGGGAGCCTCATCTCTAACTCATGTGTTAACCTTAGATTTGGACTTCCCTCAGCCCACTCAGAAGTATTGCCTGTCCCTTTCTTGAATGTCAAAGGTTTCTTTCTCCCCCTCAAGGAGACATTTTTGTAAGTGATCACCAGTTAGAATGTGAATTTCCCTGTCAAGGGTGGGACAGTATAAAGAATGTGACCATAAAAAAGGCCTCCCTTCAGCTATTATTCAAAAGACAATCTAACCCCTCCTGGCACTGGGTCGCCCTGTACACTGGTATTTCTCGGTCAAGGACCGGCTACGATGCTTAGATCATAAGAACAGGCTGTTGACTGATCGTGGAACTTGGCTCTCCAGTCCAACTGTTCAATAATGCTCTAATTAACTATTGCAAACTTCAGAGGACCCAGCTAACTATAATTGAGAGATCAACAGAGCCTGTATGGAGTTAGATGTGCATACTAATTACTGAATTATCCAACACCTGTTTTGAAATGTAGCACTGAAACATGGCTGTGTTTTCACACAGTAGACCTTCAATATAAGAAGAAGAAAAAAGAGGTTATCTTTGGTGAGCAAAGGGACCCAGTTCTTGTCTGAGGAACCACGCTTTTCAATTGGCCCGGGTCGGAACTGTGGTAATGTGACTGGTGGGGGTGAGGGCAAGGCTGGACAAATGAAGCCAGGAAATGAAACATCCATACGCTTAGATCTCAAGACCAATTCTGAAGGGGCAGTACGGAGGCTGCTGAAAATAGACGTTAATGAGTACATTTTTCATCACGCAGGAAGCAGTAGTACTCAGGATTGGCACATGTCTGTCTATATCTGAACACTGGTGCATGTCTGTTTTGATTGCATCTGGCTGCCTCCCTTGAAACTTGGTTGGCACCACTATTCAAAAGCTGTTAATGGTTTAAAACCCCTTAGCACCTGCACAGAGACTAGCCTGAGTGTGAAACAAGTGGAGAGTATTAAGGGAGAGTGAGGAGGAGAGTGTAAAAGATTTGGAGCTAGTGCAGGGCAACAGAGCAAAATTAAAGTGAGAAGCACATTGAATGCAGGAAGAAAAGAAACTCTTCTTTCGTCTCATTCCTCATTTTTGCTGATTAGGTTCAATAACCCGTAATCAGCAAGTTCACACCAGGATAAAAATCATGCTTGCTGGTAGCCTCAGGTTTTTCTTTTTCTTTTCTTTTTTTTTTTTTAGATGAAGCATTTGTCACCAAATAGAAAAATGAAACCTCTTTTCAAAGCCCCAAATACTCTAGAATTAGACAACACAATAGGGCAGGCCTAAGACATCCAAGCTGAGATAGCTTGGGAGTCTGCCCGCTGCCCTCTGCTCTGTCTACCAGCGGACTAATATTGTCTTATTCAGAAAAGAAAGGATTCCCTAATTTTCCACAAAGAGCCGCCTGCAAGAAAATAACAAGGCAGATTCAGCTGCACTGGCCTTTTCTCATTTAGAAGAATTTTGATGACAATAATGATAATGAGGTTGGCAATGATAGTGACCCTGATTAATATGATCATTGCTACTCCAAAACAACATAAACAAAACTTAAATAGATGACAGGGATGTTGAGACTCCAGTGGTCTTTTCTAGAAATTCAGTACATTTGACAACAATATGCCTGAAAAGAATTTCACAGATATCCATTTCGAGAGCACAGTTTATGTGTTCATACTGCCACCCTTCTCTCCCCGTTCATGTAACCAATACACACATGATAGAAGATGCCACCACACTGAGAGCCGTTATCCACCCCTTCAGATCCCTGCTCTGGGATCTAGTTACATGTGAAAATGATTTTTCTATATTTAGCACACCTCTGCCTTTGGAATCTTTCTCACTGCTGAAATGTAAAAATGAAAAAGCAAGTGGTTGTCCAAAGGAGGAGGAAGAGGAAGAGGAGGAGGAGGAGGAGGAGGAGGAGGAGGAAAAGGAGGGCAGGGGGGGGAAGGGGAAAGTGATGGGAGAGGAGAGGAAGAGAAGGAGAAGGAGAGAAAGAGGAAGAGGAAGAAGAAGAGGAAGAAGGATGAGGAAGAGGAATGAGGAGGAGGAGGAGGAGGAGAAGGAGGAGGAGGAGGAGGAGGAGGAGGAGGAGGAAGACAAAGAAGACCATAATAAGCATGGCCATCTACCTGTTCCAGATTCCTCTTAGCAGTCTTTCAAATAACATTTATTTATTTATTTATTTACTTACTTACTTACTTACTTATATCAATGTGTAGGCTGAACTTGTAGGCATTCTCTTCTAAATCTGAATTTGAGGGAAGCATTTGTATATGGAAAAACAGTAAGCACTCTCCTAACAAGCCTTTTTCACCCAACATTAATTCACAGAGAGTAAAGTCACATCATTTTTAACTTCAAATGACATGGGACTTTTCAAACATCACCATCAATTGACTGTCTAATGTGAAGATTTCCCATTGCCACGCAATCATTGGGTATATTTCACAGATATCTGCTACCATTTCTCCTCTGTGCTGAAATATGGCTGCTGTGTATTTCCAGATGGTTTGACCTTTTCCACTTCATTAGCCTCTCCTGAGAGGTGACATCATTGTTTCTGAGCTCTCCCACAATCTTGGCAAATCTCCTTGTCTTGTTTCTCTAGGAAGAGGTCTCAAAACCTGTCATCTAGTGGGTCGATTAATTAGTTTCCTGGGTCATGTTCCCTGCTTGCTGGCACATTTCTTATTTAACTCCTTGGAATACTGCGTTGTCTTTGACTTCAGAGATGTGAGACCTAGCATCACTTTTGTGCATGTGTCTGTCATGATCCTCTCCAACCTTTCTCAGAACTTTCCAGGTGCTTCTGTCCTGGGATAACTTTCTAGCAGTCAATTAAGCTTTGTTGACTTGCAAATTTCCCTGTGTTTACATTCTGGGAGTGAATTATAAACTTACAGACTTGTTTATATACATACATTGGTGCATACCTACTCGTTGAGTTGACTTAACATCAAAGTAAAGGAATATGTGTGGCCAGGCACTAATGGCTCCCTCCAATAATCCTAAGTACTCAGCAGGTTGAGATCTGAACATCTCATTTCCAAAGCCCAGGCAGGAAAGTCCATGAGACTATGATCTCCAGTTAACTACCAAAAAAGAAAAAAAATTGGAAGTGGATCTGTCACTCAAGTGGTAGAGTACTAGCTTTGAATGGAAAAGCTCAGGGACACAACTAGGCCTTAAGTTCAAACCCTAGAACTGGCAAAAAAAAATAGGAAGAAAGAAAGAAATAGATGTTGAATAGCAAAGGGTTAAAGTCTGTTGGTTATAAAGTTGTAAAGTTTCTACATCAGTGTTTTCAACAGTAGTACTAGAATTATCTCCAACATCAACATCTTGAGGAATTATTAAAGAATGCAGATTCTCAGGGACTACCTCCACAATAGTGAACAGAATTTCTGGAGGAGGAGCTGAGGATGTTTAGAAACTCTTCAGTGAATTGTGTTCACTTGAGAAGCATGTTACTAAAGGGTTTCTTTTCCTAACTAGTAGAGTTAAACAAGTTTATTCATCCATAATCCAAATGACTCATAGAGTTTTAGTGTTAAAAAGTATCCTAAGAGGGGCTGCAAGGTGACTTAGTGGTAGAGTACTTGCCTCACATGCATGAAGCTCTGGGTTTGATTCCTCAGCACCACATACACAGAAAAAGCTGGAAGTGGCACTGTGGCTCAAGTGGTAGAGCGCTAGCCTTGAGCTGAAGAGCTCAGGGACAGCGCCCAGGCCTAGAGTTCAAGACCAGTGACTGACCAAAAAAAAAAAAAAAAGTTATCCTAGGAGCCAGGCACTGGTGACTCATACCTTTAACCTAGCTACTCAGGAGGCTGAGATCTGAAGATCACAGTTCTAATCCAGTCTAGGCAGGAAAGTCCATGAGACTTGTATTTCCAATTAACCACCAGGAAACTGGAAGTAGTACTGTGGTTCAAAGTGTTCAAAGTGGTAGTGTTAACCTTGAGCAAAAGAGTTCAGGAACAGCACTCAGGCCTGCTTTCAAGCTCCACAAACAACAATAACAAAAAAAGTATTGCAAAGAGCACTGGGGCCACATGTGTGCTGTCTTCCCTAGGTGGCCAGACATCTTCTACTTCCATTATGACAGCAATAGGGAGCTCATGTCTTCCAGACACTTCCACTATCCAGTGATCCTTAAGTTCTTTGGTTTGGCCCAGTGTCTACATCTTCCCCCTCCCTCTATCTTCCAATTTTTGACTCTGAGTAAACACATCATGGCCCTTCTTTTACACAATATACTTTCTTTCTTTCTTTTTTTTTTTTTTTTTTTTTGGTCAGTTGTGGGGCCTGAATTCTGGTCCTCAGCTCAAGGCTAGCACTCTAAGACTTGAGCCACAGCGGCACTTCCAGCTTTTTCTGCTTATGTGGTGCTGAGGAATCTAACCCAGGGCATCATGCATGCAAGGCAAGCGCTCTACCACTGAGCCACCTTCCCAGTCCACAACATGCTTTCTAATATGGTATCTTTAATCCCTCATATGAATCTATCATGCAATTTATCTTAGGCCTAGAAATTCTGAACCAAAGTTTTGGGCCCACTGCTTCTTCAAAGATTCTCATGTGATGCGGAGAATAGTAAAGTGTATGCGTTGGGAAGCTAAAGCTAGAATAGAGGTGTGATGGAAGTGGCAAAGTGAGTGATGTTTTCTCTCCAGCATTGTGCAAAATGTTCAAGGACATTCAAAGGACCTTTGCAAAACTTAAGGAATATCTGATTTTCTTCTGGGTGAGGAACTGAGAAGAAGACGATATTCCAAACAGATGATGACATGAGTAGACCTAGGTGCTTTGGAACCAAAGTCTTGTGTGTATAGAATATAGGTAGCTAAGGATGCAGGACAGAAGAGCCAGGAAGTGAGTTGAGTAGGTGGGATGGTGGGAAGAAGCTGTAAATGGTTTTACTTAACTGGGCTGTTTGAAGAGCTGTCTCTTGCCCCCTCTGGTTAACTGATTGCCTTCCCAGGTAGCCTCAATTTCCACTCAGCTACAGTACCTCATTACTACACAGGACTTAGCATTAATTCCAAAGTGTAGGTCCATGATCATTTCTACAACTGTGCTTATACTGGAAAGTCTGTTAGGAAAGTCCTCTTAGTTCTCTACTCACAAAAAAACAACTACCTATAGTATGGGATGGGTCTCCTATTTCCTGTTCCATTACTATGGAATTAGGCCCCAGACTCAGTCAGAAGGAAAGAACAAAGTGAATGAAAGCAACAGATCCTGCCCATTTTTGTGGAAACACTAGAAGGCTACTACTTTTTACTGCAGTGATATGTGGAGTATCATGTATGTCTGCTGAAGTTAGAAAAGTAGCAGATAAGCTCAGCCATCAGACCTGGTGCTGTCCACACACAATTCATCTCTACTGTCACTGACTGTCCAACAGGTGATACTCAGGAAGGTGAGGGTCAATGAGTCCATGATCTCTGAAACTAGAAATGTCAGAATGTCCTGTGTTTCCATGAGCTAGGAAATTTTTATTGAACTGCAAGGATGCCACTCAACATGGTCCCCGTCCATCAGTCCATGCACAAGGCAGAGAATTTGCTTCCCCTCCCCTGATGGCAGGCCCCCAAAAAGAGGTGACATCAGCTCTTTGTTATCCTTAGGTAGCCAGGAATGTCAAAGAAAACCTTTGTTACATCTTTTTGGCATCATCAGAAAGTATGAAAAATATTGGGAATAAGATTACAGAAGAATAGTAGATTTAGGGACATAATTTATTTTTGCCTTCTGCTTTGTATTAGGGGTACTGTCCTAGTCTCTTTTGACTAAGAACCTGAGTCTTTCCCCTGCTCATACCTTCATACTTATACAATGGACAGGGTGGACAAACCATCTAGACATTTCCTAAGAGCAAAATGCAATCTGTGTAGGACAGTGTGCATTATGAGTTAAGTTAACCAGGGAAATAAATTATACAAAGAGAGGGTTCAAGAGTGGCCTTAGTCCTATACCATAGGCCCAGTTTAAACAAACAAGGTAAAATTCCAAAATGGGCCACATGCTGAAAAGAAAGTCTGCAATTACAATCTAAAGGAGGGTGATGTGTGCACCTGCTTGCACTTTAACCAGGGGTTGGCAATTTTTAGATGCATCTAAAAAGATCCTTCATTGAAGAGTGTGCTCAGAGAAAGTCAAGAGGGCATGAGTCAGGGTGAACACAAAGTTTCCAGACCAAAGTGCTCATTTCCTAGATGTTCTACATACAAGCAAATGATCACGGGAAATGACCTTATCTGGGCACCTATTTGGAGCTTGACCCCATCTCAAGTGCCAGGAAGGCTTCTGAATGTGGCCTTGCATTCTCCAAGAATGAATTAGCTCATCTCAGTTCTCACTGTAGTTTTTTTTGTTTTTGTTTTTGTTTTTAAAATGAAAACCAGGCACCCGTTTTGGCATTTTCTTCTTTGGTTGGTATTTTGTTGTTGCTAATTTATTATTTTATTGCATTATTTTGCTTTTGCTTTTGCGTTTCAAATTCTATGATAAACTAGAAACAAAACTCTGATCATTTCTGCAACTGTGCTACTACCCCAGGATTTACCTCCACGTCTGTGACCAAGGAAAACACAGCAGGATTTGCTACTAACTGAATGAACCAGGCCAGCTGGCTGAAAATCCTGGTCTGAATCGAGTTTTCATAATGCCAGCCCATCTGTGGACTCTGTGGCTTTTTGCAAGGGTGCTGCTCTGAAGGAACAATGGAAAAGAGAATTGGGATGGGGTTCACTAGCCCCTGAGAGCAGAACATGAGGACAGGGAGGGAACATACCAAGATCAGCCCATTTATGCCACTCGGTTCCATTCCAGATAATAAAAATTATGCTCCTTCTATTAGGTACATTACAGAGACACTGTGATTGGTGGAAGGGAGCAAAGCACTTGTCAGCTGAGTGAGTATTGGCTGTCACTCCTGTTATCAAACTGCCTGCTTATTTGCGATTTTATTTTCAGATGTGATTGACAACTGGATGGCTCTGACATTCTCGGCACAAACATACAGCCTGTTATTATGCTTACATTAACATTTTGATAAACACACGGTGCAGCATTGGAAAAGTAATTACATGTCATCACTTCAATGCTTCATCAAAGAAAAGTTTACTGTGTAATTGCTCTGTGATTTACCTAGGTGGAATGTGTTACATTCTACAAAGGCTCTGTCTATTTAATAGTTTACATTTACTCTTTAAAATACACAATATCCCTTCCCAGGGGCTTCTTTGGTCTAAAATAAACTTGGCAATATAATTTAGCTTTCCATAAATATACTTAGATATGACTGTGAAGTACTTTTGCATAATAGTTATTTAATGCTAAGTGTAAATATGCCGTGCATTATATTGGCTGAGCTAACAAAAAAAATAACTTTTTGACGACAAGAAAAATAAATAGAATATTGTTACCTTGGTTTCCACATTAAGAAAGGGGCCTTTTGCTCTTATATTTATATCCATGCTTTTCACAATGACATCTAATTTTACAATAAAGTGACTTGAGCTGAAGCGCCTAGCAGTAGAATCTAAAATATTGGTTCTTGTTAACGTTTAAAGAGCTCTTCTGATGTGGCACTGAAAGAGGTTTCTGGAGAAAAGCACAAATGATTGCAGGGTACTTGGGGAGCGGAGACAAAGGGACGATTTGACTGATGTTTGCTCAGTGGGATAAGTCTGAGCAGCTGGAATATCTAGGAAGTAAAAAGTGGAGGTGGGGGGGTGGGGGCAGCAAAAAGTAGTTGAAGAGCCCCCAGCAGAATCTCCAACGATAAATTGCTTTTAAGGGCTGATTTGGGGAGAGCACTTTGAATCTCCATGTGCTGTGTAATTGCTGATGAACAAACCCTCAGAGCAGCATCCAAGGTGAAAGAGGTAAGCCTTTCTGGGATGGTTAATGTACATCTAGGTCAACCTCCATCCAGGAGGGAAGAGACAAAGAGGAGAGGCAAAGAAGGGTAGGGTGGCTAGATGACTCTCCCAATAGCTCATAACTTTAGCTTTTCTAAGGATTGTTGGCCCAGCCTTCCCCAATGAATAAAACTTTGACTCCCTCTGGAATGGAGGGGGGGGGGACAAAGAGGAAGAGGGAAGCAATGGTCCCTTATACAAGCAAACTGGTCACCTGGTAAAACTGTGATGCTCTAAATTTTTGGAGATAGAAGCTTCTGGGTCATGAGATCACTTAAGTCCTTGAGATGACCTTTAGCATTTTCCTATGCGAGCTCTTTGCCAAAAGGGGGTTATTCTCTCAGATGACCTGCTCTTTGGGGCTACACAAAGGTGAAATCACTGAACTAGAAAAGTGAAGGTGAAATGCAGGAGCCTTTTCATTCTCAGGTTATTTCTCCATTCTTATGGGAGCCCTTGTGGCTGCACAGAAAATGGCTTGATGGCTTGAGCAAGGGGATATATGGAAATGATAGTGGGAAACTCACCTGGGAAGGAAGATAAAGGAGAAGAGTGAAAGTACGGATAGGGGGTGAGGTGCCTGGCCTTGATCAGAGGGCCTATGGTTATCCTAACAGCAGGACATCTATTCAGCCAGTTCCAAAGAGCAAGGGCAACCTCATCAGCTGTTTCTGTGGTGCAGCTGGCAGCCACAAAAAAAAAGGAAAGAAAGAAAGAAAGAAAAGTATATAGTAAAAACATGCATTTCCAGATGTGTATAATGGTTCAATAATTCCATGTTAGTGTATATTAATCCTCTCTGGAAATTGGCATTAACTCAGCTTTAGCACTAGTCTAAATAAACACATCAGCACTGAGAACAGGAGCTTCTTTGCATAACAGCTGCATAGAGCATCTGCATCCCAGTTACAGGTTCTCTGTACTTTACCTCTGAAAGAGCTCCGGTTTCCTTCTTTACCCTGTGGCCGGACCCTGAATATCTCCTCCTCTTTCCCTGTGAGTGATGGGAAGAAAGATGCCATTGTAATTGCCAGCTGGCCTGCAGAGTAATGCTCTGTAATTGACAAAGATCGCTTAGCTGCAAGGAAGAAAGGTACACTGATTAGGAGAGATCGTCTTCAATATTGCATTTAACCTGTGCTATGCGCCCCCCCCCCCCCTACTGCCTCTCCTGCTTTTCACCTGAGCCCTGTGAAGAATGTCTCACTGTTGGGTTTTTTTTTTCCAGGCCATTTCTCTTGCTGGAAGAAAAAAAAAGGCCAGTGAGGTCCGCATAGGGACACTTGGCAGTAATTTCACTGAGTTGGGAGGCTTAAAAGCTTTCATACGAATATATGCTGAACTATCCAAAAACAAAATTTCTTCCCCATCACATTTAATGTGCCCCTTGACCTGCCAGTCCCAGAGGTAACCAAGGCTGATACCATTTTTCTCCTGTGCTTCAAATTACTAGGTCAGATCTTTAGATCTTCATTATTCTTGGTTTTTGCCTTTGCCCCTAAATTCAGGGCTGTGTTACTTTCTTTTTTTTTTTTTTCCATGAGAATCACATTGACTCTTTTTTTATTTGAAAAAGAGAGAGAGAGAGAACTTTAAAAATTGCACTGTTAGAAAAAATATATATGGGTTAAAATGCATTTTTCATGTCCTTTCATGCTCTATTGATTTTTTTCCCTCTCGTTTTTCTTACAAAAAGAAAGTTTCAATGCAGTTTAGGAGAAAAATAGTCAGCAGTTGTACCCTCCCCCAGGAGTGAAAATACTAGACATCTTGCTTGGAAAGGCAATGCTATCTATCTGTGTGTGTGTGTCTGTGTCTGTGTGTATATTGTACATATCTGTATAAATGGGGGTAGGAGGAGGCCAAACCCCATTATCATTTATAACACAACTCTTTCCACTACATATTAGTTTGGTAGCTACAAGGGACTTTTAACTCTCCACTGTTTTTAGCTGTGCAGTATCACTTAAATGTCCTATAGGGAGTTTTGATGTATATCTGGGACATTCACTCTGAAGAAAGTCTAATCATGACTAAATGTCACATAAAGGATATGCATTTTTCTGTCTGTCCCCCATCAGCATACCTGTCTCTGTACATACAAAAGGTCATACAGAGAATGCCCAGGTTTAATTTTCATTCTAAGACCCTGGACAGGTCACAGGCCTCTTGGAGTGTAGATATCTCATGACCTGAGAAATGAGAGGCTTGGATAATCTCTCTCTAGGAGAAATCTAGTAATGACAAGTGGTACTGTTATGCAGTTTCCATCTATTAATATGCTTTTTAAAAAAGAAAATATGCAAGTGATAGATTCCAGATCTCTGTTATTACACACTACTCTATGTTACTTCTGCAATCTATTGTTTTCCTCACTCCTGTATTTTGGGACATCATCCTTTTGAACCCAGAAACATTTTAGAGGAAATTCCACCCATGTTATCTCTCTAGTCAAGATTTTCCCTTGAACATAGGTAAGTTATGCTAGCCAAATAAGGTTGATTAATTGGGATAATTTTTAAAATAAGTCAAAAGTGCTTGCATCTAAATCAAGCATTGATACAGGAATCATTTTTAGCTCTAAATATAATATGCCTTATTTTAGAGAAAAACCCTGTGTTTGTGTATTTCTGGGATAAAAGAGAGGGAAGTGAAGGAAAGAGAGATAGGCAGTCATCACTACAAACCAGATATAGTCTCTTTCCATTCAGGGAAAATTCTAGGTTCATGCATGTTTAGCAAAGCGTCTTCAGCTTTGCTTTGGCCCAGCGCCATAACTAACTTTCATATTTAGGCAGACTTGAACAACTACAAACTTCCCTTCCTCTCTATGGTTACTTTTTCTTGGTTCTAACAGATACAACTCTTTTCATCCATCTTAAAGGTATCTGTGATCTGCTATTATTAATTGTAAAATATTCGGGCTTCATAAAGAATGCACTCTTTCCTTAAAATTGATTTTAAAATGTACTTAATGAGCCGGTTCTGGTGGCTCATGCCTGTAATCCTAGCTACTCAGGAGGCTGAGATCCGAAGATCATGATTCAAAGCCAGCCCAAGCAGGAAACTCTGTGAGACTCTTATCTCCAATAAACCACCAGCAAACCAGAAGTGGTGCTGTGGCTCTAGTGGTAGAGCGCTTGCCTTGAGCTGAAGAGCTGTGGCACAGTGCCCAGGCCCAGAGTTCAAGGCCCATGACCGACCAAAAAAAATGTACTTAATGCTAGGCACTGGTGGCTCAAGCCCATAATCCTAGCTACTCGGGAGGCTAAGATCTGAGGATTATGGTTCAAAGTCAGCCTGAGCAAGAAAGTCCATGAGACTCTAATCTTCAGTTAATTACTAAAAAGCCAGAAGTAAAAGTGTGTCTCAAGTGTTAGAGCTCCAGACTTGAGCATGTAAGGGTCCAGCCCCTGAGTTCAGTCTCACACACATATGTGTGTGTGTGTCTGTGTGTACACACACACACACACACACACATATATATATACATATATATACATACATATATACGTATATATATATATACATATATATACACACACACACACACACATATATATATATACATATATATATATATATATATACGTATGTGTGTGTTTTTTCTTTCTTTTTTGGAGGGAGGGGTCCAGTCGTGGGGCCTGAACTCTGGGCCTGGGCGCTGTCCCTCAGCCCTTCAGCTCAAGGCTAGCACTCTACCACTTGAGCCACAGTGCCACTTCCAGCTTTTTTTTTTCTACTTTTGTGGTGCTGAGGAATCGAACCCAGGGCCCCATGCATGCAAGGCAAGTGCTCTACCACTGAGTCACCTTCCCAGCCCCTGTGTGTGTGTTTTCCGATGTGTACTGTGAACAAAGCACTATGATAGGTGCTGTAGACATGGTGGTGGACAGGACAACGTAATGTGTCTAAACTGGTCTGCTACCAGTGGGAAAGGACTAAATTAATGACTGCCAAACTTCTTTTCACATTGATGCATGCCCCTTCCCCATAGTTTCATTTTCTCTAGTCAGAGTCTTTAGTTTGAGAAACTTAAGTCTAGCCATCATTGTGTCCAGCAAGTAATTCCCGACAGGGTGATACCCTGGTGGTGCACTTACAACACATTGTGCTTATTCTCAAGGAGAAAACACTAAGCTTTATATCCGTTGTCTGTCAAACTGGTAGTATTGGGGCCACTGTGTTCTGAAGGGTATCTAGAAGAACAGATGCACTTTGAAGCGATTATTTGCAACAGGAGGTCACCTCTCACACCCCTCCCATCACCGAAGTCAGGCAGGGCCATGCTGCGCTCACTCCCAGTAGGGAATCCAGGATTTAATTTGTTTCACCTCCAAGTCTTTGCCTGTTTCTAACATCTCATGGTACAGGGACAAGTTTTCTCCTGGGATGTCATGTTTCCTCTCCAAGTATTCATTTCATTAATGATCACACTGTGATATTATGTTTTCCTTACACTGTTCTATAGATCATTTTTTATGATGTAGAAATAAACTCTTTGATATTGTGATTGTGAAGTATATATTATGAAGACAAATGCACTGGGCATAATGAGAATGGATTGCCGATGAAAGTTGAAAAACAATGAACCCTCTTTAAAAGCTCACCCTTATCCAGAGCACTGTCACTTTGAATGCTCTATGGAAAGGCCCTTGGATACGGAAGTAGCTTATTTTTAGTCTAATGTTGATAAAGGTTTGACTTTGGTAGCATCTTAATTATCTGATAAAAGCCAAGCTCCTCTGGCTTGCTCACCTCTAATGTCGAAAGCCTTCTGCTGGCATTAAAATTATCACCATGATTCCAGAGAGAGAATCAAGAGATAGCAGCATTGTATTTCTGAGATGTGAATTAGAGTTTAAAGAGTCACTTGGTTGTGTTTAAACAAATTACAAAAATAATGGGTTGCCCTTAAAAGGTCTGTTTCATATATTGTTATCCTTCACTAGTGACACGTCTGACGGTCATGCTCAACATTATGGGTTGTGTTCGTTGCTAGTGGAGAAGAAGAGTGATCACTGGGAAATCCAATGGCACTTGCCCCTTCGCCTCTGATGGAAGAATAGAGAAGGGAAAGTGAGCCCATGTCCTATGTCCTGGTCAAGGATCGCATGTAGAAGGGGCCCTGAAAAAACAAATGAATGGATCAATTGGTGGTCTAAAATAAATTGGCCATGTTTGAACTTATATGTGGTTAAGAGAATGTGAAAAGGGGCCAGAAATTGGGGACAGGGATTTCCTGGAGGACAGATGTATTCATAGATACAGGAGAAGTAGACAAGGGCCTCTTCTTATTTAGGGTCTGAGAGACACAAGGAAGCCTGGCATAGATTTATGCATTCATAGATTCAGTGGTTGGCTGTGTGAACTTGTGCTGATCACTTCACCTCTCTGGACATTATTTTTGTCCAAAAATAATGTCCCAGCTGGGAGAAGAGGAGGCCGTCTGTGGTGATCTCTGAGCTTGCTTCATCTTTAGCATTTCCTTAGTTTATGGAGGCTGAGAGCTCTGCAGCTCTGATTCCAATCACAGACAACTGGAATGCTGAATTCTGTAAACCTCCCCCCCCCCTTGAAAAAAAAAAGAAAAGAAAATGTGCCAGTTTAAGTATTTGAGGAAACATTTTATAGAGTTGACCCAGTTCCCACATTAAGAAAATAATGCCCAAGCCCATATGGCTAATTCCTTCCCAAACTGTTTGTTTGCCATCATGAAGACTTACCCTGAAAATAAAGCATCTAGTTGTGATTCCAAATCCAAATGGACAGAATGCAAATGAGCAAGATAATGGAGAAAAGTCCATTTGCTCGGAAAATTCTGCTGCTGCTGTCACCAGCAACCAAGCCACTAGCACGGGCTGAGTTTTAAACTATGCTGTTTTATAACTCAAGCTCAGAAGCTTCGCTCTGAGTGAGAGGTCCCTTTGGTTGCGAGTTTTTCCACTCCGTTCTCCCATTTCCTTGCTTTACCCACACGTGTCTTTGCCCACAAACAAGGAGTTTCCATTGCATCTCAAGGAAAAGAACATTTGACCTCACTCAGCACCATGACATCTAAACTGTGACCAAGCACCAGAGGGTCAGGAAGATTTGGGAAATATCTAATCTGAGACTTATATAAATGAGAATGAGCAGGATGTGGTGGTGTACACCTGTAATTCCAGCTACTGGAGAGATGGAAATCAAAGTTCAAGACCAGCCCAGGGCAAAATACTTTAGCCAAATTCTCTATTGAAGAACAAGCTGGGTTTGGTGGGGCATGTGTGAGAATGGCCTTGGAGGAAAAAGCATGAGGCTTTCCATATGAAAAATCATGAAAACCAAAGGGGATGGGGTATGTCTGAAGTGGTAGAGTACATGCCTAGAAAAGCACAAGACTTTGAGTTTAAAACCTTGGTATGGCCAACAAATACAACATAAGAATGAAACCAAGATCGAGCAAATACTATCCAGCCATGTGGATTTAAATAATGGTTAAAGGTAGACATCCGAGTTTCTCCTTTGGTACGTGGAGACTACACAGGAAGGGAAATGTGGACATTATTGGGCTAATCTGATATTAAAGTTTGAACTCAGGAATTGCTCAGCTGACACTCTTCCACTTGAGCCATGACTCCAGACTGGCTTTTAGGGGTTAATTTGGAGATGGAGTCACATGTACTTTTCTGATTGGGGTGTCTGGGAAGTGCCATCAGCTAGATCTTGGTCTCTTGTGTAGCTAGCATGAGCCACTGGCACCTAGCTATTGGGTTAATCTTAATGGTACAAATCACCATGCTCTGAGATTCCTTAGAGAATGTTTTTTAGCTGGTAAGGTGGAGGTCAGAGGTGTTCTGGGTCTTCCAATTTGTAACCTGGCTGGTTGGATTCCTCTTATTGTTTCTTTTATATTGTCCTTTTGCCATAAATAAAGAGCAAGTGCTTCTCTTCTGGAATAGATATTTGTCTAAGCATCTAGGTAGTCAAGTTGAAGATGCTATCAGTCAGTGTACGAATGAGAACAGATAGATAACTACATGGTCTCTCTCTCATTCAGAGCCAGCTCGTTTTTGAACATGTAGAGATGTCTGAAGCATCTCTTTTTGGCTTTTGAAAAAATAAATTTCCTATCAATTGATAATCATCAATCATCAAAGTAAAAATTACTCTTGCTTTAAATAAGAATTATGCTTGACTCTTTTGAGCATGAAGAAAAATGTACAGGGGGAATCATTAATTCTGAATAAAAACAGGTATTCCCTATACCCAGCAAGGGAGGGAAAAGTGAAATTGGTGTTTTCTACAAACAGCTCAGCGTCACTCCCTAATCTGTTTGCTTGATCTATTATACGGTTACCTGCAAAGTTGAATGTCTTGTTTGGCCTGAATCTGACTTTTATTCTTTTCCTTCTACCTATTTTTTAAGGACTGTGTTATATGCATACCTCAGCCTTCATTTGCATCACATTAAAGTAAAACATTTTAAATTTCTTCACAGTAGAAGTAAATCTGACAGACTTTATGAAGCTATTATACCTGCAGGTATTTTATACTTTAAAAATATATTCTTGTCAAGCTATCTTAATTATATTATTATATGTACTTTTGAACTTGTATCCACTATTCTGTGATATATTACTCTTTTGACAGAGACGTCCTAAAAAGCTACAATTTATACCCAAGTTCTGGGGCTGAACAAAGACGTATCTATTATAAATTCTGGGAGAATTGGTTAATTTACATGCGGAAATGCACAAATGTATACCCTTTGATGGAACAGGCTGCTCTCATTTTCTGTTCAGGTGATTAAGGGAAGGAGGAAATGGCCATAGCACTACTTAAGAACCCAGCCTGAGTCCTGAGCACCAGCCCTCACTGCCAGGGTGGCTGATTGACCAGCTGGGGAATCAGGTTGTCCAAGAGCTTAAGTTGTTTGAGTATTAAACAGATTGTAAGCCAGTATCAAACTGACTCTGCCATTTGTATTCAGCACCATTCTGGTAGCACCAAAGAAGAAAGGGCCAAAACACATAGAAATGCAAGCCAGGTGGGGCAAAGGCAGGATGGGAGATGGGAGACAGAGAAAGAAGAGCTGGTTGCTGTAGAACTTTCTCAAAGCTAACAAGGCCTGAGGTTTGCTGGAAGGGATATTTGATGAAGCTTCTCCCTACATGAAGTGCAAAGAAGACACTAAAGTGTGGTCTGGCAGCCAAGTCAGATTGGGGGACACCGTGCATGATAGGAGACTATGACTTGTCCTCCTCTGTTCCCCAATGGCAAACATGCAGAGCATACACTCTATGATGCTTCTCTCCAGTATCCAGGCCCTTGAGGGGATAAAGTGACTTCCATTCCAGATACCCAAGGCTCTCTGGCTCTGCTGGGCTCATTTATAAATGATAGGAGCCACTGCTTGTTTTCGTTCATGCCTCCTTGCTAGGAACACACAACCCAGACTCAGGCATCAGAGCAGACGGTGTAATGCTCTGCTCGGCCTACCCAGAGTGGCAGCACACAGCTGTTTGTGGGATGGATTGCTTCTGAAGAGGCCATTTGGACTGTTTGAGTCATCATCTGCTTCTTCTATCAAATGGGGCTCCATAGATGCTCATGAAGTCTGCCCCTGGCTCTAGAGCCCATACCAGGCTGGTTTCCAGGGCCTGGGCAGGCCTGCCTGTCTGGAGAAATGAGCTGTATGTTGCTTGTGGCCAAGTACACTGGCCAAGTTTGCTCCAATCTCTCTCTAAGGTAGGGGAAAACTGGGAAGCCCGGTGCAGAGTACACACTTTCCAGCTCCCACCACACGTGCGCACGGAGTGACCTGTGCATTGTTTGTCTTCAGACCTTCCTTGGTTGACTGCATTACTTCACGTTTGGTGGGCAGCAATCCAAGGTCTCCACTGAACATCTACTTTGCAGGTAGATGCTCAGAGGGCAGGCATCGGCATGTGCTCTGGGTGGCTCTCCTCCAAGACGGTGGGAGGTGGGCAGGCCTCAAGGCCTCCCAGAGTTCCTGTGCACAGTATCACTGCTGCTTTCCTGGATGATCTGTGCCAATAGATAGGTGGCTCAGTGGAAGCATCCAATCTACAGTCTGCCAAGCCTAGCACAGTGTAGGGCATTGAGAAGCAAGAAGGCCCACCGTGGGGAGGGTAGCATGGACCAGCCAGGAGCTTACACTCTACTGAGTGATTTGCCTCTTGCAATGTGGCCTCTGCTGACCCACCTTCCAGGAGTCTGCCATCTCTAAGGATCAAGGGTGGAAACTTCAGAGAGCTTTCCAGCTCTGGTTAGCACTTTGGTTCTGACCCAGGCATCTGTGAGCAGCAATCCATTTGACTGGAAGGGGGCTCTGTCTGGCCTGGGCATCAAAAAACCAGCCTGGCTCAGGTGCTGCCTTTGGTAATTATATCCTTGGCAGTAGCCAGCTGTTTTATGGACCAATGATTGCATGTGTGGTGCAAGCAGATCTGGCGTCTCAAGGAAGGTGGGCCAAGTTACTACACAGTAGAGAAGAGAGGGAGAATAGAAGACTGGAGAATATGTAGGCTGTGGCCTTGGACCTTGGACAGAAGCCCTGCCCTAGAACAAAGCCACCTGTGCCACATGCTGACCACACATATTCTTGCTTATTAATCACATGCCTTTAGCCTAGATTTCAAAGGACGGCCAAACTACACATAAACCCAGTGAGCTTTACTTAAGACTAGAAAGGGCTGTTTAGGGGCATTTTAAATGGATTTCAGAAGGAATGCTCATGAGACCATTTGAAAAGGTCACCCGGGACAGGCACTGCAGAATAAATAAAACAATGAACCTATTACAAGGCCCCAGTGAACAACTGTGGCTTTGGGAACTGATCTGAATCACTCTAGAAGCCAGTGAAAAGCATATGGATTAGCTAGCTTTTGGACAGAGGAGTGGTCTTTGAGTGCAGCAACTCAATTTAAAGATGATTCACTGAGCACCATTCTGTACAAGCGACTTAGTAAAGACACAGTGTGACACAGCCTTGACTTTTAAGGACTTTACTGTCATGGTTTAGAGTGGATCGGGGCAGAGAGTGAATAAGGCAAGCATCATGATGCTTACACCACAAGGGAAATACCGTCCCCTCTTCCCCTACCCCCAGGAATACACTAAATGCTTCAGTGCTGAGTCTAGATGAAAGAATGGAATCAAACAGGTTTACTGTATTTGAGCAGGACCCATCTGAACAATTTGGAGGCTCTATTAGCAAATATGCCAATGTCTATTTCTATCAGACTACAATGTAACCTCCTACCCCCGTTCCCCACAGCAGTCATAGGAGGGATGATCCTTGGAGACACAGAAGAAGAATGAGAAGGAAGACAAGAAAAGAAGGCAGCCAACCAAGAATTAGTTATCATCAAGCTCCCATTGTGGCATCCAGGCTTAGTATCATATAGAACAGAGCTCAGCTAATCCCAAATAAGAGGCAAGGAAGCAGGGTGTTCATCTATCGACCTCTCTTTGTTGTTGCTGAGGTACTAACTCCTTAGAACTTCTGCCTTAACCTGATAGGGACCAAAAAAAAAGCTTCAGGCAAAGAGGGTCATCTGTGTTTATCACAAACATCTACTTCCTGTGCTTTCTCCAAGCAATTGCAATAGACTGTACATTTATGTCATTCTCTCAAGGTGATAATGCTAGGAGTTGGAGTATCCGGGAAGTAATTCATTCATGAAGGCAGAGCCTCATGCAGCAGTTTATCACGGCGGCAATGGTGGTTCCTTGATCTTGGACTTCTGAATCTCTGAAACGGCAACACCTAAGTTTCAGTGGCTAATAAACTTCTCAGTCTGTGGTCTAAAATGACAGCAGCTCCTATAGAATGAGATCATAGAGTTGAGCCTGCTCAGAGGATAAGGTAGGGCACTAGTAGTGTCAAACATAGATGATTGCTGGCAGGCTCTACATGTATTCAGAACCTCTACTATATGTCATACTCCTATTCTCTGTCAGATTTTTTCACTCCTGACCAATCCTAAGAAAGACTGAGTGGACAGGGCAGCTTAGGCACCATCATGAATGGTGGCAAAGACCAGAGCCTAGTTCTACTGAGACACAGTCTAGGTCCTTCTCTTCCTCCTGACTTTGTGCCTTCTTTCCATCCCAGACTATTGTCACTCACCTCAAAGCCCCAGAGGTCTGACCTTCTCCTAAAACCCTCTGTGGCCACACTCATGATCCACGTCAACCTACAGGACCTTTGGTCACTGCTTCATGCTTTGCCAGCACCCAGAGCTTCCTTGTTTCACTCCCTGTCACATCTTCCTCCAATGGGAGCTTTGCTACTTTTGCTACCTTTGCTACCTTGGCACTCTGGCATAAAAGAGCACATGTTTAACATTCCAATGATTGGTTTACTTGAAATAGTCTAGTATGAGACTGTCCTAACAAGGAACTGGGTATGCCTGCCCATCTCCATCTTGTCTTCCTCCTGAGCTGTATTAACTTAGGTCTTTCCATAATGAAAGGAAAGAGTGCAAGTCTGGGAGCTGTCTGACCAGTCAATGGATGATCAAGTTTATATTGAATGCCTATTGCCTGGTGAGCTCTGGTGAGGTTCGGTGCCATAGGGGATACAGATATATAAGACTTGCGTGGTCTCCTTAGGGAGTCCACAGTTTTATTGCAGAACTAAACTAAAACCTAAAAATCAATTACCTCAGAAGTAATACTGGACTGAGAGGCAGTAAAAACAGTGGTTAAAGGCTCATAAAGGAAAAAAAAGAGGCAGAAAGTCTGAGTCTGGATTATAGACATCCTAGCTAAATGTAGCTTTAAACAATTACCTAAGATGGCCTGAGTGGTCATCTCCCTCACCCGGAAATACTGACAGCATATCCTGACGTGGTCATCATGAGAGTAGAAAGAGGGTTATGTGCATAAACCACATGGCACTCAGCAGTCATGGAGTGAAATTTGTTAGTATCATTATCTAATACTACTATTATCTATTATCTAACCCAAGTCATTGCTGGTTCAGGGTGCTGTTAAGGGATATGGAGAAGCAGGAGAGGCTGGCTTAATCACAGAGGGAATGACAGGTGTAGTGGACGTTAGATTGGCCTTGAGAGAGTTTTCGGAATGAGAGAGAAGGGAAACAGCATCCCAGGCTAGAGAACAGCTTGATGGCTAATGCTTATAGAATGCAGCACTTGGAGTCACCTTGGACCCACAAGAGGACAGCGACATGGGAAGAGAGTCAGAAACGTAAGGCTTGACACCCAGGCCTCCAAAGCAAGGAGCCACTGGGTTTGCCTTGGGGAAGAGTTTTCTTGTATTCCTTTGAAGAAGAGAATGATAATGGTGAGGATTTGAGAAGATAAGTCTGCTTTGGGTCCAAAATGGAACCAGGTACAAAGACTTTGGAAGAAGGAGAGCCCCACAGGATCTGGAGAAGTAGCCTCACCTTACCAGAAGAAGGAGAAGGAGAAGGAGGAGAAGGAATCTCTGTTAGACACAAACCACTTGCCCCTCATTATTCCCCCACTCCTTACTACTCTGGTAGGGATCCTGATATACAATGAAAGCATGCACATTCTTCTTTCCCTTCCCCCGCTTCTCCTCTTTCTCTCTTTTGGGCTCCAAATACAGGCTGACATTGAGAAACCACTGCAGCAGGCTTTAAATGATGTATGAAATGAAAAATCCCATCTTTATTGGTATCTTGGAGCTTCCTCCCTTGCGGTACTTTGTCTCTGTTGGGCTGGCTACTCTGGGAACTCAGTGGAGGTGAGAAGCTTGGGATCACAAAGAAACACAAAGTGAAAAATATTTTTTAAAAGAAAGGAAAAACACCTATTGAAACATAGACAAGTTTCCCCCCCCCCACCCCCACTTAGCTCTTACGTACAAGAAAAAAAATTCTGTTCAAGTGTTTTGAAGAGGAAAAATGTTTTCTGAACTTCTCAGAGCATTTTTCTCCAGCCCAACACCATGCTCTTCTTCTTTAATTTCATCACTAGCAACACAAATGTTACCAAACCTTGAGGGTTAGGTTTATTTGGAGGTATTTCTGGATCTTTCTCATGGATCATCCTTAGTTTGAGCTCCTCTCCGTGAGCAGTTTAAAATGTTCACTCTGGTCACGGTGTGATGGTCACCCAGAATGTGTCATCATGCACACGTCAGCTCCCACGCAGGGAATCCTGCCCTGAGAGTCCTGCAGGGATGTGAACATTGAGGGCAGGGGATGCGTATTGCGGCAAAAACCTGAGTCGCCCACCCGACCCACTACACAGGACCTGCCGATCGCAGACAAAACACATCAATGGATCCACTCTGTGGAGGCCAGCAGTACAAAAGCAGCAGGCAGTCTCAACTCTGAGCAGCCCTCTCTTGCACATCAGACTGAGCTACAAATAGACTCAGCACCTCCTTCGCCTGCAGGGAGGGCCAGCTTGATCAATTTGCTTTTAGCCGATGAAATAATCATTGACGTTTAGAGGGGCTTCTAATCTTGGCTCCGAGCAGTCAAGAAGCATTTTAGCTACAGATGGCAAATGGGTTCATACAGGGATATATTTAGCGATGTGGCCTGGGGGGCAGCAGAAAAAAATAAGAGGCCTTGAATCCAGGAAAGTGGTGGGAGCTGGAGCCGCTTTGTTGGCTGGAAGGAGAGTCACATGGTTCACAAGCCTTATCCCTACTGTCCCTTAGGTGTGGTCCCTGGGTTTGTGCTCCGTGCACGTGCAGGCAGGGGAGAGCCACATTCTATGCTGGGCTCTGGATGTGGAATCTGGAATACAGTGAGTGTTCTCTTTCTGTTCAACAGGCAGGTGAATAAAAAATAGTAAGTAGAAAACACATGTGGTTGGAATGGAGGGATGGAAAGGTCCAGGGTGGTTGGCACTGCTTGGATATGAACCCTGGCTCTTCCTGGCAGTCATGGCATGCATTCAAAGTAGTTTATTTCTTCATATGTCCCACATCTTCCTCATTTGGCTCTACACCTATCCCCTAGCCTTATGGGAAGGGATACATACAGGTAAAGCAGCTGCTTCAGTTCAGTCTTGGTTATCATTCCGTAGAAGTCCATACAAGCCTAACACAGAACAGTGATACCTAATTCAAAGTATTGAAGACGAGTTTATATGTATATTTGTTCTCATTCATGTACCTTCCCAAGAACTAAGAATTCTAGAACTCTGCCACTGCCCTGCCCTGTACCCTGTGACCATCGCCTCACACCTGCCTTTCTCTGGATTTCAGAGGAGAGAGCAGAGAAAGCTATTCAAGTATTATCATTCTTATGATCATATTGGAAAGCACTAGTCCCAGAGACAAGAGACGCTGGGGTGGTGTGTGGGTTTCAACAAATTCTTTATCCATTAGACGGGAATAATAACTTCACTTTCTGGACTTTGCTTCACTTGAAAAAGTTGATAGAGAAAAGGCTTTTTATAAACTGTAACCTACTCCAAGTTTGTGAAATGCGATGAGTGGACTGAGCTTCTCTTCAGCTAAGGCAGCTTTAATCAGGAAGCCCACCCAGAGAGGAAGGAAAGGGGTTGCGGGGACAGCATCCACTTTCCACTTACCTCATCAGCCAACACGGCCATCAGTGATTTAACACATGTGCAGAAAGATAATGGGTCCTCGTGGAACTTGCTCTTGGTCCCCTGGCTCCAGGAAACCTTGGGCAACCAATGAACCCGTGATCTTCCTTTGTCACATGACCTTTGCCATGGGAAGGAGGAAAGAAGTCAAGTCTTCTACTACTTCTAATACTTGGGGGTTTTACAAAGCAATCAAGTGATCTCAGGGATATGAACTTCGTGGAAACTATTTCTTTCCCTCTGTCCTTATCACACTATAAAACAACATACACACACATGTATGCATGCATGCAGCACACACACACATGCATGCGTGCATGCAGCGCGTGCGCACGCGCGCGCACACACACACACACACACACACACACACGTTTGGCATCCTCAGTTGGCCTGTACTGAGTTTTTCTGGACAACATGAAGAAGGTGCTGGATCCCAGCACAGAATGGCAATTGAGCAGTCCTCCAGTCTTCTCCAGGTAGCAGCTTCCAAAGCAGCAGCCCAGGAGCTACAATAACACTTCCATTCTTTGCTCCACACCTCTACATGAGAGAGAGAAAGTGGTGGCAGCCAGCCATCAGCAGGAGTTGCTGACAGCCTTTCAGAGGGTTGATGCGAAAGGAAAAGGGTGGGTTCGTCCCTAACCATCACACTTCCTAAGCTTTGAATTAATACCTTGTCACCCATGGCTCCAGTCTCCCAGGGCTGGCTGTCATGGCCATGGAGGAGGTGTAATGCTCAGGCTCTCTGTGGTCAGAGAGAGACATAGTGAGCAAAACTCACACTCTGTTTCTTGGGTACCAGGCCATACAGCTGGAGCTCAGGGATCTGTACTGTCAAATATATCACTCTCTGACTGCTTTGTTTCCCTATACCTGTTCTGTCTCTCACAATCATAGAATCCTAAAACTAGAAGGGAACTTCAGAGGTATCACTTGGACTAATAAGATCTGATAGAGTTGGTAGATACTGGGTAGTAGTAGTAGCTTAAGATAACTTGGAATTCAGATGGCTTGATTCCTTGTACAGTGCTTGCTCTGATACTTGGCAGAAAAAGCATTGAAGTTCTTCCTTGGGCTGTTCACTGCCAAGAAGAGATGAGGTACTGCCAATGTGCCCAGGCATGGTAAACCAGCACAGCAGGTATCTGCCCGGATGGGTTCCGATTTACCCAACAGAAGAAAAAAGCAACTCCCAGGAGGGGAGAAGGTTTTGTCAATACCCACAGCAGAGGGCTGGCTTGACTTCCAGTAAGAGTCAGTGAAGCTGGGAAAATTACTCATTACAATTTTATTGATATTCACTTCACTCTACAAATGACGTGGGATGGTTCTGTCAGGATGTCTTAATGGGACCGGCTGAGAATCCATTTGGGTGGATGTGGGTTAATGGGGCTGAAGAGAGGAAAAGACTCGACTGCATCACCCCAACACCCCAGCCTCTCCTGTTGTCAGAAATTCACAACATGTGTAGAATGCCCAGAATGATGCCAAGGACAGAGCGGTGACTCAAGACCTATGTTTGAGCAGGTGTCTTTTCCATCCTCTGCCACTAATCACTGGGATAATGTGGAGCTTCTTCACTTAGCTGTGTCATCATTCCAATGGGGGCTTCCAAAGAGGCTGGACAGCCCCCTTTCCAAGCTGACATACATATGAAGTGTGCTCATGTGAATGAAGCGAGGCTGATACCCGAAATTTAGAAACAAATGGCTAAAGTTCGGCTTTGACATATAAGAAGATGTGGTCCATGTGCTCCCAGACCTTGGTATTAGCCTCTTGGATGGGCAGTGCCCAGGGCCTGGTGACAGGTAAACTGTCCACAATGAACTCTAAACCCAAACAGGGAGACGTTGCACAACTGAAGAGTTAAGTGTGCATTTTCTTTCTGGCCAGACCAGACTTTACTATTACAGCATATATCTGAGTGCTCTTTGCAGTTTCCATAGGGTTTCCTCATATACAATTCCATTTCAGTCTCACCAAAAACCTGTGAAGTAAATAAGGAGGGACAGATTTTTGTGAATGTGAATTTGTTACGCTGGCTGCTTGCCTGTTTGTGCACTCAGATCCCTTCCTTCCCCATGCTTCCTTGGCAAACTACATCTCCCAGAATTCTTTGCCAACTGACTGCTATAGGTTCAGTAGCAGTAGGTACCCTCAAGGGTTAGAAGTAGAGGAAGGGATTTGCAGAGGTACCTGTGTTTGCTCTAGGTTTGCTCCAGGCAACCTCTAAAATAGAAATTGTGCCTCCTGGGTGGGCTGGGTGGGCTGTGTGGTTTCAGTTCCAGGGTGGTGGCTTTGGCTCTCAGGAAATGTCCCTTCTTTTCTTTGCTTCTAGCTCCAGACAGGCGATTCTCTCTATTACCGATATTTGAGTTGCCCTATTCTTCCCTATCAGAGCATCCTCATGGCACTATGTGCCCGACTGCAGCCCCTATGCTACAATCCCAGAAAGAAGTGCCCAAGCCTTCAACAAAGTAAATTAATTTGGTCATATTAACACTACTATGGAGTACTATATCCTTAGTACTGTATCCTTAGATTTCAGACTCTCAGAACTACCTCCAATGAATATGAATCCAAGAAACCCGGAGAGAAAAAAGGCACAGAGGAGAGAAGTACATAAGTGGAAAAACTGGTTTGCATTTGGGAGCAAGACTGAAGTCTTCACCGAAGAGGTGGCCTTTAAGACAAGGACAGGGGTAGTGTGAAAACATCAGCAATGAAGGAGGTAGCTTTTCTCAAGCTACTGTGAAGGATCTTATGTAAAGTCATACAACCTCAGATCCTATCCTGAATTTGCAGCTCTGCCTCCCCCTTCTTTTATAAGATGCTCAAGCTCTCTTCCCTAGACCAAACCAATAGCCTCTTTATTGCCCTACCTGTCCATTCTCCACCTTCTCTGCTAGGAAACATCTCTCAACCAGACATCCCACCAAGCCAGTCTTTTGTCTAGAATCTGTGACAACCATTTGTGACATATACTGTAATCCTAACTTCTGAACCCTGTGTCCAAGGGTCTTGGCCTCTTCTTCCACAGATCTGACTGCCCTCTGGACACAACCAGAGCAACTGCTAAGTCTTAAGTAGGTCATATGTTTTTCTTCCTTCACTCAACTCTTTCCTTTGCCTGGATTACTTTTCCTTCTTTCCTTCCTTGGTCAATCCCTGCTTATCATTTACGACTCATAAAGTCACTTCTGTAACTTTCCTTCGAATTTCCATCTGAAGCATCAATATCGGCACCTTTAACTGTGCACTCAGACTCATGATCCACATTTCTATAAAACTATAGATTTTCCCCTCTTTAGTCAGTATGCATTCACATGTCAGTTCCTTCACCCTGGGATCTCCTAGCTTGATGATCACCAGGCCACTGGCAAATCATAGGTAGCCATTAAAGACTTGTATTGACCTAGAGATGTGGCTCAGTGATAGGGCACTTGCCTACCACTTATAAAACCCAACAATGCTTGATAAGAAATGTACTCATTACCTTGCTCATGTAACTGTAACCCCTCTATACAGTATTTTCACAATAAAAAACTTATTAATTAAAAAATCCCTGGGTTCTATCCCCTGCCCAGGGGAAAAAAGAGTTACTGTATTGAAATGAATTTTCAGTGCCTTTCCCTTCCTCATCCTCTTGCTCTTTTTACTCCCTGTCCTGAATTCTCTACTTAAATATCAATCAGAACTGTGTGTGCTCTTTGAGGCTGTACTGGGCTTGCTCAGAAGTGTCTGTGGAGCTGGGTGATAAGAATATCCAAATGCAAAGTAAAAGAGACACAAGCATAACCTTATTTTGAGTTATACCCCTAACATGAAAGTACATTGACAAGAGTTTCTATGACTCTCAAGGTGCAAAAAATAGCAGGGGGGAGGGAAACTTAATTAGAAGAAAATTCTAAGAGGAAAAGATCTGATTTAAAATGAGATATGTACAGAGAGTGGGACTTAGCAAGGTCATGTGTTCTGGGAATGCGAAATAGCAAGACTCAGGTTGAGGTTGGTGCTGCAACAAATGAGCCTGGCAATCTGAGGCCCTAATCTCTTTCCTCTCTTCCAACATGGTCCATTTAGATGTTGCATTCTCTTCCAAGGAGCTGGACTATGCCTCAGGGAATAACTTCTTTCTAGAGTCATTTTTCTTCCCTTCATTGAATTATACATTTACCCTTAATGGCAATTAGAGTTTATGTCCTTTATGTCCTATTTATGTCCTTTCCATGTGCTTAAGTGTGTGTGTGTGTGTGTGTGTGTGTTGTTTCTTTCATTGGATTACTCATAAGCTCAAGCTCAGCTGCTCTGTGCGGCCATCTGTTTCTTCTCTCTTGGTGTGGCCCTCTCTCATCATTTAGAACTGCTTTTCACTCTCCAGTCCCATTATTTCTGTCTACAGGGAGGATTACTCAGCATTGTGGTTAAGTGTACCTCCAGGTTGCCTAGGCCCCAGTCCAGTCTCTACCAAAGGTTGCCTTATGAGTTGGAGTAAGCAGTCACATCTCAGTCTCCTCATCAGTGACAATGGGAATAATGATTGAAGCTCCCTCATGGGCTTATTGTGAAGATTACATGAGCTAATGCACTAAAGTGCTGAGAGCAATACCTAGCACACAGTAGGTACCATTAAGCCTTCCTTGTGACTCTCATGATTATCTTTACCTGTAGACAGTCCCTGTTCCTCTCCTCTTCCCATTCTAAGGACCAGGCGCTCCTTAGTCTCCATTGTACAGCACTGCCTATGAAAGACACTTAGTAAGATCTCTCCTAATCCTTTCAGGAATGTTTAAATTCCCTTAAGAGGAAGTTTGTACTTCTGTATCCCATCAGGTGAATTTAAGGGAACAGTCTTTGTTCCTCCCATGACTTCAGTGAGTGGATCTCAGCCAGGAGCAGTGTAGCAGCCTGCATTCCCTCCTGTTTTCCCAGGAAAACTCACAGTCCCTTCCAGTAGGCAGACATCTAGCTAAACAATGTCCTGCCACTCCAACCATAAATAGAACCATGACTGAGATGGTTTGGAGGAGAGTCTTTCTTCCCCTCTCTGTGTCATTTTTTTTGCAGCCGATGCTGTCTGTTAGCTGTTAGTTGTCTCTACATATGCCTGTTTACTTGTCTTCCAACATAACAAATCATGCTTCTCTCCCTTCTCAGATCTCCAAGTGGAAATACACACACATGCACACACATACACACATGCACATATGCACACACACATAAACACACACACACACACACACACACATAATCTTTGCTGCTGACCTCCTGGGAGATCAATGTCAGAATCCAAATTTGTCCTGTAGATGACAGATGAGGGCTCATACTGTGAGTGTGTGTGTGTGTGTGTGTGTGTGTGTGTGTGTGTGTGTGTGTATAGATAAGAAAAAGTGCTAGCCTCTTAGGAGGTGGGACTGGGCGATGAATCTCCTTTGCTGATGACAAACGCCACCAATAGTAAGCAATATGTGCCTTGCTACATCATCCCATCCATTCTCCCTTCAACATTATGATGGATCTATAGTGTATTAAGAGGGAGAGTGCATTTGGCAGTGCTAATGTCTGCTGTTTAAGTCCTATTGCTTCATCGAACCTGGCCGCTCATGATTACAGTCTGTAGAACAGTTATAGATGGGATGGATGTGCATTGTCCTTCAAGGTTAATGAGAGCAAAGCTTCTCTGGATGAACCTGTGTTTGTGCATTTCACTGCCATGACACAAGAGCTGAAATGGACCCAATGGCTTCCCATCATGAGCCCACAGTCATATTTCTCTGGCTTTGGAGCTTGAAGCTTCCGGCTTCTTTGTGGGTGTGGTTTGCATGGAAGTGGATGCCTGGCTAGGAGCCAGCATGTTAGAGTTGGATGGCTATTGCCTTTTTTTTAAAAATCTCCAGATGAGCTCTGCACACTTTGGCTGTCTGGGGCACCAGTGCAGGTTAATTCCTCTGAGGTGTGTGTATTGGCTGGGGTAGCCAGGACATCCTTTAAGACACTTGAAGTCTTCCACTGCGAATGGTTTCTTCCTGTCATATCTCTGGCAGCCAGAGGGCCCGGGCTCCACCCTGCCTCCCCAAGGCTCTCCTCCCATGAGCCTTTGCTGTCTGCCTTAGCATTAATTGAGGGGTTGTGATGGAAACATGTAAACTTAGAGACTCTGGAGATCTTGGGTCATGTCCTAGAACACCTGCTTCTGCTTCTAAGAACATAGTCAACAAGGAAATGCCTATCTCAGGCCAAATTCCCAGCAGCTGATCTTGAGCAAGAATTCCTAGGCAGATGACCCTAGGAGATGCAAAAAGGAGAAAGGGAAGCAGAATAGACACCTAGAGGATGCCAAGCAAAAAGTGTTGTTGTAAATCAAGCTCCAATCTCAGCTTGATTCTGAAGGGCAGCCCTGGAATGTAAATTACCTTCTTGAGTTTATCTGACTCTCAGTAAACACCCATTCTTCCTTGCCAGGCACTGGCTAAATAAACTCTCAAGTATTTTTCATTCTCTGCAGGTTGGAAAAAGCAGGCAACAACCCAGAATGCCAGGTGTAGGCCAGGTGTGGGCCATTGGAAACAAAGCCCAAGAACAAAATGGTACCAGGACCAGAACACTAACCCTGTCTTCTCCAATCACTAGTCCCATGGAGCTTCACATGCCTCTGTGTAATTGCAGGGTACCAATATGGATATCCTAAAGCTGCTATGAGAATAAAAGGCAGTCACCATGCAAATGACACCACACCTTGTAGGTGCACAAAAACATTACTTCTTCTTTATGTTTTTTATCGTAAAAATAGTATACAGAGGGGTTACAGTTACATGAATAAGGTAATGAGTACATTTCCTATTGAGCATTGTTACTTATTTTTCATGTGCCCAGCACCTATCTTTCTTGCTTGCTTGCTTTCTGTCAGTTGTGGGGCTTGAACTCAGGTCCTGGGCACTGTCCCTGAGCCTCTTTGCTCTACCATTTGAGCCACAGCACCACTTCAGGTTTTTGAATGGTTGATTAGAGATGAGTCTCATGGGGATTGTTCTGCCTGGTCTGGCTTTGACTACAAGCCTCAGACCACAGCCTCCTGAATAGCTAGGATTATAGGCATGAGTCACCAACGACCAGCCGAGAACCTTTCTTTTTCCCTGTAGACAGTTCACTCAGTTCTGAAGCTAAGTTCCCTTCTCAGGTGCCCATGTTAACTGGGAAAATATAAAATTATAACCCTGGCATGCTTATCATTTTATAATATGTAATATATTATAATATATAATATATAGCATATTATAGTATATACTATGTAAATATGTCTACATAGTTAGAAAATTATTATCAGGAAATAATCAACATGGTAGTGGTGATTATGTTTGGATGTTAGGATTATGGGTGATTTTTCATTTTATCTTTTCTGATTTTTTTCTATCCTGAGTGTTATTTTTCTCCTTTCTTTTAAAAAAAAGAAGATACTTTTAAATGCCAAGGCTAAGAGAGAGCAAGTATTTTAATTAAGTACTATCAGGGGAAAACAATATTAAGGCCAGCTTGTCTTCACTTGTTCACAATTTCTCCATTAAGTTCAGAAGCAGACTGGTGAGGCAGATAGATCTTATCTTTGGTTAATAATTCCTGTCCCAGTTAGTTTGGGATCTCTCTGGATAGCCTGGCTTAAATAAAATGAAACAGGTATCATTGCTGTAGAATCTCCATTTCCTATATTATTTCCTATGTTTCCCAGAGCCTTTGCTGTATTAAAGTGTATTATGACTCTTCCTGAGATAAATGTTCCTCAGTGTTTCCCATACTCACCTAACATGGAAACCCTTTTTTTCCCCACAAAGCAACTGAGAAATATTTATCCTAAGAGGCAGCTTTGAGGAATACCAGCTAATGACAAAGAGAAAGGAGATCCTGGTGCCTTCTGAGCAGATATTTGGGGATGGGGTCATTCTTTAACACTGGGGCACCTGCTGGATGTACGGGCCTTGATTCCTCCACAATCCAGGTCAGGTTGGGGAGAGCCTAGCCATCTGAGAACCCTGCTAGATGAGCTCAGGGGACACAGCAATAGGGCTCGGGGTGGGGAGGGGAAAGCATGGTCATCACCTAGAGGTGAGGATGGGTGATAGCATGTCCAGGGCTAGCTCTCACTCTATGGTGGCAAGAAAAGCTGTGGATGTTGAGCCTACAATACTGGAAAGTCTTGGGGAGAAAGGTAGTAGGACTAATGGAGGAATCTGAGCGACCCAGCTGTCAGATCCTGACCCTTACCAAGGTCTACCATAAATGATAGCACATAATGCTACTTGTCACAAAGCAGTTCTGAATTGTGAAACAACAAATCGAGAAAATAAGGTTACAAGATGGGTTGTTCTTGAGGATAGTTTCCATGAGCTCTGCTACAGCACTGTGATGATTATGACCTGTCTACTCTCCTAACCACACTTCCAGAAGATAAAGCCTGCCTCACTCTACTCCAGGCCATTGGACCCAAATGGTATATCACAGTGCCTCAGTTTGTAATCTGACATTACTTTGAGACCAAGATGAAGCATATCTATAAAGAAGTGTTCCAATGAGGGCTATGGCTAGTTATTCTTAAGTGGAAAGAAAGATGGGAATGGCTGCAGAGGATAAATCAGAACCTTTGTGCAATCAGTAGAAATGTAAAATGGTGCAGTCACTGTGAAAAACAGTAACGCAGATCCTTCAAAATTTATACATCTGATCTGCTAATTCTGCTTCAACATATTTATCCAAAAGAATTACAAGCAAGGACTCGAAGAGATATTTGTTCAGCCATGTTCATAACAACATTATTATTAGGTGCTAAAAGGTGGGAAAACCCAAGTGTCTATGGATGGATGAACAGATAAACAAATGTTTCATTCATTCACAGGTATTTTTTGGTATTAAAGTAGAAGAAACTTCTGTTGCATGGTAGAACATGGGTGGACCTAGAAGGCATCACACAAGCACAAAAGAACAAATACTGTGTGTTCCACCATGTATGTGAGGAACCCAACATAATCAAATTCATAGAGACCCAAAGTAGAAGCATGGTTGCTAGGGGCTAGGGATAAGGAAGATGGAGAGTTGTTTATTGAGTATAGTTTCAGTCGGGAAAGGCAGATGGTGCTTATGTTTGCATCATGTACATGTTTGTAGATGCCCAACTAAAACAGCAATGAGCTGTACAACTAACAAAAGAATAAATTTAAGTCAATGTATTTTAACACAAAAAAGAGCTGGGCACCATGACTCATGTCTATAATCCTAGCCACTTAGGAGACTGAGATGCAGTTTAAAGCTAAGCCAGGCAGAAAAGTCTGTGAGACTCTTTATCTCCAATTAACCAGCAAAAAGTCCAAAGTGGATGTGTATCTCAAGTAGTAGAGTGCCACCCTTGTACAAAATAGCTAAGGGACAGCACCCAGGGTCTGAATTCAAGCCCCAATACTAGCAAAAAGAAAAGGAATGATCAAGTATTAAAGACAAAGACAAAAATATTCCAAAGGAAAGAAGGGAAGGAGGGGAAGGGATGGAAGCAAAGGGGAAGAGAAGGGAGGAAAAGACACAAGACTGGAGAAGTTGAGGCCATATGTTAGGAAGAACATTTCCTAATAGGAAAAAGACCTTCGCCTTGGATGTTTAAAGAAGAGGGTTCCTTGAGGTGATGCTCATGCATTTTGCACTGATGTAAAGGGCTGGGTAATTGACCCATTGTGAGATGACCCTCATAAAACCCTGAGAAACACATACTTGATCTCTGAAATATAAACTTCCTGTTTGCTAGCTAGAATGAAATAGAGAGAAGAGGTTCCTTCAAAGTAAACCCACACATCTTGAAAGGCAGTCAAGACAATTTTGTTTAGTTTTAAGTTGGGGTAAAGCTTTGAATTTCTCTTTCTTTTTTTCCCTCTCTTTTTACAGAAGCGTGGCAGCTCTGTAAAAGCATATGCAGAGTGACAGAAACTTGGCGGGAGGGATGGGTGGATATGAAGAGCTGTCTTAGACTGTGGAGGCTGTGGGTGGATGTTTATCATGTTTTCATTTCTTTTGTAGCATCCAATATTGTATTAATAATAAATAAAAATTGACAAAATGGTAAAAAAAAAAGTAACATTTGAGAAGCTAAACCCATGAAAAGCATATTAAGACTGACATCATTTCTTCTACTCATTCAAAGACTCGGAAATGAAAGGTGGGTGTTTATAAAAGCCAATGTGATTCCTTATAGAGGGAAGCATTCTCCTTCTATTAAGAGACTCAAATTAAGGCCACTAGATAACTCCATGAGAAGGCAGTTCACAAAATCAATAGCACTCCCGTTTGTTTGGAAAACCAAGTTGCCTATGAGCCAAAATACATATTTTATAAATTGCTTCATTTACATTTGAAAGGACCAAACCTTAATTCTTGAGGAAACTGAGTAGAAAGATGGAGAAAAACTGAAGGAAAAGACATGCATACATGTGCATGCATGCATGCACACACGCACACGCATGCACACACATAAAGCAAATAAACCACCCTCTTTTTGGTTCCTCAGTATTCATAATAGGATTGAATCAGATAGCATTTGGAAAAGGGAAATATTTTTCCCATTAACAAAGAATAAAAGATAGCAACAACACAAAATACGTGCACAGCACTAAAATCTGAGCGACGTCAAGTCCTCATTGCCAGTAACCTTTTACTGATTCTGAAGAAACATCACTCCCGCTGTGTAGACTGGAGGACTAACCTGACTCTGTTCACAGGTGCACTCGGGAGCTTCTGCCTCTGGACTTGCTCTGAGAGCATCCTGGTTCCAGAAGCAGCCTTGAAGAACTGGACAAGGAGGGAAGGGCCAGGATCCCAGGCCCAATGTGTAGTTGGAGATTAGCAAAATGATCTGAAACTGAGTGCTGGTGTCTCATGTTTATAATCTATAGCTACTGAGGAGACTGAGGTCTGAGGACTTGGGGTTGAAGCCATCCTGGGCAGAAAAGTCCAAAACACTCTGATCTCCACTCAAAAGACTCTGATCTTCACCCAAAAAGCTAGAAGTGGAGTTGTAGCTCAACTATAGAGCACCAGTCTGGAGTATAAAAGGCTAAGGGAAAGCACCCAGGCCTTGAGTTCAAGTCCCAGTACAGAACCTTTCTCCTGTCTAACTTTTGCAACTCCTCTGAAAGGCAGCCTGAGACATTCCATCACTGCCAGAGCATGCAGTGATAAATCTTGTTAGATTTATATGAGCTGACATACCTCTAGCAGTCTCCACTGCTCTGCATTCTCTGTGTGGCTCAGGATCTGATTTCTCTGTTCATCTTCCGGTGGTCCAGTCCCTTTGGCCTCTCTTTGGAATGTCCTAATGAGCCAGACAAAGGCTTTTCCCTATCGGAATCTTCTAGGGTCCCAGTCTGTGGTCTTTAACTCCTCTGTATATCAGGGACCCCTAGTAGGTTAGATTGCCAGATCTGCTTTTTCTCCTGATCAAGTCCTTCCTATGATTTTGGTTATGAATGTTGGCTGAGACCACAACTTCTGAAGTTCCTTATTGAAGGATCCATTTGTTGGCAGCTGACATGACCATGAAAGACAATTGAGAAAAGTCTATTCACTCTCACCCTTTAGCCCTTGATTTTTATGATTGGTTCATGGTCAGTATATAAGGTAAGGTGTAAGAACAAGGAACTCAGTGCAATGAGTTACAAGAGGAGTGTCAAAAGCATCTGGGAGGACAGGCCTAGGTTAGTCTTACCTCCAAAGCCTTCCCCAGGCCCAGATCTGTCAGTCAATGTGAGGGTAGGAAAAGAACATGGCTGGGCAATCATACAGAACCACGGAGGCTTTGTGTCCTTCACCATGTCCTTGAGCAGCCCCACATACAGGCCCCACACCTCATACTACCATTTCATTAGGTAGTTGTGCATGTCAGCTCCTGGCCAACACATTGTGTTCCTGGCCCATTGTCCCAGGAAGACTTGCATGTGAACAGTGGATTGATTGGCCCCCAGAGGTGTGTGCCAGATGGGCATCCAGTCAGAGGGGCTGAACGATACATGGAGAGCTCTTGCAGGACACGTGGAGCCTCTAATTGGTTCTGAGGACTGGTATGATCCCTCCCCCCCTGCCCACTCCTCCCAAGCTGTCCAGTGGTCTTGAAATTCACCTAGGTGTTTCCTTATTAGCCCCTATGTAATACACCTCAGTTACACCTTCACCTGAGACCCCTCTCATCTAGCAGAGGCTCTGCTTATCTTTCTCTTCCATAAATCGTTGCCATAGTACTTCTTCCTCTGTGTCCATGGACTGACTCATCCTTCTGAGAGCCCATAGACAAAAAGACATGATCCCAGTGTTGCCGGTTTTCCAGAAGCAAAAGGACTTCCCCTAGGAGGTTCAGTCCCATCCATCATCCATCAGGAGGGCAGACTGCTGGGGACACAGCTTTTCTGCTACACAGTGCTCTCTGTGAGAGGCAGAGGGGCCACCGGTGTGAATGACTAGCTACATCCTCTCCACCTCCACTTCCTCTTTGGACAAGTGGAGATGATAAAAATCCACCTAGTAGTTTTGTACAGCTCAAATGAGAGGATGTGGGAGAGCCCTTTTCAGTGATTTCTAGGGTCCTGCAGATGGGAGCCGTTGTAACCGTTTGACTCCAACCACATCTGGCCCAGGCTGTGCTGTATTCTAAGAGCTTCCTCTTTGTCTGGTGGCTAAAGAAAGATGTACCACCACTACCTGACAAAAATGGATTGTTTGTCATTGCTATTCACCTCCTATTTTAGAAAGCAAAAATGAATAAAGCGTATGCAGGTCATGGACACTAAAGAGCCTTTTCATATCAATTTGGGAGGAGTTGTCAGCTTTGATTTATTAAGTAAGGTTCTGAAGCAGGCTGCAGGTGTGTTGTCAGTCTCCTTATAATGGATGGACCTCACAGATGGTTGTGCCATGATGATTGCACATCCCGGCCCTCATCTTCAATCCAGACATCCATTGGAAAAGGCGCACAGTCCTGAAGATGACCCCTCTTCCAGGGTGGCCCACTTCCCACCCAGCAGAAGGCTAAGAATGGGGAGAATTGCTCCATTCTATGAAAGCACTTGGGGACTGACGCTTCTTTGATCCATGATGAACACTTCTTCTACCATTTTTTATGCCAGTCCCAGGGCTTGAACTCAGGGCCTAGGTACTGTCCCAGATCCTGTTTATGGTCAAGGTTAACACTGTACCACTTGAGCCACAGCACCACTTATGCCTTTTTCTGAGTAGTTTATTGGAGTCTCATGGACTTTTCTGCCTGGGCTGGCTTCAAACTGCAATCCTCAGATCTCAGCCTCCTGAGTATCTAAGACTACAGGCATGACCTCCTGGCTCTCCTTCTACCCTTGGCCTCTCCCAGTAGGGCTCCCTCTACTATCATCACCATCATTTACCGGTTTTTCCTCATACACTTCCTTTGGGCAAGGGCCCAGGTAGTATGTGGGCTTTCCAAGCTCTGTCTCCTTGTCTTCACTGCTCCCTGTCAGGGAGTATGGAGGAAGATGAGATGCAATCTGAGAATGCTGCCCAGTTGCCACCATTTTTGGCCTTGTTCACTAACTGTCACACTCCAATGATTGACTTGGTGCATTTTGGAGGTGCTTGCACAGCTGTTCGGGCTGAGAAGTCTAGTCTATAGGATGATTTTGGGTGGATCAGACCCAAATCGAGGTCTTTGGAACTGGCATCGCTCACTGTTAGGACAAATGGGCAGCTGAGTAAGCTCGCGCGTGCTGACTCTTACCATGAAATCTCTCTCGGTATAAGCATTTCACAAGCACCTTTACACTTGGATATCTTCCAAATTCTGTTTCACTTGGAGGCGAGATCAAAGCCTATCTCTAGGCCTGCACACTTGCCTTTCATACTGATGTGGACCGAGTTTGAACTGCACCACTGGGTTTTCCATTAGTGCTTTTTTCTTTTTCTGTCTTGCTCAGAGACCATATCTTCCTCTCAGAGAGCTATTCTGTATCGTCTTTTGCTGCTCTGATCATGAGGATATTGTCCTAAAGGGCAAGAGAGAACTAGGACACTGCTATACAGAAATGTAGGCTGGACCCTCCATCTGGCTCTGGATTGTGTACAGTTAGGCAGGGAGTCCAGGGATCAGATGAACCCAGAACTCTCAAGGTCTTCACAGCCCCAAGAAAAAGCCTTACGTTCACAGAAAGAAAGAAAGCAAGAATCTGTGAGGTTTAGTCCTTCTGAACTTGACACACATTCTCTGCAGATTGGGAGGTCAACTCTCATTCTGACTGAGAGGATGATATAATGAGCCAAACTTGCAGCCAGCCCAGTGTTCTGTCTATGGTGAGGCCAAGGGGACATTTCCCTTTGGCAGGTGTATCTAGTCACTGAGAATAACTGTGTCTTCATCACCAATAACAATAACTTGCCCATCACAGCCCCTAACTGTGGCTCAGTCATCTCTGTGCAGCTTGAAAGGAAAGGAGCTCTTTAGCCTTGTTGAATAAACCATCACAGGAAGGCCAAAGTCAGGTCTGACCATGGAACTCTGTAGGTCTCCTACATGAAGAAGCGAGATCATTTGTTCCGCACTGCTGCTGTATTTCAGGGTTAGGTCCCAAAATGGAGGATATTAGCGATGTAGTCTGAGAAGGAAGAGAATGGATCCTGATACACTGCTGGCCTTTTAAACGATAAGTGCTTTTTACAACAAGGAAGGGACCAGATGCTCCAAAAGTACTCCATTTAAATCACCATAGACAGAGTTTATATTAAGAAATCCTAAGGATTTGCACTTGATCCAAGGAACAATCTTTTTTCATGGCTAGGATAGTTAAATCATAAAACAAGTTCATTGATGTTCTTTAGAAGTTCATACCGAGCCAGCTGAGCAGAAGGGTCTACACTGCAGGAACTGGATCCACATCACAGGATGGCCTTGTGATCCACATCCATTGTCCTGAATGCAGAACTGTGTAGCCGTTCCTGATACAGCGTACTCCTCAACCAGCAGCCCCATCAAGGCAGGCTCAGCATTTCCCCTCCTCTCACCAACACTTCCTCCAGAGACCGCTTTCTTCTCTCCTCTGTTCTTCTCTTCCCTGCTCTAAAAATCAGTGGGATGCAGACATACTAATCCTCACCTTGCTCCATTCTCACCTGGTCTAGACTCTACCTTGGGGAAGCAAACGGGGAGGAAGATTGTTCTCTATAAGTGCTTCTATGCCTACTCTAACCCAAAGGTGTAACTTGAATATACATGTAGCCTTTGTTTTGTGGTGCAAGTCCCACATAGAAAGAACAGGAACTACCAAATAGGTGAACGTAAGAGTAAACTGGTTAAAGTTAGCTGAGAAAGACACAGGAAGATGGCTGATCGTGAGTATGAAGGATACTTGGACACTGGGAGGGAGAAAGCTGACAATGTAGGGGTGCTGGAGCTAATGCGTCTCAGCTTAGCTGCGACAAGTAATTGCAATGTGATGAATGTAACTTCTGTTCTTTCCATAAACTAGTATGTGGCACTGGGTCCTACGAATGCAAGGACAATAATATAAGATCTCTACCTTTGAGAACCCAGCAAGCCATTATTATGCAAATGACAACAACAGAAAGTCTTTCTTATCTGTGAGGAATACACTGTGAGATGTTCCACAGTGGCCTAAAACTGTGAACAGAACTAAACTTGATAGATATATTTTTTTCCTGTGAATAAAAGTTTAATTTGTATATTAGGCACAGTAAGATATTAACAATAACTAATAATAAAACAGTATAATTATAACAATTCGCTATAAACTTATTCTTAAAATATGAATTGTTCATTTCCAGGATTTATTATTTATTATTTTGGACTGTGGTTGAGCATAGTTAACGGAAACTTTGGACCAGGGGCCAACTGTAGAGCAGTCTTGCAAGTGCAATAGAGAGACTTGCTTAATTAACTATAGATGCAGAAGAGAGGAGTGTGTGTGTACATACATGTGTGTGTGCGTGCACACACACACACACACACACACACACACATTGGTACTAGGGCTTGCATTCAGGGCCTGGGAGCTGTCTGTTGGCCTTTTCCCTCAAGATTGACACTCTACCACTTAAGAGTTACTTTTACTTCCAGATTATTGCTAATTAATTGTAGATAAGAGTCATAAGGGGTTTCTGTCCAGGTTGGTTTTGAACTGAGTCCTCCCATGTAGGCCCCCTGATTAGCTAGGATTAAAGGCATGAGTTACCGGTGTTGTCCTTCTTGCTTCTAGCTCATAACCCTAGATGTTTGTTATAATGATAGACAAGTACCTGACACACCATAAACAAACTGCTAGAAAGCAAGCAGAGTTGCAGTTTGCATGAGTTACCTCTTTTCCACTCAAAGAGAGGTAAAAATGGCAAGTTGCTCTTCAAACTCAGATCCTCCAAAACAGAGTAGAACAGCGATTACCAATGTCAGGAGATACCCATGTACTTTAATCTCCATAACGGAATATTTTTAGTTTATCACTTTTCCCAGCCAGATTCTTCAATGTTCAGGTCCCTGGTGAAGAGCTGATTTGGTTTTTCTATTCTTCTGAATTTTCTTCCTGAAATCAGGAATATGGCACACACCCTGTAAGAAGCATAGTGGGAAGAAGGTTCATCCATGTCCACTTAAATATTCATGGCAGCGTGCATTTTGGTTCAAAAAGACACTTGTTTATTTAGATAAGATTTAATTTATTCATAATTTACCTAAATTTGCAGGAGCGTGCATGTACATTTTAGCGTATAAGTAGCATAATACATAAAACATTACCGAAGCATGCAAATTGTACAGCAACAGCAGTGAAGCCCGCCTGGATGTTTTCAGGAGATAAAACATTTCCACCAGAGCAAAGACTTGAATACAATGGTTTGGGATTGTTTGCCTGGGATGTGCTGACTCATCACTATCTCTTTACTCAATACAAAATTCTCATTTAAAACAGAATGTGTATGGCAATGTGAAGTGGCGTTGAAGACTAGCTTTTTGGAGCAAATGTTACATTTTCTCCACTGCTTCCTGGACAGGAGCGACTCCCTTCATTGTTAAACATTCAATCCTTCTCCTCTTTTAGTCTGCCAATCAAAACAAAGCAAAAACCAAGTTTTCAGTGTCTTCTGCCATCCCAGAGTTCATTGATGGCAATTTTACATTCTTATTGGTTAGCCATTCATTTGACTCCAATTTAGTCATTGTTTACTTCCTGCATGAGGAGAAAGAGAGAGAGTTCTACACAGTTCCAGATAACCCTGGACAGCTCTGGTGTGATGCTTCATCTTCAAAGAAAGTTAAGCTCTCTATAGCTTCTCCCCTACATTGCAACACCCAGCCTTGACTCTGGCATATTGCATGGAATTAATAAACATGAACAATCCTGAGCATTTTTTGGACTGTATAGGGAAATTCTTAGAAACAGAAACTTTACATGAGAGTTGTTTTCATAAAAAACTTCCATGGCTCCACTTTGACTGAGTCCTGACATGTTCTTCACATTGACTCTGAGAAAAGAAGAAAAGCTAAATGGTCCTGTAAGATGGGCTGAGGGTATACCGTTTCCTTCTTGATTTATGGGGTCTCTCCAACCCAGGGGGAGCACTGTTTATAGGCTTTGGAGCAGGAAAGTGAGCAACACAATGTAAAGAGAAGGTAAGATTTAAAGGAAGGGGACTTGTTTGAAGTCTTTGCTACCTAAAGGCATTAAAACTTTATAATGCCAAACAAGTCCCGTTTTTCTTTATTTATGGATCATATATTTCTCACTTTATTACCACTATACATTTTTCCAGCCTGACAACTGATAACACCGAGAACTCATGGCTAGTGAAAAGTTCCATGTACCACAATCCAAGATAATAATTTCAGAATTAAAGAGAAAAATATATATGCATCTATATGCAAAATATCTGTATTTATTCCCTGAACTTATACTCCACACTGAATGGGGGGGGGGGGGGGGTTAGAATTGCATTTTGACCATAGGAGACACTTTAAAACATATATACACACATACATACACACATATACATTTGCATGTATATACACACATCATGCATGTATATACATGCACATGTATACCTACATGCATACACGTACAAATGTCTGCATTTATACATATACACATATGCATACATAACATACACTCTCAGAAGGCTGAGACCTGAAGATTATGGTTCAAAGCCTGAGCAGGCAGGAAAATCCATGAGATTTTATTTGAATCTTTCATTAACCATCAGAAAGCTGGAAGTGGAGATGTGGCTCAAGTGGTAGAGTGCTAGCCTTGGATAAAAAAGTCAAAGACAGTGCCCAAGTCATGATTCTAGCCCCAGACCAGTATAAAAATACATACGTGTGTGTGTCTGTGTGTGTGCACTCTCACACACACACACACACACACACACACACTTCAGCATTCTCTCTTCTCTAGTAGCTATTAAGGGGGAGAAAAATATCAAAGCCAGTCATCTTGGTTTCACCAGAGTTAGTGCAATTTAATTTCAATTTGTCAAACATGGCACAATGGCATAAATTTGGTTTTTCCCCCTTGATTTATGAGATATATTTATATATATTTATGAGATATATTCCAAAAGGAGCAGTCAGTCATTCAGGTTATTACAGCTGGGCTTCTTTAAGTTCCTTTTCCTTTTGCTTGCCATCGAAATCCACAGGAAGAGGGGAAAAAAAAACAACCTAAGAGATATCAACCACAAGGGGGAAAGAAAGAGAGAAATCAATGTGTTTTAAACATGATGACAAGATGGGTTGTTTAAATTGCTTCTGCACATTGATTTAAAGCATGCCCAGTAGAAACCTCTATTATATCAACAATCTTTCTCTTTGGTTTCAATCATTGTAGTTGCTGTATCTTATTACCTTTCAGACAGATGATGTCCAAATATAATGTTGAGTAAGATTTTTTGTATTATGATTATTTGTTGTAGGAATGCTGGGCAATGACTTAGAGGTCTGAGGAGAGGATTAGTAACATAAATAATGTGCATTCCAAATAACCTAAGATAATGATAAATCAAGCATGCACTTAACTGCAGATTATATCCTAACATCTCTCTATAAATGGCAGCTCTTACTGGCTTCAGGAGTACAGGGAGGCTGGATATATTCCCAGCCTTAGCCCACAAGTTGTTAGGGATGGATGGCAAGCTACTTTCCTTTATTAAATCAACAATGCTTTTAGGGTGAGAATTGCACTTTGACAAAATCCCCTTTCCTCTCCATAGTTTATCAATAAGATACCACTGCTAGATCTTGACACCTTTTGAAAATTACTTTTAGTTTGCTTGTCTGTCCTTCAGTTGAGAGGATTCAGAGCCATCATACCCTTGTTGATACTTCCACACCCGAGTGAGCCACTGGTGCTCACTAGGATTGGGAAGGTGGGGAGCAGAGTTCCTTCAAGAGTAGACCAGTACTAGTTCCCTGAAATTTTCCTGGAAACAATCTCATAATAGAGAATCTAACTCACTAACACACAGATTTTTGTTCAGATTGAATATAGAAATACTCCTATAGTACAGGTTCAGAAATTAGTTTTGCTTTTGACAGTGCTGGAATTTGAACCTCAGGGTGTGTTCCCAGTCTTTTTGCTTTCAGTTATTTTTCTGACAGGATCTCGAGTTTTTGCCTAAGCCAGTCTCAGGCCATGATCCATCAATTTACACTTCTCACCTTGTCAGGATCATAGCTATGATGTTGGCTATCATCCCACTATGCTTGGAAGGCTGATGGATCCATCAATACCCAAAGAGATATGAATACTAAAGCAAGACCACACTGGTCCTATCAATAGGCTTCTCAGGAGTGTTGTCAGTGCTCAGCACACAGAAAAATTTGCTGTTGTGTTAGCTGCAGCAGAGGTGTGTGTAGGAAGCCATGATACGTGGAGATAGATAGATAGATAGATAGATAGATAGATAGATAGATAGATAGATAGATAGATAGATAGATAGATAGATAGATAGATAGATAGATAATACATATATATACATATACATACATAGACAGGATAGATAGAGAGATGGTAGACAGAGTCCCCATGAACACTAGCTTCAAGGAAGGCTTCATGGGGGAGATAGTCTGGAATTGAATCTCATCATAAAACACTCCCATGTTTTGTTTCCCTGGAGTCATAACACTTTTATTGACTCATTTCACAATGAGGAGATCACAGAAAGAAATCTCGGAATGTTTTCTCTTCTCCACAATTCAAACACACAAAGAGAGGAAGGTAGCCTCCTTGATACAATATCCTTCTATTCAGCAAAAAAAGAGAGGAGACAAAAACAACTGTATTCTCTCAAAGTCTCAGACAGGCATCTTTAACTGGATCGTCAATAGAGTAAAGACTTTTTGAAGTGTTTGGTTTAACTGAAGTTCAGATAGTCTATTATCGGCCTCCTATCTGCTTGACTCCAGATGCTTATCATAGACCCTTAGAATCCTGGTAGGGAAACAAAAGCTATTTATCAAGGCTCTGTCGAAGCCACATTTTATACCAGGCAAGGATCTTAAGGATATTAGACTTAATTGTTATCCTGTAGCACCTTTATTCTCTCCCTACCCATCTCCCATTCACCTTTGTGTGACTTAGACTCACTGTAGAGTGACACCCCTCCTCCAACACCACCTCACTAGACATCATCTGCAAGCCCAGGAGGGGACACTCTGACATTCAGTCATTCTCTAAAACAGTTGACAGGACTCGCTGAAATATATTGTGTCACAGTTCAAGCTCATTACAGGGGAAGGATGAAAATCAGCCAGGGAAAGAAGAACACAGGGCAGGGTCTAGGAAGGACAGAACATGAAGCGTTGGTTATCTTCTTCACATGGAAGGGATACTTTCTTAACAGGTGTGTAACAAGATACAATGCCAGGGGAGGCCCCCCCCCCCGAGGCTCAGTGCCCAGGGTTTTTGTTGGAGGCATGATGGATTGGCTACCTGACCTTATGGTTGCTCTCAGTCTCCATCTAGTGTGCTCATACCCGGTGACCCTAATCTTCACCCTAAGTCATTTTCAATACAAGCATGACGCAAGGTGGCTATGCAAAAGAGGGCACTAGTAAAGACACCATAAAAGACCACACCTCTTCTTGTGCAATACCCAGCCCACTTTAAGCAGCCATGTGGAGAATCTATGCTTCCTCTGAATCCCCACAACGTTTTGCTCTGTTCATCCTTCTGTTGGCATTGATTATACTATAACGGGAGAGAGTCTGAGGATCACTTCTGAGGTCTCATTCTGCCTCTGATACTAAGTCCCTTTAGGATCAAGCACATTGTAGCTGATTAATACGTTTTAGTTGGGTTGAAGGTTTTCCTTTGGTAGGGCAATCCATCTTTTCATTTTAATTTATAATGAGGTTAGATCTTCTTGGCTGCGTTTTTCCCCCTTTCTGGTTGGCATTTAGTTGGTTTTTAATATAATTCTTGGCTCACGTATTTTTTAAAGTTTATTATCAACCTATAAACCACTTGAATGCATCTTCATTGCCGCTGGTGGTCAAAGAACCTTCCTGGGTACATCTATGTATAGGAGAAAAAGAATTCTAGACCCTGGGAGGCAGAGAGCACAAGGCAGCCATCTCTCGCTGTGTATTTTTTTTTCCTCCCATGTGGTGCAATTATTAAAGATAAATCAGCAGGGGAAATCAACCCACAGAGGATTAATCACAGGACTTTGGCTAGGCAACTCTGCTGCAGTAGAAACAGAAGATTTCGAGCAAACTGATGGAAAGGCTGGAAACCATTGCACAAAATGTACATACAACTGGTGGCACCTGCTTCCCCTTCCCCTTTGTTGTTGTTTGTTTGTTGTCATTGTGGGTGGAGCTGCAAGGCACAGAGCCTGATCAGTGGGAGGAACACTCACAAAAAAGCAATGATTTGCTTGTTCTGAGCTTCTAATTACACTCCAGCTGTGAAGGGCTCCTTTTGAGTCTGGAATGGAGGCATAGACAAGGGACCACATAACCAGATGTGCATAGGAGAGCAATGTTAGCTGTTCTTGTTCATGCAGCCTGGCCTGGCCTGCATTGCATTCGTGAGGAAGGTCTGCAAGGAGGTGGTTGCTGAGACTCTGTGTGTGTGTGTGTGTGTGTGTGTGTGTGTGTGTGTGTGTGTGTGTGTGTGTGTGTATATACTCAGGCTTGAAATCAGGGCCTGGGTCATTACTACTTGAGTGGTAATGCTGCTGCTGCTGCTGTTGTTGTTATTATTACTATTATGATTGTGGTGGTGGCTATTTGAAGATCAGGGTCTCATAGACTTTTCTACTTGGGCTGTCTTCTAACTGCAATCCTCACATCTCAGCCTCCTAAGTAACTAGCATTACAAGCGTGAGCTACCTGCTCTCGGCCAAGAGACATTTGTCATGAGAGCTCTTCTCTTTGCAAAGACTCTTCATTGGCAGAATTTCAAAAACAGCACTGCAAAATAAGACTCAATAATGGGGTTCTTAATGTTTCCTCGTGATCTAATTTCTAATTTTTCCTCAATAGTGAACAGCTGAAGTTGATCCATAGTGTTATTCTTTCTTTCTCTCTCCTGTTAAGAAGCTAGTACCTCATGGACAAAATTCTTGTAGTAACTTCCACATTTTATCTAAGACTCAGACTTTCTTATAGTTTTGCCTTCGCTTTAACCCATCCCAGTAGCTGTAGACATCTGAAAGATGACTCAACCCTTGAAATTAATTGCTCCAGCTGGGCACCTGTGGCTCATGCCTGTAATACAGGCTACTCAGGAGGCTGAGATCTGAGGATCTGATTTGAAGCCAGCCTGGGCAGGAAAGTCCCTGAGACTCTCACCTCCAATAAAATATTCAGAAAAAGCCAAAAGTGGCACTGTGGCTCAAGTGGTAGAGCACTAACCTTGAGTAGAAGAAGCTCAGGTACAGTGCCCAGGCCCTGGGTTCAAGCATCATGTCCAACAAAAAAAAAAATCAAATGCTCCCCTAAATCTGGGTCATACGACTAGCTATCATAGTTCCTAGCACACAGTTGTAGGAAGCTGTAGGAACCACAAAGCCCTACATCAAGACTCCAGGAGCCTTAAATCGGAATGTAAAATTCTATGTATATTGTAGTAGATTTAATGATCATATGTGTACTATTGCTGGTACATAATTATAAGGTAAAATGAAATATCATCAGTAGGCTGGGGGCCAGTGGCTTATGCCTATAATCCTATCTACTCGAGAGGCTGAGAAGTGAGAATTATAGTTGAAAGCTAGCCCTGGCAGAAAAATCTATGAGACTATTGTTGTCGTTGCTTGTGAACTCAGGGTGCTGTCCTGAGCTCTTTTGCTCAAGGCTGTGCTCTACCATTTGAGCCCCAGTGCCATTTCTGATTTTCTGTTGGCTAATTGGGGATAAGCCACCTGCCTGGGTGGCTTTGAACTGCGATCCTCAGATCTCAAGATTCCAGGTGTGAGCCACTGGTGCCTGGCTGTGAGTCTCTTAACTCTGGTTAACCATGTCAGCCTTGAGCAAAACAGCTAAGGGACAGCACCCAGGCCCTGAATTCAAGCCCCAGTACTGGTAGAAAAATAATAAGCAGCAAACAAATTTTCTCCCAAGCACCTGCACATTAGAGCCATGGAAGTTTCAAGAAAAGCCTTGACCTAGGAAAGCTACAACAGAAAGTAGACTTTCAAGGAAATAAAGCCTCAAGCAGCAGCAGGGTGTTAATTCTTCCTCACAAGTCTGGAGTCAGATCGAGGCAGAACCTCATTTTCAGGCGCGCAAGACCTAATCAGACCTGTAAAAACAATGAGAAGAAAGAAATGTGAACCTCAGGAAGATAGGGCTGTCTGTGTATGAACTCAAGTCAGGTTCTGTTGAGCAATGGCAGGGCGCCCGGATGTCAGCAACTTGTCCTTCTCCACCTGCAGACATGCTGGGCCCAGGAGAGGGGGGTGGGGAGACTAAAGGTGTGAGAATGCACGTTCCTCCTGCATGTTAGCATGTCACCAGCTGCCTTCACAATGCAATTCCAATTTGCATGTTTCAGTGGGAGGAGACACACTTTTGTGACTCCCATTCTGGAACTCTCCATGTGGAATGCAGCTGATATTCAAAAGGTGCTGATTAAGTGAGCGTGGGTAATGAGACATCCACATAGCTAATAGCACAAAAGCTGAACAGGTAGAAGCAATCAAGTGGACTGCACTATCAATGGAGAGGTTTAATCTGCCATGCCATGGGCAAACACTGGTCCAGGAGCCAACAGGGAATCCAATGTGCCATAAATGACTTCACCTGGCACTTGGGTGCTGTGTTTTGTAGCATATGGGTGTGCTTATTTCAGGCTTCTAAGGGCTCATTTTCTCTGTAAATGAAGTTACTTACCCGAGGAAAGGGAAGCTGAGGCCCCCATTATAGCAAGCGGGCTGCATCCTTGTACCATTTGTAGCAGGAAGGGTGCCACCGTGTGACAAATCGCTTCTGTTTGAAATAGTTGGATCTGAGCATCGAGGAGACCAGATAAGAGAACTTGAATGATCCTATTATGAAGCTAACAGCAGTGAGAAGAGTCTACGGACAGCCGTATGCCGGCACATTCCGTTGATTTAAAGGTAGCGTGGCAGCCTGAAACTGGAATTCTCTGCTTTGGATTGCTTCACTGCAGACCTCTAACATTATTTTAACATAGCTGGATGTGTGCACCCAGTGAAGTCTACTTGAACAAATCTGTGTTAAAAGGAATACGCTGTCTGGGCACCAAACAGAAACACAGAATCAAGCTCTGCTAGGCCCTTGAAGAATAAGAGCTGGGGGAAGGAATTCAAACCAAAAAGGCATGGATTTGCTATTCTTCCCATTGCTGCCTCCTGAGCCACACGGACCCTTTCAGGATCCACATCCGCTCATTAAGACAACCCCAGCATGTAAACCCAAAGCAATTGCTGAGAGGAAAGACCTTTGAAGTTAAGATCCATTACAGGAGCGTGCATTTGAGAGAGCAATATGGCAGCACCATCGGTCTACCTCTCCATCTGGCCCTATCTGCATGAGATGTTAGGATGGTTTTGAATATTGAAATGGTATTTCGATCTCATTCTTTCGGATTATCTCAGCTACCTGGAGAGGGAGGAGTTAGCCTTTGTGTGCATGCACATCCGGAAATCTCTTTTGGGGACAAATTTATTTACAGGCAAATATAATTCTCATGGGTTTATTTATTTTGTCCAGCACATCAAGATCCCAAGCATATACTCACTGTAAGAGTTTATTTTCAAAACAAATATACATTGATCCTTGGCCTCCTGACATTAGTAGATGCTGTTGATGCACAGTTAAGATAGCCAAAGGGAGAAGCTACGGTTCACAGCTACCTGCCCAGGTTGATTTCCTCTACATGCAGTTGAGTGCTAATCAAAGTTGATCCTGCTCTACTATTCAGACTCTCATTCTCCGTAGAACTTGGGACATGGTCTCATTTTCCATATCTAAAGAGTAAATGCAGAAGTTAGACAGATGACATGTATGTTAGGTTCATACATACATACAGAAATACACAGATACATAGATACATATATAGAGATATATTGACTGAGGTATAGATCATACATATGAAGATTACATAGATTAGATAGGTACATAAATACAAACATGATAGATACCTGGATGATAGATGGATAGAGGATAATAGGTTGGTTGATAATATATAAAAACATAGACACAAAAGATGATAGATAAAATGAAAGAGAGATGATATATAGACGTTATAGATGTTAGATAATAGACAGATGGTACAGTGATAGAATAATGGATGACTAGGTGGTAGTTTGATAGATGATAGATGCACTGACAACTGCATATTAAGGAATCATATGCCATGGAGGCAATTTCTAAGTGATGTTTTGCAAATAATGGAGTCCCCTATGCTCAGCCAATAGTTTGAACTTGTCACACATTTATTGGCCACCTTCTGTGTCTGACCATCACCTTCTCCACAATTGTTTCTCTAGGCCTACAACTCAGATTGATACTTTAATAGAAAGGTATTGATTTATCTTCTCAGAAAAATCTACAAGCCCAGACATTTAAAAAAAACAGAAAATACATATTTCCTGTTATTATATAATCTCTTTCCAATTTACAAATTTGACGTCAGAGTCATTCAGAGATCTCATTCATCCACAATGGATCACATGTATTGTATCTGAGGTGTCTTGGTACCCTCAGAAATGTATGAATTTTCTTGAAGGAAATGAAACAAAAAATGCTTTCAGAAGTCACATAATGGTCTAGATGGCTATTTAGAATAGGTATAGATGCGGAGAGAGAGAGAGAGAGAGGGAGGGAAGGAGAGAGAGAGAGGGAGGGAGGGAGGGAGGGAGAAAAAGGGAGGGAGAGAGAGAGAGAGAAAGAGAGAGAGAGAGCTCTACATGATGAGCATGTACTCTAAAAAAAACCTGTGCCCAGTCTTAGTTTATTGAGCCCAACATTTTGTGGCTATCATCTTCATCCTCATCTTAGAACATCAACCTGGGGTTGATTTTTCCCCTTTTTAGTTCAGGGGCTTGAACTAAGGGCCTGAGCACTGTCCCTGAGCCACTTTGTGCTGAAGGCTAGTGCTCTGCCACTTGAGCCACATCGCTACTTCTGGATTTTGAGTAGTTAATTGGAGATGAGAGTGTCATGGGGACTTTTCTGCCCAGGATGTCCTTGAACTGCAATCCTCAGATCTCAGCCTCCTGAGTAACTAGGATTACAGGCGTAAGCCACTGGCACCTGGCTAGGGGTTGATACAGTATTCTAATAGTGATCTCAAAATGAAGTCTAAAATAAGAGCTGTCAGCATCATGTCACAGGTTTTACTTCCTACCCATCAACCTGAAAGTGAAGATCCCTGTCTCTGTTTTACAGATGCAATCAGTGAGGCCCACACAGAATAAACAGTTTGCTTAAGGCCAAAGAGCTTGGCAGTGGCAGGGCCAGGATTCAATTGTAGTGTAGCATCTACCACATCTGAGCAATGATAATACATAGGGTGGCAATACTGACATAGACGAAGGTGTGTGTAGACATACTCCATCCATCAATCAACACTCTGGCCATGATAATGCACACCCTTTCTTCTTATTAATGAAGACCTGGGCATGATGTATGGGGTCCAAAAGTTTATCATTAACAAGATAAAAAGAATGATGCCAACAGGAAGCATGCTGTTTGAGGAGAAATCATTTCGAAAGCTCTCCCATTCCACTGCTATGCTAAGTTAGTTTTGCATCCAGACAGTTAGACAGTGAATGCTTCTGGCAGTTACACCTTTCTAAATGCCTGCCTGTCCAATCCCTGCTTAGCTGACTCTTTAAACAGCTGCAGTAAAATGGAAACGCTAAGAGATGCCTGTCACCAAGCCACCTGTAGCATCCAGGGATGCAAAGGATTCATCCCTCATTTAATTTTAAATGTGAACTCCTTGCAGTCCAATTCGGAGGCCTGTCACTTAAGAATGTTAATGCTATTTATTGTAGCATGCATGGGATAATGGCATTTTCCAACAGCTGTTTTCATTTACAATTTCCAAGTTGCCTTTGTGTTCCTTTTGGTAGGTGCCATTTGGTAGTGATGCGGTTCATACTTATGGAGGAAGAGAATGGAAAGTGGCAAGTGGGAACCCAAACAAAATATTATTAATGAATATTTGCAGCTGCCAGTGGGACTTGGTGAGGAGCTGCCGGCATTGGTGACAGAACTCATCTTGTAAAAATGTACCTATGATAAATATCAACTAGGAGTCATTAGCAGAGATTGTTAATTCATGAACGACTTCCAAGCAAGCAAACAATTTGATTTCTACCCATCACAGATTGATTGTTTTTTTCTTTTACAAGGAAACTAAGGTATAGGATCATAATGTTGCTATTACTGCTACGCTAATAGCTTTCTGTTTGTTGCTTGAGAGATTTGTTTGGAATTTTAAAAAGTTGTGTCCAGGTGTCAGTGGCTCATGCCTGTAATTCTAGCTACTCAGGAGGTTAAGATCTGAAGGATGCAGTTCAAAGCCAGTGTAGGCAGAAAAAAAAAGACCACATGAGACTCTTATCTCCAGCAAAAAATCCTGGAGTAGAAATGTGGCTCAAGTGGTTGAGTGCCAGCTTTGAGTAAAAAAGCTTGAGGAGAACGTCCAGGCCCTGAGCTTAAGCCCCAGTACAGGAAAGGGAGGGGAAGGGAAGAAGGAAAAGAAAGGGAAGAGAAAGGAAAGGAAGGAAGGGGAAGGGAAAAGGAAGGGAATTAAGTTGTGGAGACAATGCACGTCTTCACACACTCACACCAAAAGTCACTTTTGCAAGGCACAGTGTCCTGCACATTGCTGCCCTAGTACTAAGGTGGTGGTAGCAGATGGATCATGATCTAAGGCAAGACGGGCAAAAGCATGAGACTCTATCTGAAAAACAAACGGAAAGCACAAGGACTGGGGCATGGGTCAGGTGGTAAACCACTTGTTTAGCAATATGAGGCCTTGAGTTTAATTCCCACTACTGTAACAACAACAACAAAATCACTTGTTTCCCTTCACCACTGCTTTTCTTGATACCTCCAGCTTCTGGAACACCCCCTTTAAGTTCCCACTGTACTTTTCTGATGATCACCCATATTTAGTACTTAATCATAGTTTTCTCTTTTATGATAAAGCCCATCATATGTGTATTTCCTGTCTTCCTAGGTTACCGTGGGTTCTCAGAAGACATCAATTCCTACCCTTCTTCTTTTTTGTTCTGCACCTTTGCCCTATGGTCCCAGCACCTCTACTCCACTAGTTCCATTCCAAGACCTTAGCCTGTGCCTGCAAACAAGTATAGCTGGCCAAGTGGCTACTATTGAGGTATCTTGTATCAATGGGGAAGTGACAGACAGATAAGACCTGCCACCCTCCTGTGCTCTGAGGATTAATTTAGGGCATTCTGCCTACTTCTTCGAAGGCCTTGGTGCACCAAAGCAGTGACTTCATTGCTGTTTTGTCCTACTGACTTTTCTCCTTTCTCCATCACTTCCACTTCCTGAAAACATCTCCATGACTCTGGTCCTAGGTCCCAGGTATGGTCCCCAGAAGAGCCAAACTCTTCCACCTGCATGTTATGAATAAATAAAATGGAACTCACCAAACACAGACATCCAAACAGAGGTCCTTTCAAAGTTACTCCCTTTAAGGGCTGTACACTCGGTCAGAAGCTTCCTTTGCTGGGGACAGCCTCTTTGCCAGGGCTGGGACAAAGGGGTGCAGAGTTTAGGAGGCACCATGTACAGGAACAGGCAAGGGCAGGTCATACCTGAGGGCGATGTGTCCTTCAAGGTTTCTCCTCCAGTGCCCACCTTGTCTCCCTGTAGTTCTACCCTTGCCCCGCAAGACTCCCATGAGAAAATAACTCTCCATTTTAAAATCCTATTTCATTTTAAGCTGCTATGGCCTAGAAAATGCAGACCCCTCTGCAGCGACCTTCAGAGTGCCTTCGTAGGAGTCGGCAAGGCCCAGCTAAGGCCAGGAGACCTGCCATGCATAACTGTTCTCCTGGCCGCTTCCTAGATTATTTCTTCCCATGCCACACTAGGTTGCTGGAACCACCTCAGCTCACTGTCAACTCTATGCAATAGATGTTGGGATTAAGTGGAACCCTGTATGTTAATGTGCCCAGTGTATGATATTTAGTCAGCCAGAACATGTGCTGAAGTGGATGGATTGCTCCTTTTAAAAACTGCTGCCTAGGAGTGACTGTTTACCACTGTAAACCATTTAGCATTGTACAAAAATGCTTCACAGACTTGACTTCATTTAAAGTCTGCAATCATCCTTTGAGGGGAGGAATACCATTTTCCATTTTATAGAGGAGAAACTGAGATGGAGTTAGGGTTTGGAGCCTCAACCCACAGTCATGAACCACCTGAGATTAAACCCACACCCTTCTAATTCCAACACCCAATGCTCCTACTACCTTTGTGTTATCATTGGAACTTCATGCAGTGGGTGGACATGCAAGGCAGGACAGAATTCAAGTTCAAGGTCAAGTAAAGATAAGTGAAAAGTTGCTCCTCTAAGCCAGGCACCAGTGGCTCATATCTGTGATCTTTAGCTACTGAGGAGGCTAAGATCTGAGGATCTTGGTTTTGAAGCTAACACAAACAAGAAAGTCTATTAACCAGAAAAAAAAAAAATGGAGCTGTGGCTCAAGCGGTAGAATTGTCAGCCTTGGGCATAAAAGCTAAAGGAGAGCATCCAGAACCTGAGTTAAGGAAGGAAGGAAGGAAGGAAGGAAGGAAGGAAGGAAGGAAGGAAGGGAGGGAGGGAGGGAGGGAGGGAGGGAGGGAAAGTTTTTTCTACTACCTGCAATTGCAGAGCGCCTTCTCACACCTGGAATTTCTTTAATTCAAATGCAAGCCAAAAAATATATATATATTCCTAAACTTATATACCAAACAAATGTTATTGACTTTAATTCAATCACTTTGGGATATTCCTTCCTATTAAGTGGTACAGCCAAACACTTGATGTGATTTTAGAAATCCTTTAGAATCGTTCTCAAAACTGGTTCAAATGAAGATTCTCCGAAGTGCATTACTATTTTCCTCACCTCCAAAAGAGGCAACAAGATTATCCTCTAACGTAATCCAAATTGCTCAAAGCAAGGAATTTAATTTAAAAGCCTAAGTCTGGGAAGCCTCCATTCAGTTCTTAATATTTGGAGACTTAGACAGAGGATGGAGTTTTATTCTGCATTGTTGATCTAAATGCCAAGCACTAAGACAGAAAAATACAGACTGAATTCAAGTCAGTTGGAGTGGGAAGCACCCCCAAATATAGACTAAGAGGTGCCCCCTGTTTCTGTCATAACCCCGGCAGACCAAGAAGGCTTGCTCAGTACCCTTATTTTCTGCTTAGCCCACAGGAACTGAAATGCAAAGTTTTCTCTACGCACAGGCAAAGGGTCAGAAATGAAATGTCTTCCTGAAAGCCTGGTGTATTAGGGAAAACACGACAGGTATCATTAAGAATACCTGTATGCTACCAGCCTAAGCATTTGTTTCCTCTCTCACAGCTCATTCCTAGAGTGGAATAGAAGCCCCACAGCTTCTATCTTGCAGCCCACCAGATATAAAGCTTTGGAAGAGAGCCAGCCTCCGTGCTGAGCGCTGTCTCCCACCGCATCCAACAGCTATTTCCCAGAACTTTTGAGTCCTAGAAGTTCAAAGTAGAAATAACGTTTGAAAAAAAGAATTGGAGGAGATTCAGAGGAAAGAATGATGACTCGAAGGCCAGAGAGACAACAGGACCCATTTAGTAAACAGCAATAAAAGAATCTAGCTAGTGATTAATTAGAAGGTAGCATAGGGGTAGGGGATCAAGCATGTCAGTTATCATTATGAGGCAGTAGATTGTACCTCAAGGCTATAACGCATTCGTCCTCACTCATCCATTCTACGGTTATTGGGTGTCTACATTACCAACACTTGTCAGACATAAAGGTAGTGCAAAACTAGGCAGAATACTCCCAGAGACTACCTACAAAGAGGAGAATCAGGAGGACCATCCTTCCAATGTCAGTGCAGGCAAACCTAAAGCAGAAGACCCTATCCAAAAAGAAAAAGGACTAAAGAACAAAAAGTATTGGGGATGTGGCTCAAGTGGTAGAACTCCAGTCTAACAAGCTCAAGGCCTTGAGTTTAAAACCCAGTAATTCCAGAAAGGGGAAAAAAAAATACAATAAAACCTAAGGAGAGTTCTGCACCATGAATTTATGATCTAGCAGGAAAAAAATGTTCATAATCACAAAAAAAGTAATAGCTCACTTTCCATAGTGACAAATATGCCAAGGTGAGGCCTTCAATGGACTCAGGGAACATGTCCCTGGAAAGGGGGCAGGGGGTATCCATGTGGTCATCAGGGGTAAGTGGTAGAATTACCCTGTTTATGGGTGGGAGGGAGCAACTGAAAAAGGTTAAATTCAACTGGGAACAATCAAAAAAAAAACACTCTCCTTAAAACAAAATTGCCTCCAACAGGGTTTCAGAGTTCCTACATGGAGCAAGAGATTGTATCAAACAGACTTTGGGCAATCCTGGTTCAGATACTTAATCCTTTATAGTTCCTGCTTTTTTTTTTTTTAAATCGGTAAAATGTAAGCAAAAGCACCTACCTCAGAGGATTGACGTGGGGGGAGGGGAACGAGGGTAAACATGCAGAACAGTGTCAGCTGCTGCACTTGATACAAACCAAGCAAGGCAAAGATGTTAGATTCATTTTCTCATCTTCTTTTCATTAACTTCTAGCAGAAATTTAGTAATACCCCTGAATTATAATGATACACAACAGACCCAGTACTGCTAGCAGTTATTTGTGTCTCTGCCACCAATTAAAATCTTAGATATTATCATGTCGCACTTGCTGTTTTTGCAGAAATCTCATAATATGGTTTATGTTTGTCACTATGGGAAATTACAGTAGTCAGACCTCTGCTAGATGTCGTTGCTCAGAATGATAAAGAGGCATGTACATTACTATACCACTGATTTGTTTGTTGTTGTTGTTGTTGTGATTTTATTTTAATACAATTGCTTTCTTTTGGAACTCCGTATGTTTTGCCTTATCTTTTAAAACATTATTCTCTGAAGGAGTACATTGCATCAGCAAACTGCCAAAGCTTAAAATTCTTCCATTCTAGGTCAAGTATCTAAGCACAATTTTGAGGTGCGTTTTGTACCTGAGATCTCCGTTCTTCTTCTACCTAGCAGATATTCAACTAAGACTCAGAAGGCTCATCTTTTCACACTTGTAATCTTGTCATCTTAACTACTCAGGAGGCTGAGATCAGAGGATTGTGGTTCAAAGCCATCCCGGGCCGAATAGTACATGAAATTCTTATCTCCAATTAATAAGCAAAATAGTCAGAGTGGAGGTATGGCTCAAGTGGTAGAGAAACAGCCTTGAGTGTAATAGGCAAGAGCATGAGGTTCTAAATTCAAGCCCCAACACCAACACACACACACACACACACACACACACACAGAGTTCACCTTTATACCTGGAAACCTGTTACTTTAAAAAGCAAGTTGTTGGCCCACTGAACTCACATCCTCCTAACAAATGTTAAGTAACTGAATAACTGGCTGTCTCACAGCCATGCAAATGAAATGAGACTTCTATATTGAAAGTACCTTGGACAGTGAACATTGAATGAAACCAGGCAGAGAGCTCTTCAGCCCAGCTTAAGAAATGAGGGGATTTTTTTCTTTAAGTCTCCCTTCTGGAATCTTTGTGGAAGAGGATAGAGGGGGGAGAGGACTTCCCTTTCTAGGCCTGTCCCCAAGAGCAAGCCAAGCTGAACCAGAGTTCCCAGGGATCAATATAGAAAGGAAAAACAATTTGTTCAGGGACTCTAGAGTCAGACACTTAGCAGGCCAGCCTTGTGGGGGTTTCAGCTTCAATCAGCATCAAATTGATCTTATTTTTGAAAGATGTTAATCTCTCAAAAAAAAATACAGAAAACTCTACAGGTAGCTCCAGGCAGTCTAGCCTTAGGCTCCACCTAGACCCTGGCCACTCTTTCTTCCTCCCTGCCTTCCTTGGATACCACCTGGCACAGGGTGCCTAGAATATTCTAGATGGCACTGCCAGTGTTTTTCCTTATACTACCTCTGGGGGCATTTGGCAGCAGAACTGTTGTTTTCCTTTCAGCCTTGTCAGGTTGAGCAGTTTTTGTTGTTGTTGTTGTTTGTGTGTTTTTTTTTCCCCCTTTCTTCTTTTGCTGAGCTCCATTTTTTCTAAAATTAATTGATTGTGTCTACAGAGACAACTGACAGGAGCCCCTAGGGACTGTTAGCCCCTATTCATCCAAGCCACCAGCCCAGTGCTAGAAGTGACAAAGCATGTTTCCCATGGCAGGGACCCACCATTAACGGCTGCCAGGCTTCTGTTGCTTGAGATGCTCAAAGCATTTTAGCAACGGGTGCTCATTTGAAGTCCATTCTGCACTGGGCTCAAAGCTCCCCAGGGGCCCTCCCGGGACACAGATGTTAAGATGGCCTGCATTCCTGCAGAGGCCCTTCTGTCTGACAAGTTGGAAAAGTGGATCGCCAAGCTTAAAGTTCCAAGAGCTTGTCCTACAAAGCAAATGTCCAGGAAGCCAGAGAAGGCACACTCAGTGAGTGCCTACATCCCCTGGGCTTGGGCTTACATGAAGCATAATGCTTTCTTCTCAAAGGATCCAGAATAATCACGAATAGGAAAGCACCTAGCATAGTACCATCCAAACAGTAGACACAGTCACTTAGCTGAAGCCAGAGTGATTGGAGACAGGCAGACTAATAGGCTGTGTTGTATTACATAGGAGGGAAATTTTCCATCTCTGAGTCATCACAAATTCTTTGACATCCCTCCCATGAAGGGGTGGGTCATGGGAACCCCAGCAAGAACTCTGACTGCTTTGGCCTCTGGAATATCGGGTATGGAAACCTGTTGTGTCTCCTAGCTTTGTCTTTCAGACCCTGTTTCTGGAAACTCTCCAGAAGCCCTTTTCTAGAAAGATCCAAGTTAGCGTCTTAAGAGACAATGGAGAAAAATTGATACTATCTCCTGGCTCTTCTAGCCATCCCCGATTAGGCATTTGAGTGAAGCTGACTTGGGCTCAGGTGCATCAGGAGACCAATGCAACCCAGCCCTGCTTGAATTCTTAGCTCCTTGATCATGGGTGAGGATAACATTTTGATGGTTCACTGAAGTCACAAAGTGCTAGGGGTTTTTGTGGTATAGTAGAAACCTGCAGCACCTGCAGCCAGACTACCTTCTTCAAGAAGGCTATAAATTATTATGCACATAAGAACTAGGCCAAGCCCCAAACACCTGGAGGCCTCTTGTAATTTGTAACTAGAGTTTCCACAATTAGAAGAAGCCCTAGAGTAGTAGCCAAGGCCCCTTCTTTTTTCTACTTGTCATGTAGCACAAATAGTCATAGTTATATTTGAAACATACTACATGACCATGCTATGAGCTTTTACCTAATAGCAGTATTAACATCCTCATGGCCTTAAGCATATGGCTGCATTCTCACCCTTCCTATACATGAGCCATTTAATGCTGAGTGTATTTGCATCAGAAAGGGCTTAGTATCACCTCCATTTAACACTTAGGAATACAAAGGGACAGTGTCTTACCCAACATCAACAATGTAGAATTTCATAATTAATTCATGGGCTGGGAATGTGGCTTGGCTGAGTGATTGCCTAGCATGCATATGAAGACCTGGGTTTGATTCCTCAGTACTCCATAAACAGAAAAGGCCAGAAATAGCACTGTGGCTCAAGTGATGGAGTGTTAGCCTTGAGCAAAAGAAGCGAGAGACAGCACCCAGGCCCTGTGTTTAAGCCACAGGACTGGCAAAAATAAAATAATAAACTAATTCTATCTATTAGTCTTCTATTGTTGCTAGAATAAGTTACCACAAACATAGTAGCTTCATATGCCACATTTACGACCATAGGTTCTAGAGGTTAGAAATTCCTGTTGGATTTCATTTGGGCTAAAATGAAATTGTTGGCAAGGCATTGTTCCTCTTGGAGATTCCAGAATTCGTTTTCTGGCTGCCTGGGTTTATCTGGGTGTAGGTCTCTAACTCCTTTCTCTCGCTGCATCATTGTAACATGAACTCTCTTGATTCTTTCTCCTCCTTACAAAGGCCTTTGTGATCACCGAGGACCCCTGGCCCCTCCCAAACAACACAGGATTCTCTCCCTATCCCCTAGAGGCTATGATTCCACTTTTAACTTTCATCCCTCTCAGAGGGAACATGGCACATTCTCATGTTCACGGACATTTTTGCGGAATGGAGGTCAGGAGGTCTTTCTCTGTCTGTCATGCCCTATAAGATGGGAATCATGATCTCCTTTTTAATTAAGGAGGGAGCTGAGGACCAGGATAGTTCATTTTTTCCGAGGTCACACATAGAAAAATGTCACTTCTGCTGAAAACTATAGGGTAGGGTCTTAGGTTAAAAAAGCAGAGACATTCTGGGACATGCCAAATAATTCCATCACAAAAGTAGGGTTGTGGTTTGAAGGTAATAAAGAGGAGGAAGGAGAGGAGGACGAGGGAGGGGAGGAGAAGGAGAAGGAGGAGGATGAGGAGAAAGAAGAAGAAGAAGGAGGAGGAGGAGGAGGAGGAGGAGGAGGAGGAGGAGGAGGAGGAGGAGGAGGAGGAGGAGGAGGAGGAGAAAAGAAACTTCTCTGTCTTTGCACTGGTCCATGACAACTTGCTTTTCTGTTGGCTCTGCAGTGGTGAGGAGCATTCCCCGGGTTTCCCCCATCCCCTGCTGGCTTTTTCAGCCTGATGCAAGGTGAAAGTCCTGCCAGGGAGCCCTGTGAGGTAGTTTGCTTATCTGCTGCTGAGCATGGAAGAAAAGATACTGTGTATATCCAGGAAGCCTTCCGATAATGAACTCTGTGATAAGGGCCTCCGTTCACCGCAAAGCCACAAACCATTCCAGAGCATCCGCCCAGACAAGTTTTGGTGTCTTTTAGAAGCATCCCCCATGCCAGTGGCATCTCAGATCTGCAAAGCTAGAGACACTTCCCATACTGCACCTTGCTAGCCCACCCCAACCACAGGGTAGCCACCTCTTCTTAAGATGCCAGCAGCCGCTGCCGAGCCCTGCTGCTTGCAATGTGTTGCCTACAGTCGTCACACACACACACACACACACACACACACACACACACATATACACAGACTCACACACCTTTGGGCTTTTCTTACATTAACCCTGTAAGGAACCTGTCCACAATAATAATAGCCAGTAAGGGATAAGAACAGGATTCGAACCCAGGTCTTCCTCTCCCTATACTCAGCTTCTGCTCAATCCCTCATCCACCTGGAACTCTCACCACATCCCTCATCTAGCATTCCAGTTTACGTCCCCACCCCCCCCCCCCCTTGACATTAAGCTGCCCAGATCCAAATTCCCTCTCTCTTTCAACAAAAACCCTGTGGCTCTTAAAATGTGTTTCTATTCTTCTCTCCTTCTTGGTTTTATTCATTTTCCCAGGATAGTTTGCAAAGCCCTCTTGGTTGGAATTCACAGTGCACACAGTGTGTCTCCACAGCACACACAAGTCACTTTGGTGTTTCATACATTTGCACATTATTTGCATGACCTTCAAACCTCGTTGTTGTGGGTTTTTTTTCCTAAAGAGTATTATTATGCAGCTTCATTCATAAGGTTAACAAGCTAATCTAGTATCAGTGCTGGGTAAAACCTGAAGATCAAGTCTCCAGCCTCCCTCTGTAGCATTCTCTGTAAATTGTGTATGAATCCATCTTGTAAACAAAACAATCAGGAGCCAGGCATTGGTGGCTCACACCTATAATCCTAGCTACTCAGGAGGCTGAGACCTGAGGATCATGGTTCAAAGCCAGCCTGGACAGGAAAGTCTGTGAGACTCTTATCTCCATTAAACCACCAGAAAACCAGAAGTGGCACTGTGGCTCAAGTGGTAGAGTGCTAGTCTTGAACTGAAGAGCTGAGGGACAGCACTCAGGCCCAGAGTTCAAGCCCCATGACCAACCAAAAAAGGAAGGAAGGAAGGAAGGAAGGAAGGAAGGAAGGAAGGAAGGAAGGAAGGAAGGAAGGAAGGAAGGAAGGAAGGAAGGAAGGAAGGAAGGGAAAGCAAGCAAGCAATCAGGGATTTCTGTCTTTTTGTCCACTGGTGAACCTCTACCCTGTACAACACTGAACACTGTGCACAGCAGGATAGATGTTCTAAAAATGCTCCATGGACAGATGAGAACAAATGAGAATTGTTGAAAGCATTCTAAGTACAAATTTCAGATGTCAACTTTAAACGGGCCATTAATTAGATGATGGACTTAATTAGCTGTGGTCGGATAGAACCCAAGTGTTCTGGGCCTGAATCATGAGCAAACAGTCCACCTCTGAATGTTTGAAGAATGGTATTCTGAACAGCCTCCCTGGCTTATTTGTATGCGCAATAAAGCATAAGCCACACTGTCTTGTAGAATTCCCCCTATCAGAGAATTGGTGACTGTTGATCCTGTATCTGGCCAAGGCTTCACAGTATACTGAGAGATTGTCTGCAAGTCAAGTGCTTCTGACAGGTGTAGGCTTGGCCTTTCACCTCTGCTCACAGCTATGAATACGAACATCACTGCATTCTCAGGTCAGTTCATTTGCAGCCTGACCCCAGCCCCACCCCATTGTCACTGTATGACAAGCTCACTGGCCAGGCCACACAGGAATAATTGAGAGGCCTCTGGGAGAACTATCCAACCATTCTACCACCAACAAATGTCAAGAAGGAGCAGCCTACTGCACAAGGATCTGCCCCCTTCCACACCTCATTATGACCCCCAGAATTAATATTTATGTGTTTTTCCTTGATTGGTATAGGGTAGAGTGATGTCTAGGAGTTGCTTCTTGCCTCTTTGTTCTCTTTCTACACATTACCACACACCTGAGACTGGATCTCTGAAGTTTTAGCAGCTCTGGCATAGAGGGCCACAGTACCCTGATGGAGCTAAGCCTGGCTCAGTCAGTGGCTGTAGAGAGTCCATACAACGGGCGGAAGGCTGAATGAATAAAGGCTCCTTTTTCCCAGAATTCTCACCAGCCTTTTCTGTTGTTTGTTTTCTCTGGATGATTGTCATTCTGATTGGAATGAAAGGGAATCTCAGTGTACATTTGACTTGTATTTAATTTCATGGCTAAGGATGTTGAACATTTCTTTGTGTAAAAACTTTATTGTAAAGGTGATGTACAGAGGGGTTACAGTTACATAAGTCAGGTAATAAGTACATTTCTTTTTTAAACAGCGTCACCTCCTCCATTTTCTCCCAGTTTGTTCCCTTCTGACCCCCCCTTCCTCCCAAGTTGTACAGTTCATTTTCAACACAGTGTTTAGTGAGTATCATTACTGAACTAGTTCATCCTTTGTCCCATCGTTTGTGTGCTTTCCCTCCCCCTCTCCAAATCAGATTACATACAAGACAAAGGGCATTGATTTCTTAATGTATCTATTAGCCATTTGTATTTCTTTTTTTGAGAATCATCTATTCAACCCATTTGTCCATTTATTAACTGGATTATTTCTTCTGTTTAGTCTTTGAGCTCTTTGGATATTCTGCATACAAATCCTTTATCTGTTGACTAGCTGGTGAAGATTTTCTCTCATTCTGTGGGTTGTTTTTTGATGCTGGTGTTTGCCTCCTTTGCTGTTAAATTTTATGAAGTCCCATTGATCATGTCTTGCTTGCATTTCCATTGGCTAAATCTGAGGCTCCTCTCCCACACACACCCCTACTATATAATTTATAATTTAAGCCACACAAGTAAGGAGACATTAACATTTTATTCAAATGCTGTAGCATTCTTGATGTGTTGTACACATGCTTTTATTTAAGATATGTCAAAGATGGCATCATCATTAGGCAAGGAAATAGTCTCAGAGAGGTTAGGGAATCTATCTCAAGCCACACAGCTAGTAAATGGAAAAGATAAGATACAAGTTCCTTCTACATCACTCCAAAGCCTGTTGAGCTGCTGATTCTTTGCCAGATTTCCTCCCTTGCTTTCTTCTCTCCTCCCTTTCCTAAGGTGCTTCCTTGCTTTTCTGACAATCCTGTGAACAACTGCAAAGAGCTCTCCTATAACTATGCGAACACTTCATCTGGCCTGTGGCAGATGCCTTCCTCTGGATGCCCAGTGTCCCTGGACCTAGACATTTAAGTGCACCTCCCAGGCTGATGCTTGACAGATGTTCTGGCATGCCTGAGAGAGCTGCTGTGCTGGTTGTCTGCTAAGATAAGACAGCCTGCACGGGTTCCAACGACGCTCACCAAGATTGATCCACTGTTCTGTAGAGCGCAAAGACGCCTGTCCTTGTGCGTGTGGTTCGTGAGCCTATGGGCCGGAGCTGCTGCTGGGAGATCTCTCTGGCTGGCTGGAGCCATTTGTGAAAGAGCCGCTCAGAGCCAAGACGATCTGGAGTCCGGACTCTCAAACTCTTGGGGTGAGCAGTCTGAGCTTTTCACATGTAGGCTACAGGAAATTCCCATTACGATCTCACAGTCTTCAAATCAGGGCGTGGAGCTGGCGGAACCCAGAGCCCCAGAACCACCTGCTGTTGATTCCAGGAGCCTAAGAGGTAGTATGCATTTCTATGCACCTAAGGACATCCACAGGTAGGGAAGCTCAGCGGGGCTTCCTGACCCATCTGAGACCTGGCCTTGGGTTTAATTGCATTTCTGCATGGCATATCAAGAGTGGCATTGACTGTTAGCCAGGCTAGATGGATGTAAATGGACCTCTACTTTCCTACAATGGGAGCAGCACCCAGTAGGACTTCTAGTAATGAGACACCAGAGATTTGGTGGCTCAGAGGGGTCTACAAGTGTGGACCTGCCAGCTGTATCGCTGTTCCTACATGCCAGAAGTCCTCGATCACCAGCACCCTTCAGCTACCATAGGAGCTAGGTTGTCATTGGCTTTTGCAAGCTGACCCTGCCCGCTTCACCAGCCTTGGCATGCCTCTTCCCTCCTTGGAAACCAGATCTGACTCTGGTGTGTCCTCGTGTCCTTTGTTGTTGTTGTTTGGCAGTTGTGAAATTATCTTCAGCAGTGTATTGTGGATCCCCCTACCTCATCCGCCCCTGGGCGAGCTGTTCCATGTACTTGGCTTTATTTTTTCCCTATGTATCCCTAGTCCAGCTGTTTGATTTTCTTCTCTTTCCTGTTAATTTCAATGAAGTCCTGTTCTCTTGCTTTGGTCTTTCTCCCCTGAGCTTCTCTACAGTGATATAATCTTCACCTATTCCTGCTTTCAACGCAGCAGGTTCTCCCTTTCAGCCACTCCCTCTTAAATACTTTTGACTGCTCCTAGGCCATCCACATTTGCTTAAGGAGGCTCTGCTCACTCAGCGGCTCCCTTCGGGTGCCAGGCCTGTGATTAGAAAGGATGTCTTGCTTGTGCCATTTCTGGGTGCCTTTTCAATAAATCACTTAATGTCTCTTCTCTTCGTTTGTTTCCTGGACAATTATTGATTGTGGTTAGCCTCCTACAGCTCTCAGACTGGCTTCAGGCTGTACCAACATGCAGCGGAGACTTTGAAAAAAAGATGAGCCTCGGATGTGGTCACTGACTTCTCCATATGAGGGGAAGGGAAGGGCCAGAATCTCTGGAACTTTCTGAGCACTTAGGAGGTCCCTAGTATAGAGATTCTATGTCTTACCTTAAAATTCAACCTAAGGGACTGTAAGAGTGGATGTGTTGATGGGTAAATTAGAAAACTCAAACATTTGCTTTTCTTCAGGGAGTATCTAACTTTAAAATTCTGATCTGCTCTATCACACTTAATTCAAAACTAAGATGATAAATCCAGAGCACAAGAAAGTAAAATTGTCTGTCACCCATCCTAAAGAGCAGGGACCATCATAACACTGTTGGTTTCCTACAACAGTCTCCCCATACAATCTCAGGAAATGTAAACTCAGGAAGAAAGCTTCCTCAAAGACAGAAACAGCAAGGCACCAGTATTTCACCCCTATACTTCTAGGTACTTAAGAGGCTAAAATTGGGGCATCACAGTTCAAATCAGTGTGGAAAAGAAAATCCATGAGACTCTTTATCTCTAATTAACCAGCAAAAAGCAGGAAGTAGAGACATGACTCAAGTGGTAGAGCACTAGCCTTGAACTGATAAGCTAAGGGACAGTGCCCAGATCCTGAGTTCAAGCCTAGTACTGACACATGCAAGTGTATATAAATGTATTAACCAAAATATGGTAGATTCAAGGGAGAGTTCAAATAGTGTAATTCCTTAGAAAGGCAAAGTTAAAGTTCAACAAAATAAACACCAGGAAGTAGGTACTTGAAGGGGTCGAGGGGAAAGGGCTAGATAAATGAAGAGCAGAAGAGGGGAAATTACAGTCAACAATTTAATTTATATTCTACAGTGTTAAGAAGATTGAGGGAAAGAGTGGGTAGAAGAATTGGTAAGAATGTTGAGAGGGGTGACATTGATCAAGATGTATCACATTCATAAACTGCTTTGTTAAATGGCAACTCCTTTGTACAAGTACTTGACGATAAAATAAAACAAATTTTAAAAGAAAAACAATTTGCCTATTGTCTGTGCATTGAAGGATCATTGAACTAACATTCATGTGGATTATAATAAAGAAATGCTTTTCTGCTTTGTTAGTTACTTTCTAATTTTAACATCTAACACTATTGATAGCAATCATATTCTGTATTTATAGAAAATGGACACTTCCTTATAACCCAATGGGACAATTATCTTCATATTATATGTGCTGCTTTGTTATAAATGTTAAAAATCCAATAATTATCAGTAGACTGCACGGTGGCATTTTGAATACAGATAGATAACAAGGAAGGAGGTCATCTATTCATTATTATTCCAAACACACACTAATTCCTCCTCTTCTAGGAAGGGTGAACTAGGGTTGGGTTTTTGTAAGACTTCTACATGAGCCAGATAAAATTCTGTTATTGTGTGTTTTTTGTTTATTAAGATTCAGCAAGAGCTTTCTCAAAGGGTAAAGAAAGACAGTCTTATAATAAAAATAAAAATAATAGTAATAATAAAAAATAATAATGTATCACATTTGTAGACTACTGCTATGCCAGGTTACTGGAGTGAGGATTCAAAGATGCCCTAATACATTCCTTCATCATCTTTACAAAATGGATATATCTTTCCACTGTGGTGTAGAGAAGTATGGTAAAAGCTGAGAGATGTTAGTTCTGTGCCTAAGGACACACAGCAATCAAAGGGAGAACAAGAACAAGAATACTGAGTCGTACAGCTGTATCCTTTCCACCTGAGATCTAGAGTAGTCGCCCAGTCATCCTTGTATCTGAACTGGAAGTTGGATATTCTCACTCTGGACACAGTCCAAAAATTCTCAGTGTTCCAGGTTATCATAGCAATGAACTCAGATGAGGTCCTTACTCCTAATGATCTCAGAGGATAATGATAAAGCCAGATGACTTGGGTTACCTATTTTTAAGAAAGCCAATGCTGCCCTAAGAGTAAACTTTAGGGATTTACCACCAAAAAGAATGGATCCTTGATTTTAGGGGCTTCCCTGGCAATGCCTAATCTCAAAATTTAGGGTACAGCTACTGGAGGGGGAGCTTAAAGGAACTTGCTTGTCCTTATCTATCACTTCCTAGATATTAAGTAAGAAGCTTTGAGTGAGATATGGGCCCTATTTACCCTCTTACAGATCACTCCACTTGAAATTTATTTATTTATGTATTTATTTTGGTCGGTCGTGGGGCTTGAACTCTGGGCCTGAGCGCTCTTCAGCTCAAGGCTAGCGTTCTACCACTTGAGCTACAGAGCCACTTTCGGTTTTCTGGTGGTTTATTGGAGATAAGAGTTTCACGGACTTTCCTGCCCGGGCTGGCTTTGAACCTCCATTCTCAGATCTCAGCCTCCTGAGTAGCTAGGATTACAGGCGTGAGCCACTGGCGACCAGCTTGAAATTTCTTCTTACACAGGAACCTCTGTATCAGTTGTCTGTGGTCATGGGCCCTGATAGCTAAGGGGTTAATATTAGTAAAGAGGATTCTAAAGATATTAAGCTCTAAAGAAGCAGGAGACTTTATTTATCAGCAGTCATTCATTTGGGCAAAATTCCCACTTCCTGCAGTGCAAGTCAGGTTGGGTGAAATCTCAAGGTAATATTTTGGTCCAGAATGTTTATACCTTTTTAAACATCTCCCCCCAACACACACAAACACACAAAATCATCTTGGCAGTGTGAATGTGTGATAGGGAGATAAAGGAGGCCCACCCCAGGAGCACCATGCTGGAGGGATCATAAGTTCCACCAATTTATTTGCTTCATACACATGTGGTGAGAGGTGCTTTGGACTAATGAACATGTTTTGAATGATTTTGAAGTGAATCCCGAAGCCTTCTTAATATCTCAGTCACAGAGGAAAACAAGGCTGCAAATGCCTTTATCCTTTATGAGTCCCAAGTATCTGAAGGCACACAGCCCTTGACTCAACTCAAACACGTTACTGAATCCTTTTATTTTTCCACTCAGTTTCTACCACCTCCTGAAAGTCTTGCAGTTACTAAAAGAGAGGCAGGTTCTGTTTTGGTGAAGGAGGTTCATTTCTGAGTCTGAACTAGGGTAACAGCAATAGGCCCTGACACCCAGGGAGCCATGATGAATGAAATGGAGAAAGAGACATGGTTGCATTGACTGTTCATTGTGTTCCACAGTACCATTGCACCTGGGCTGTGAACCAGAGCCTGAAGTCTCCAGTCAGAGCCAGAGGTGGCAGGCCTCTTTCTTTAGACAGAGCCATGTTCTCAGGCAAGTTAACAGAAAACCAAGCCCAGAACTGGATCACTGTCAACCTTGACTGAAACTTGCTGGTTGATTACCTAAGCCTATGCTTCAGGGATATAGTGACACAGCTGTTCATTCCAATGAAAACAACCTCAGCTTCCAGCGTGGGGCTATGTGGGCAGAGCCCCAAAGACAGGACAAAGCTAAGAAAGTCTAATTTCCATTACCTTGCAAATGAAATCCACAGGTGAGAATCTGGTCATCCAACCATAGTTAGCACTTGTGATGTCTCTACTATGTCCAGATCCTGTGCTGAGTACCAGAGATACAGAATCCCATGTGTGCATGTCACCTTACGTTTCTAGTAGAAAGGATACCTAGAGGGCTCATTCCGCTCCCAGTGCAGCATTTCTTGTAGAGTGCAATCAGAATTTATCCAGAAGTGCTATAGGCCAGGCGCTGGTGGCTCATGTCTATAATTCTAACTACTCAGGAGTCTGAGATATGAAAATCATGGTTCAAATCCAGCCCCAGAAGAAAAGGTTGTGTAAGGCTCTTACCTCCAATTAACCACCAAAAAGTCAGAAGTGAATGTGTGACTCAAATGGTAGAGTGCTAGCCTTGAGCAGAAAAGGTAAGAGACCATGCTCAGGACCTGATTTCAGGCCCTAATACTGACACAAGAAAGGAACGGAAGAGAAAGCCAGGCAAAGCAAGGCAAAAGGCAAGGAAAGTGGTGCTGTCGCAGAATCTGAATAGATTCTGATAGGAGCTTTATCTGCCTAAACCAGTAGTCATTTGTCTGGAGAGCACTCATCCTCTCCCCTCCCCCAAGCACTCCTGTTATCAGTGTTAGCCACAGTAACAAAACAATATTAATCAGGACCAGCTATACAAAGAAAACTATCATAAATGGTCCAAAGTTCAACGCGAGAAGAGTAAAGGTTTGGCCTCTGTTTTCTATAGAAAGAAGGTGGGGAGTGTAGTTGTGGAGATGGGAAGGCAGGGATGGTAGGCGAAAACAAAGGAAGAGGCAACAATGCTTGATAAGAAATGTACTCATTACCTTGCTCATGTAACTGTAACCCTTCTGTACAGTATTTTCACAATGAAAAACTTACTTTAAAAAGAAAGAAAGAATAGATTCAACAGTAGCAAAGCACAGTTTCTACTTAGTGGGATGGATCTATTGGATCTGGGTACCCTGATAAGTAGGTTTTACATCAGTTAACTTTGAAGGTTTTGAAATCCATAGAAGATATATAATATGTCAATATACCTGCCAAAGTAGTGGGAGGACTAGGTTCAAACAGAATCTTTTCATTGTAAGCAGGCAGTGTGAAGTCTTGGTCTGATTTCTTTCAGAAGTACATTGCTAAAGTAGAATGGTATGGAAAAAAAAGTTTAGCTGTAGCTGGCTTACCCTTGTTCCCAGTCCCTATTCTTCTGCTCACCCATCCATCCATCCATCCGTCCATCCATCCATCCATCCAATCCATTGGAAACTATTGGTTGGGAATCCTCTGTGTGCCAGGATCTAAGGATCGTAAGGATCCAAGGAACACAGCAATAAACAATCTAGGCACTGTTCCCTAACCCCTCCGAGTTTGGAGGCCATAGCCACATGGACAATTAAGACAAGGAGCTTGTGGCCCCATAATAATGCTCTATCCTTTCTAAGTCTAAGATCTCCCTGAAGACAAAAGGTGAGGGGAGAGGAAGGGTACGTGGAAGGACATGTGAGGGTAACAGGTTTTGTAAGAATAGGATGAAGGAGGGATACAAGCTCCCACGTGTGGGGCGACAGGAATGGTGCTGCTTGCTGGCCTCCTACAAGGCTGATTTCAGTGAGGACTTAGGAGTGGGAGATCTAAACACTCCTGCTAGGCCCTGGGCAGGGACTACCAGGTGCCCAAAGGTACAGCCAGCACTGGCAGAGAGCCTGGATGGCCAAAAGAATGGAGCAGATGGGAGTTGTCAGATGGGCTGCATGGCTCATTAGCGTGTTGCCTCTTCCTACACACACTCTAGCATGAACACAAATACCACAGCTGTCGGGAGAGAGAGCAAGAAGCTCCGGAGGGCTTAAGACAACCTCCAGAACAGCCATCAGATTCTCAGAGTTGCAGCCAGGACTTGGACCAGAGGTGGAAACTGCCCTCTCTGCACAACCTCCCTGATTAATTTGATGTTTCAGACTCAGTAGCCCATGAGGTCTTCATCTCTTTCAGTTACTCCTCCAAACAGATGTCCATTTTATGAGCCTTTTCCTTGGCAGCCAGTTTCTCATTCCTTGACATAACCACCTTCTCCCTTCAGCCAGCCTCAGAAATGCCAGGCTACACAGGTGTACGGTTTGAGCACAGAGAAGATCTTGAGGCTTATGGTTGTGCCTTGTGGTTCTATGCTTGCGACGTGGAGATGTTTGCAAGCTACTTATCCTAATGAGAGGAATGCATGTTACAGATTGGAAACGTGCAGAAATCAGAGATCCAACTGCGGCCCGACAGGACTTAAGGGCTTACAGAAAATATTTTAAAGTTCCATCCAGAAAGAAGGCCTTCCAGAAAGTCTCCCAAGATCTGGAGGAAAAATAAAAAAAGCTAATATATGGTAATCAGTGCAGTGTGAGCTGCCGTTACGTTTTGAGGACATAACATGAAACTTACTGCTGTTTTCGGCCGTTGCTGCATATACTTGGAATCCTTGCTTGCTAGAGAAGCGTGAATGGAAGATTTATTTTGTATTGTTAGACTGTCAAGGCACTCTAGAGCAACAACTTTCCAATGATAACTTCCCAAGCTTGCAGAAGTTGTGAATTACATGCTTTTAGTGTAGTGTGAGCGAGGGGCTGACAGCTCTCCCCCCTCCCATCATCCTTCACTTCAGTGCCCTGTGCGGTCAGTAACTCCACATGCTGCCCTTTCCAACCCAAATGGAGCCATTATTAAGAAAGACAGAAATCTATTTCTAGGCATGAAACAAAGCCCAGCGAGCTGACATGTCCTCGCAGAAGAACTTTTTCACACCTAAATCTCTAGAGCCCCAAAGAAAACTTCTGCCAAAATTCAGACTATCTTAAGTGAAGTAGATAGGAGAAAGGATTCTGAAAGTTGGTGAGGAGGGGCATGTGAGATGGGAGGAGGTATTATAATGCTTTGCTTTTATTCTGCCTTAGTGAGTGGCCACTTTGAGCATAACTATGTTCTAGAGGCTGGGAGAAGAGCCAATCCTTTTCAGGGGGCAGGACCTAAGCTCTTGGCCCTTGACCTCTAAGCAGTTGGTGACTTTAGGTGAGACCCCTGATCCCTCCAATTAGCATAGGAGAATTGAAATATACAAGGTTGTGTGTGTGTGTGTGTGTGTGTGTGTGTGTGTGTGTGTGTGTGTGTGTGTGTCTACACACTGATTCTGGCACTTGACTTCAGGACCTGGATACTGTCCTTTGGATTTATCACTCAAGACTGGTGCTCAATCACTTGAGCCACACTTCTACTTCCTGCTTTTTGCTAATCAGAGATAAAAGTCCCTCAGGCCTCAGCCACCTGAGTAACTAGGATTACAGGCATGAGCCACCTGTGCCCAGCTGAAATATACAATTTTTAAAAATAATAAACTAACCTACATAACTAGATTACCATCCTTGGGGCCATATATGGCTTACAAAATCATCTGGCACAGGACTGAACAGACATGCCTGCTTCTCATATGTGACTCACTGGCTGCCCCTACACCGTGTGTATGTACTGATAATTCTTCGTGGTCTGAGGATTATGTTGTAACTATCCAAATGGCCCTTGGCAGAAAGAAAAAAAGTTCCCCATTAAATTTTCCTTACTGCATTCCTACTGAGCATGGCGGTATTAGTTCTAACCCAGCACTGCAGTTCTTTAAATACCTGTCCTCCTATTTTGCTTGCTGGATTGTAGCTTCCTTTGGAGAAAAGAATTTATGTGTCTTCTGTGATATCCAACATACAATGTTCTTGGTATGGTTGTTATTACTATTAGAGTCCTGCCCGATAGTAAGATCTATGATTTTATAAATGCCACTCCTGGAACTCTGATGCTATTACATTTTCTCTTGCACCTCCTGCCCAATTTCCTTTACTCCCAAGGCATGAGAATTGGGACCACCATTCCATAATGAAAGTTCTGCTGAAGCCAAAGGCCCCAGGTTGGAAGACTGTTATACTAGGTTGCACGTGACTGCCAAACAATTGGCTGTACATTCAAGTTTATTATTAGAGGTTCATAACAAGGGCTAGCTTTTTGCCTTATTTTTGCCTAAGAAAGAGAAAACATAATAGCTGCATTTGTTGGGAGGGGAAAAGGAGGGGAAGAATTTACACAGTTATGACCAAAGCAGAAGTGGACCATTTCAGAACTCCCTCACCTTGACAGTGTCCCTCTAATGCTATATAAACATTAGTTTGGGAGTATTTAATAAGCTGCCAGCTGACAAATTGTGGAACATTTTTTTTTTTGCAAGAGCTCCTTATCTTTACTAGAACCACTGAGATGGCAAAATATATTCTCCCTCTCAACAATTCGCTCTATATTTGCATGTGGAAATTGGAAAGCAAGTTGTTTTCCTTCGTTTGCATGACAAAAAAAAACCACACAGGCCCCTAAAATACAATTCAGCATTTAATTTGAGCTAGTTAAGAGAGTGCAGAAAAGGGTCCCAACCCATTTGGTTCTGTTTTGCTGCTGTTGTTTCTGTTGTTACCATTAAAATTGATTTAAAAGGCTAAGAGAGTGAAGTTTCCACTCATTCGTGAAGCCCTGCAGAGGGCCTGTGAGGTCTTCTTCCTCAAGGGGAAAAAATAATAATCTTCATGAAAAATACCTTTATCTTTAGTGCTGGATAACTCTGTTATATCTGAGAAGGGCCTCCCATTATCCAGCATTAGAGGCTGGGCATCAGCTTCGTAGCAAGAATAATATCCCTGGAAAGAGTATTCAGAAGTTGCTTTCCTCATCACGGCTTCCTACAAACAAGTCTGGAGCCTCCTGGGAAAGAACCGAAGACGTTTAATTTCTAAAGAAGTATTCTTTGCTAATAGTGCTCCTGCAGGGCTGTTTTACTATGTCGTGTCCTTTCCTTTAGCTTCCAGAGGGCTCTCCTTCTCCCAACTGCATGCCAACACCCTACACTTCCAGATCAGTATCTATGTCCATTGCTTCTAGCTGGAGAGCAGTTAGAATTCCCAGGGAGATCCTCCCTGCTCTGGCTTCCTAATCTACACCATTAGACATTCATTCATTCCTCCTCCATGAAGTATTGTCCATAAGCCAAACACCAAGCCAGGCACTGAGAAAATAATCCTGGGAGCCTTGTAGGAATGGCTTAAGAAACAAGTTTGCCAAATCTAGGTGAGAGAGGAAAGGCCTTCTAAGCAGAAGAAAGGACGCATTCCCAGACACAAAGATGAGTAAGACTGTCGCATAATTGGGGACCTACCAGTGGCTCTGTGTGACTATGAACGAACAAATGGGAAAAGTCTATGGGGATGTTGCTGGCAGATGCAAGGTAACATCACTTTTTTATATTGAGACATGATTTTTTGGCAGCACTAGGGTTTGAACTTAGGGCCCTATCTGGAGCGCTACCACTTGAGCCATATATCCAGCAGTCTGGTTATTTTAGAGATGGAGTCAAGAGGACTTTTCTACCTGGGCTGGCCTCAAGCCATGATCCTCTAAATCCCAGCCTCTTGAGTAGCTAGGATTAGTTAACACCTGACTTGAAACCTGTTTTTAAAAGTTAATAATAATGTATTATTCAAATGGTTAAACATATGTATAACAAAGAGATTCTAGCCACTAAAGCTGAAGAATAGACAGATTAGAACATTTGTACAGTAGACTGTCATAGACCAGGAATATCCGTTTTTTCCATCAAAGCATGAGAATGGGACCGTAATCCCCCTTTAGCAATTCCATGATTCTCTGTGCAGCATTCTATTCTATCATTTCAGGGCATAAAGTTCCTTTATAAGATGTGAAGTGCAGAAATTTGTCAGTGAGGACTGTAGTGGCCAGAAGAAAACAGACTTGCAGGGTGATCCTGGGGCAGTCAGCACACTTCCTTCCCAGGCCAGATCCTTCTCATCAAGGTGCTCGAGCACTTGGCAATGGAAAGTTACCTTCTCGGAGTCTTAGTGTCATGCTTTCTTCAGCACACAATACAGTTAAGAGCTGAGCTTTCCCTAGGAACATTCTTCTCCCTCATTGATCGATTAGGAGTTGGAGACATAGAAAACACACGCTATAACAAGGAGTTCAACTAAGAAGCAGCCTTCAACAGCCTGGGCAGAGTAGTTATTTCATGAAGCTGTCAATCTGGCTGAAATCAAAGACTTACAATCACTAAAACTTTTGAGCTCCTGGTCACAGAATTAGTCTCTTAAGACTAGATTCTTTCACCTACCAGCTCACCCAGAGTATGGAGAGAGCTCTGAAGAGCTACATGGCTCCCAGCCCAGGGCTCTAAGTCTAGGCTACTGCAGGGCCATGCTAGGCAAAGGATGGCATTGGAAAGCAATCTGTTTCCTTTATTACCAACACTATTAGTACTCACAGTGTTGTGGGGAGTCCACGAGGGAGAATATTATTCATGTTTTTATTATCTCCACGAGGCTCATCAAGGCTACAAAATCAAGACAATAGCTTTCCCTAAAGATCTTTGCAGGGCTTTTATCTTATTGATTCCCCCAGCTTCTCCTTTCTGTCTCTATGCAGTTGGAACTCATATTTGGGTTTAAGGTCTGGGTGTTTATACAGCTGTACCTCCTGCCCTGGCATATAATTGACACATGTCAGGTTGGGTATCGATATTTAGTAATGCATTGTTGTCATTGAAGGGAGGAATCCACAGGACAATCAGCATGCAGCACCAGCAAAGTGACGTCTACCCGCTGCCCAGGAAGTGATGTTAGGAGTTGGGTTTGGCAATTGAAAGGAGAAACTGAAAGATCAAGGATGATTTCTTTCTTTTTCCCTGTCCTCTTCCCCCCAGCTCCCTTTTCTTCCTTTCCTTCACTTTCCTTCCTCTCTTCTTCCTTCCTTCCTCCCTCTCTCTCTTCCTCCTTCCATTTCTTTCTTCTCGTCCTTCCTTCAGCTATTCCTTTACATTCCTCCTTCTCTTCTTTCCTTCCATTCTTTACGTCCTTCCTCCCATCATCCCTCCCATTGGTTCTTCCTCCCTTCTTCCCTCCCTCCCATCATCTGCTCCTTCCTCCTTTCCAGTTTTTCTCCCTTGCTTCTCTCTCTCCTTCCCTCCCTCTCCCTTTCTTCTGTCGTTTCTCATTTACATAGTAAATAAATATTTAATTTCTATTCTATAGTTTATACTGTGGAGATCTGTAATCATGCTGAAAATGAATGCTGCTCAGGTGACAAGATGACAGAGCGAGGAAGCATTGTTTAATCTGTTCATTAATTAATGAATGGCAACTCAGAGGATTCTTTTATTCTCATGGGACACTGCAGCTCACTAAATAATGGAGTTCAGAGCCAGCCCAAGAGGAATGAAATGAAGCCAGGGAGGAACTGTCCAACAGGTTCACTAAGACCTATGAGGAGCCTGAGAAGAAACTTGGAATCACTGAAGCCCCTTCACCCAGCCAACAGGACTGGTTAATGCACGCATCTCTCTTCCTCCCCTGAACAGTGCTTCTTAGAGAACCATCGCCCTTCTCCCAGCATTCATTATGGTTTTCAGAATGCTTGTGATCATTCCATTGTTTTACACTTTTGTTTAGGAAAGAATTAATCTAAACACAAAAACACTACTTGAATGCACGGGTACTGAGGTACATGCCTGTGTACACATTTAACTCTTTCATATCTTTCATATCAGCTCTAGACCCACCCATTAAAACTTCTCATGCATCCACTTCCTCTCACAGCCAAACACGCATTCCACATATCCTCTACTCTCTGGTCCCCCATCCCTAGCTAATAAATGGGGACTAAGCAACTAGAAGGTGATCCTTGTCCTTGTTTTATATTAGTGAAACTTTATCAAAGCCTAGTTAAATCCTATCCTCCTCCCACTCCTCAACTCTACATATGCTGTCAGGTAGTTCATCTGCTCCTCCAGATCTGAGAATTCTCAGGGAAAAGTGGTGTTCCTGGGGAAGTTTTTTGCTAGTAAACATTTCTGAAAGTGTGATCCATCTATGACTTTTAGTTCCTTTCAGCCTACAAATGCCCATGAAACTTTAAAACAAAAAAAGAAATGACCAATTAAAAGTAGAAGGTATATTTCATAGATGTTGTCATTCCTTCTCTAAAATACTTTGGTTAAAAGCTGTTTACTCCTGTGCTCTTACCTCTTTTCCAGCTAAAACTCAGTTTCAAAAATATATATTTCTTTTTTGGGGGAGGGGGTCCAGTCGTGGGGCCTGAACTCTGGGCCTGGGCGCTGTCCCTCAGCTCTTCAGCTCAAGGCTAGCGCTCTACCACTTGAGCCACAGCACCACTTCCTGCTTTTTTCTTTTTGCTTATGTGGTGCTGAGGAATCGAACCCAGGGCCTCATGCATGCAAGGCAAGCGCTGTACCACTGAGCCACCCTCCCAGCCCAAAAATATATATTTCAAGGTAAAGTTTGCCAGAGGACTCAGCCTGGCTTCTTCCTGTGACACCTTCCCATAAGCCCCTGGCTGGATTGCCACCCTTTATCTTTCACAAACAAGAAGTGATTGGACCATAGGAGAGCATCCTTCCGTTTATAGACATTTCCTTTCTACCCTTATGTATTTAAGGAAGAAAATTGCCACTTATTTGTACAAAGTAAATTGGCTTATGCTCCATAATAGGCTTCTTCAGTCTCTCCTCTGCCAGAAAAAGGTCAGCGGCAGACTTTTGCTCACCACACAACTCAGAGATTCTTGACAGCAAGTAGAGAAATCACACGCTCCTAAACTGTAATTTCCTTCCCCGATTAAGACCTCAGTGGTCACAGGTGTTTGGTTTCAGCAGGCTTATTTCATAGCAAGCTCCTGGTTATTGACTGGAATATCAATTGTACCTCATGTGCACTTATTGAAATACAGCTGGAGTATCTATACCACCACCCACACGCACACATATAAATTCACATACTTGCTCCCAAGCAAATGCACATGCACAGTACTTACAAACAGACATATATAGGCATTGAGGCATATGCTTGCACACACACACACACACACACACACACACACACACATGCGCGTGCACACACACACACGTATGCACCCAACTTTCTCTTTGGTTTGAGTAACTCTTCAAGGTACCACTCAGCTATGTCCAACCACAAGGGACCTGCTTGCTCCAATCGGATCCTAGCACCATTGCCTTGGCAACAGATACAGTTGCATGTGTGGCAGTAACATCCTAGGTCCCCCTGGAGCTCTTACTCTTGAGTATATCTAGTTGGTATCAAACAAGCAGGTCAGAAAGGAGTAAAAAGCCCCATGTTTGTCTGTCCAGGGGATGGCAGAGTTGACAGCCAGAATTTACCAAGGAATATGTTTGGAAAGTTAACCACCTGCATAGATGATCTGCTTTCGGTGAGAGGTCATACATTCCAGCTAATTCTAATCTGGTAATTGGTAACTTACAGGAGAATATTAGTGTGTTATATGCTATAGATCCCATGGAGAGCTGGTGGGATTTATAACATATGTTGCCCAAATTCTTTTTTAAAAATACTTTTTTATTGTAAAAATACTATACAGAGGGGTTGCAGTTACATGATCAAGGTAATGAGTACATTTCCTATCAAGCATTGTTACTTCCTCCTTTGTTTTTCCCCTACCCCCTCCCTTCCCTCCTACCTCCTCAACTATACTCCCCCCTCTCTTCCCTCCCCACCTCCCTGCCTAAATTGTAAAATTTATTTTTCAACATCGTGTCTTGTACATCTCATTGTTTCGTTGGGTCAACCTGTATCCCTATTTAAGCATTTTGTTTTTTCCGCAGCTGAGAGCTTCCTACCACCTCTCTGAGAGAAAGTAAAGATTCCTTACCCCCTTGGCCTTTGCATAGCTGTGGCCTCTATTTACAGTGTTCTTTCTTCGATGACCTCTGTCTATCATGTTGCATTCAACTCTGCAGAGACTTTACACATGCCTTTCAGTAGAACTGGTGAATGACACCTTCTTGAGCGGTCCCATGTGGCTGTTTGGAGTGTATACCGACTGCATTTACCCTTGTGTTTGAGAAAGCCAGGTGTGTTCCTCAGTTTCTTTCTGTTCTTCATAGCACCTGGCACTGGGTCTGGGCTGGCATTCAGTTTTCACTCTGACTTTCTGGATTAATGAAGGAAGGAATCAATTAGGTAAGTCTGTAATACCCATTTAGCAGGCACCCAGGGAATACAGCTCCCTCCTGTAGAGAAACAATTTCCCTCAAGCCATTGGAGCCTAGCTCAAATGCCTTCTTTCCAGGCTGTTCTTTGCTCCACTCTCCCCGGCACCCCCCCCCCCACACACACACACCTTGCCTTAACCACAGCCCACTCTCCTGTTCAATATGGCATTCCTCCTTGGTTAACTTCTCCACTTAAGGCCAAGGCAAAGAAGGGAAGAAGAACTCTAAGCAGAGGACTAAGGAAACAACATAACATGTCCAGGATAGTGACCTGTGCTGTTATAGAAATGTCTTCATGCTTATTGTCTTGGCTCTTCTCTCCTGGGCAGCATCATTTGCATATGGAATTGCAGCTAATGAGGTTGAAATCATGTGACTTGAGATTTGGGATATTTAGAGGCTGTCAGGTGGAATCTTTCTTGATGTTTGCTTTTTTATGTATATTCTAGGAGAATCGTTCAACTTCTTAACTTTTATGTGCATTTTTTATGGCTCCAGAGATTGAATCCAGAGTACTATATATCCCAAACAAACTCTCTACCACTGAGCTATACTCCCAGCCTTCAACTTTTTTATTTTAAACAAATAACAAATAAGCAAAAATGCACCCCATTGCTTTCTTCTTACTTTGTAGGGAAAGCACCATGATTACATCTTACAAATGAGAAAACCGAATGGGAGTTAAACCCTTGGCCCAAGTCCCACAGGCCAGGTGAATGGCAGAGCAAAGAATTGAGCTCTGAACTCTGGTCTCTGCATTGCATTCCTGGGTTATCCTGACCCACATTTCAGTAGCTCTGTTCTCTCATCTGATTTCCACCTATTAGGGACTTGGCAATGGTTACCCCCTGTCCACGAATCAAGGAATTTGTCTTGGGAACTTTGCTCAGGTGCTACATCATCTACATCGCTGACTGTTCCTATAGCAGCGAGTCTGGTGGCTTCCGTGATATTCAATTTGCAGGGGAAACTCAAAAAATAACTGAGCAAATGAGTCTGTGGAAAATCATCTATCTGTCTGATGTCCCCAAAGACTCCAAAATCATCAATTAAATAGGATAGAAAAGAAAGCTAGTATATTTAAAGAATTTTTTTCTATTAAAAAATTGAAATGTAAGAGGGGCGGAGTTTCTAGTTAATCCTCAATTATGCAGAGTACACTTAGTTAACCATAAATCTACATCTTTTTCAAGCACTCCAGTTAATCAAGGTTTTACTAAAAGAAAAAAAAAGTTCAGAAAGCCCAATGGGATTGAATTTTTGCAAATATCAGATCTGTGGGCATGCATGCACCAGAGATATTAGTGCTACAGCAATGTGCTCAGTGTTTGAAATATTTCTGTCCCTCACCAGCCTCCACAGCCAGCAGACATCCTATTAAGAAGAGCTTCCCAAAGCTCTGTAGCTCTGAACCAGCGACTGGCTCTGCTACTCCATTATCCCAGTACAGCTGCGACTACTGTCTAATGATACCAGGGTGTCCTGTTTGCTCCATCATTGTCCAGGGGTTGAATAATCTCTGTTCAACCAGAAAGCTTGGAGTTCCCACCTGGTTTTAGGGGTGGCCTGTTTGTAGGCTGAGGGCTGTATGGAGTCTCACTCACTAATGGGGCTGCAAGGGTACCCGGGGCTCATTATTCTTGCTGTAATCCTGAAGGTTACACAGCCACACATGCTATCTGCGGGCAGAAAAAAAAGGAGGCCAGAAACACATTTGAGATATTTGAGAATCCTAGCAGGTTTTCTTTTTTAATATTATATACAAGAGGTATAAGGTTGCTGATTCTCCTCTGCAGCGGAATCATAATGGAGGGACAGATCTCTCCCCTGGGACTCTTGTACCTGCTGTCTCTACCACTTATGCTAATGCCCTAATGAGTCTCTGTTTCTCTAGCCTCCAGATTCCCTCACCTAAATTAATACAGAGAAAACCCCTGCCTTACTGTGAAATCCATCTTTCCGCACACTAGAAAGTGGGATGAGAGCTCAGGCATGTAGCCGAGCATTCAAAAGAGGACCAGGGATGGTTCTAGTTAGGATGTGATGAAGGCTCTTAGACAAATTGCAAAGAACCTAAATTCATCTGTTTTCAGTTGATCTAGGTGACTTCCCTGAGATCATCCAGGAAATTCTAATGATACCAGATTTGTCATCATAACTGACATGTCCCAAAGACCACGAAGCCCTCTGCCCCTTGAAATCAAGATGCAGGTGGCTGATGACAGTGTAAGTCATGGTGGTCAACACTGGGTCCCTTTTAGATCTAGCATGGAGCTTCAAAGTGACTCCAGGGCTCTGCGCCTCACCCACAGAGATTCTGAGGAATGGTACCTGAGCACTGTTACTTGTGCTAAGTGCTCAGATATATATAATTCCCCTCCCCTCCTTCCTCCCTCCCTCCCTCTTTCTCTACAGTACTAGGGTTCTAGGGTTCAGATTCAGAGCCTTTTGTTTGCTGATTGGGTGTTCTGCCACCTAAGCCACATCTTCATCTCCTTTTTGCCTTACATTATTTTTGAGATCAAATGCAGGGCTGGGGGATGTGGCTTAGTGGTAGAGTGCTTGCCTAGCATGCATGAAGCCATGGGGTCAGTTCCTCAGTACTACATAAACAGAAAACGCTGGAAGTGGCTCTGTGGCTCAAGTGGTAGAGTCTTAGCCTTGAGCAAAAGAAGCTCAGGGGCAGTGCCCAGGCCCTGAGTTCAAGCCCCAGGACTGGAAAAAGGAAAGAAAAAGAAAAAAAAAGATCAAGTGTAGAGTCTTACCTGAGGCCAGTCTGTAGAACTCCTACCCACAGCCCCCCAGGTTACTGGTACCACAGGCACATTCCACCATGCTCAGTGTATTGAGATGGGAGTCTTGCTAACATTTTAGACAAGCTAGCCTTGAACCAGGATCCTGCTGATCTCTACCTCCTGAGTCGCTGGCATTATAGATGTGAGCCACCTACACCTGGCTTAGATGATTCTAAAAAGCTACTCAGTTTCTCACCTGGAATTTTGCACTCTTAGATACTGATGCATCCTGTCGTGTAAATATCTGCAACATCGACTTACCATCTTTTAGCATTTCCACAAGAAATCCCTCATAGCCAGCCTCCCGTGGTTCTTGTGAGTGTTATCAAGAATTGAAGATCAAGGGGTTTCTAGGAGGAAAAGTATGGCTGTCATCTCTGGCTCTCTTTCACCATTTTTGCTCAACCTCTTTCCTTCTCCTGGCCCCTCCTTTTTCAGAACAATTCCAGACCTTCTCTGATTGCTCAAAAGCAGTTAGTTTCATCCACATTCAAGTCCTGGAAGTCTTCTCTCCCCCCCCACCCCCCACTGCAAGCAAGTGCTTGTCATCTGACAGTACAATCTTTTTTTTTTCAACTTTCTCATTGCACACACAAGCACATATTCCCATGGCATCCATTCACCCACGCATGTGCACATGCGCACATATTGTACATACTTTGCAGTTCATAAAGCACTTCCATCCTTCTGTGAAAGGCCCTATTACATCTCCATTTTACAAATGAAGAAACTGAGGCACAACATGATCAGAACCATACAGCCATCAAGGACTTGAACCCACCTGAGCCCCCAAACCCATGTTCTTTTCTTGCATAGCATTTTGCTGTTTACTCAAACTGTGTGTTCAGGCATATGTGACACCATATAGCTTCTCTAAGGAATAAGGAACTTTCCTGTGTGTGTGGTGGAGCAGGGCGGGGGGGGCGGAGAGGGGGGAGGGAGAAGGAGGAAGAGGAGAGGAGTGCTGCTGGTGCTTGAACTCTGGGCCTCAGACTCTCTTGATTTTTTCCACTTTCTACCACTTGAGTCATACCTCTACTTCTGACTTTTTTACTGGAGTTTCACAGACTTTTCTGCCTGGACTGGCTTTGAACCTCAATCCTTAGATCTGAGCCTTCTGCATAGCATGTAGCTAGGATTTACAGGTGTGAGTCACTGGTGCCAGACTTGGAGATTCCATTGTTAACCCGGAGTAAATTCCCACCCTTGAGAACCACTAAAACCAGAAGCATTTGTCAGGACCTGGAAGGGCAGAGCATGGTGGTATATTTAAAGATGTAAGTGTTATAGAATTAGATGGGGTCCCTCCAAATCCCTCTGGAATGCTAAACCATTGTGAACATTCAAATAATCCTAATCCACAAAGTCAGCAGAAGAGAGTCCAACAATGTTTTGCTTTTCCTGGTGAGGATTTTCTAAATCTTTAATGAAATATCAAATGTCAGGTTTTTTTCCCCTAAACCAGGTTTTCCTAATTGTTTGGTAAGTCTGCTTTTCTGGAGCCTACCATGTCTATTTCTGCAACTTTCTGGATACCCACAGCCTTTGGGGAGCTGGTTAGGGAATCTAAGCCAGGAGCAAGGGCGGGTGTGTGTGTGTGGGATCTTCCTGGCCAAGGAGAAGACTGGCACAGAAAGGGAGGAACTTGCATGTCATAAGAGAGAATAGAGCAATACACCTACTACGATCTCACAGGGGCATCCTAGGGAGTTCCTAAATCAGGAAGCAGAGCGGGGGCTACCCAGCTGCCTATCCAGGACCCCTAAGCACAAGCAAATCCTTCCTCTCCACCTGGCTGTGGTAGGCCCAATGAGCCATCACTTCCACAGTCATCAGACTCATGCCGTGGAGTGCAGAAACTCACTTGGTTCTAAAATCTTCGCGCGCCCCCCCCCTGCCCCCTTCCCAGGCACTTACCAAATCTGGGAAACCCAGCCCCAGGCGATCTTTTGCAGTGACCATATGCCAGAGTGCCGGCGTGTACATGCAGATGAATTGTTCCGAGCGAGTCAGAATGCAATTATTTCATTTTCCTTCCAATTCCAAATTGTTGATGTTTAGAAATAAATTGCTCCCGGTGCTTCTGATTTACATGGATGAAATGCGAATGCAGAAAACAGGTTCAGTGGAGTGATTTGAATTTCCATTACAATTACAGCTCTTTTCAACCATATGATTCTGTGCTTTCCTCATATACATCAGCCCCGTCCTGGTTGTGTGTAGATCCAGAGACTCGTGCTGCTGGGGGCCCATCAGCATCTCTATCACACCGCCTTGGCTGCCACAGGCCACTGGCTAGATTAGGACTAAGCTCCACAGGACGCCACTAAGAAAGCTGGTATGCCCATCAGCGCTGGCCTCTGGGGCTCCATGGTGGGGGAAATGTGAGCTTAGCATCACAAGGAACAGACAAATGGGGCAACTCTGCAGACAGCAGGTGGGGGACCCGGACACTGACCGACAGATCCTTCTGACAGCCATACCAGATCTGTCTCTGTGCAGATGCTGCGCTGAGAACCCAATGCATTTGACACGCAGAGCTCTGTGAATTAGGTTTCTATTCGTCTGAGCTACAGAAGAGAAACTGAGTCTCAGAGAGGACAATAATGGCAGAGGCTGAGTCTAAATCAGGACTTATTTGATCTTCAGAGCAGTACCTTCTAATTCCTGGATGATATTACAGCCCTTAAGGTAAGGTTTAAGCCACATCCCCAGAGTTCTGCTTTTTACTCCAGGTGGTCCCAATGTACATAGCTTCAGATGTCCTGAATGACATTTCTCCCTCCCACTTCTGTGACCCACTTCCTCCCTGTCAGGTAGACACCCACCCCACCCCCACAACTGCAAAGTGTGCCGAGAATCTGCACAGGACCAATCTTTTTAGTCCAACCTGCCTCTGTAACCTTGCCTACTTTCCTTCTCAACATGAGTTCACCGTATTATCGGGCAGGCCCTGTTCCGCATCCCAGAGCTCACAGGTACCTCAGGCGCTCTAAGATACAGCCCTACTCTGAGTATTGGGATTAAAAAAAAGTGAGCAGCAGGAGAAGGCGATGCTTCACACAAGAGAGAGCCAGACTGGCATATGTAGTGCCCTCTTACCCATCGAGTGAGCGCCTGTGAGGGGCTCCACAGGAGGGAGGAGAATTTCAGGCCTCAGCAGCAGAGACACTGAAGAATTACAGATTGTAATAGTACCACTTCAGCACCTGGCTGTGTTTAAGGTGAAGGTGCTTCTGCCACCCATGGCGGTGAAGTCTCCTCCTTTAGTTGTTCTCATCTGGCTCTCCAGGGGGTCTCAGCCTTCCCTCCTGATTCAAGGCTGCCCATACTCTATGCAGCAGGGCAAAAACAGATCAGAACAGTGTTCCTCCATCCAGGACCATTTCCCAACCCTGATGTCCTGCTCAGTCCTGGCTAGAGTCTTGAAGTCAGGAGATTAACATGGACTGAATCCCTCCCTTGCCAACCTATTGGCCAAATTTTTGTCTTTTTATGACAATAATAATAATAATAGGTGTTGTTGTCATTGTTATCATTATTATTGTTGTTGTTGTTGTCATTCTTTTGATAGTACTGGAGTTTGAACTGTGCACCCTGGGCTTGCTAGGCCAATACTCTACCACTTGAGCCAAGCCTTCAGCCCTATTTTAGTTTATTTTCATAGCTTTGTCTTCTCTTTCGCTTACCCCATCCTCACCAAGCCCCCAATCATCCCTAGAGACTAAAAACTATGTCCGGGACTCCAACTGCATTCTATTAGCAAATTTAAAAAAATGAAACCACGTTCCCCTCCCCCCCACACACACATAATCCTTCCCACAAAAGTGTCCAGGGAGAGACCGGTCTAAATAACAAATTAAATGAAGACAGGATAGCAGAGTACCTTATTATGGGCTGTATGAATAGCAAAATAACTAGACAAGGTAATAGTTCAGGATGAAAAATGGGCTGTCATCTTTGATTCATGCTTTCCCCAGTGCCTGTGTGCGCCTTTACCCGGGTAGGAGGGAGACCTGACAGCAGGGTTGACATGGGATATCTGGCCCGTTCCCTCCAAAGAGCGGATTCTCTTGGGGTGCGGGATGGGGAAGAAGTGGCGGGAGTTCAAGCAGCTCTATAATTAATTTTGTAATTAATAGACTTCATCTCTTAGAGTCGTTTATGATTTGTAGAGAAATTGAACAGAAATTACAGATCATTTCCACATGCTTTCTCCCCCTGCCTACCCCAACCCTTCTTCTCCTCCCCGTTATTAGCATCTCGCATTAGTGTGCTACTGTTGGCAAGCCAGCACTACATTGTTATAATCAAATAAATGTTGTTATTCATTAACGTCTCTAGTTTACATGGGAGTTGTTCTTGGTGCCCTGCATCCTGTTTGTGTGGGAAAATGTGTGATGAGTTACACTATCTCACAAAAGAGGTTCCACATCCTAAAATTCCTCACGTTCCATTATTCATCTGTCTCCTCATCCCCGCTGCCCAGTCCCTGGAAACATAGATCTTTTTATTGTCTCTGTAGTTTTACATTTCCCAGAATGTGGTATAGTTGGAATCACAGAGTATTTGTTTGGCCTTTTCAAACAGACTTCTTTCATTTAGCGATATGCATTTAAGTGTGCTCTATTTCCTTCTGTAGTTTGGTGGCTCATTTCTTTTTATTGCTGCATAATATTCTCCTGTAGTGATGTACCACAGTTGTTTTATCCATTTGCCTATTGAAGGATGTCCCGTTTGCTTCAAGTTTTTTTGCGGGGGAGGGGATGGAAATTGTGAGTGAAGCTGCTATAAATATTCATATACAGGGGTTCACATGGATATATGTTTTCAACTCCTTCAGATAAATACCAAGGAATGTCATTGGTGGATGCTTAGCTTTGTAAGAAACTGACAAACTGTCTACCAAATAACCACTCCATTTTGCATTCCCCCTAGCAATAAGCGAGCATTCCTGTTTTACCACATTGTCTCAACATTTTGGGTGTGATTAACTTTTAGACAACACCCAATTTAAAAATTTTTTATAATCATGAAAATCTACATTACTTGACATTTTCCCACGTATGCTCTCATTTGCTCTTGGTTAGTGCTCGAGGAAGAAGCTATTCTGATTCTCATTTTTATAGATGAGGAGAATGAGGCTAAGAATGATGTGGAAAGCCCAAGGTCATACACTGAATGCCAAGAGAAGAAGCTAGAACCCAGTCATCTGACTGTTGCTCCTATCTCTCCTGAGTTTACCCTAACAGAGCACCCTTGAGACATAAGGATGAGATTACACAGAGAAGAGAGAGATGACCCAGGCTGGCAGGTGCTGCCAAGGCTAAATTATCCAATTAGACAGACTTTATCCTAAGCGTACCTCAAACATATTTAATATTTAATGTTAAGACCTCCTAATTCCAGCCATGATGAGAAATACCAGAATTTCCTTGGACTTCCATACCATTATTTTATGTCTTACAATCTGTGTGTGTGTGTGTGTGTGTGTGTGTGTGTGTGTGTGTGCGCGCGCGCGCACATGCCCAGTACTGGGGCTTGAACTCAGGACCTAGACACTGAAACTTAGCTTGTCACTCAGTGCTGACACTCTGCCACGTAAGCCATAGCTCCCCTTCTGCCTTTCATTGTTTGTTGTAGTTGTTTGGCAGTGGTTATTTGGTGATTAGAATCTCATGGACTTTCTTGCTCAGGCTAGCTTTGAATTGTGATCTTCAGATCTCAGCCTCCTATGTAGCAAGGATGATAGGCATGCACCACTAGCACCTGGCTTTATTTTCAAGTAACCTAGGAAGGCACACAGTAATATTTGCAGTGCTTTTCACTTTTTCAGTGTTTTCATGCAGCCCTGACCCAACCTCATTCAAGCTCTCTCTCAGTCTATTCCCAGCATTGGATACTCAACCATTAGAAATGCATTCCTTTAGGCTTTTGTATAACTTGCCAGACTTTCAGCAAGCAACTATTAATATCCAGGACCTGGGAGAGAATGATGAGAAGCTATGTGTATATTTGGATTGCAAATTTATCCATGGTGGAACTCATATATGCAGAGGTACTTGTTTTTCATACGTACCTATTCTGTATTGGAGTCTCTCAAGAGCATGAGAGGGCCTTCTGTCCATTCTGTTCAACTCAGTCTAACACAATCACTGACACATTTCCCACTGGTTAATTTGGAGTTCTTTAGGTGAGGTTTCATCTCTCAAATTCTGACCTCAGATCGAAAGGATCTCCTGATGCCATGCTGGTTCCTCTGTGAGAGAGACTGTTAGAAACCACATTGGCAATGGTCTTGGTAAGGAGCCCTTTGCTGGAGCCTCTGGGGGCATCTGAGAAGGAGTATCATCTCTCTTCCTCCTTCGTGTTCTGCCTGACTCCTGAGCCATTTGTTTCAAGATTCAAGTTCAAGGGGCTAAGAGAAATTCAGCTTTGTACTCCACCCCAAAACTGTCTACACTGTAGCTTTCTGCCAGTCAAAAGTATTTTTGAGAACATTCTACATGTGCTGTCCTAACTAAACAGCTTTTTAGTTGTCTCACTTTAAAAAAAAAGTCATTTTATTTTCTTGCCCTCTGCTCCCGGGAGCAATAAACCTTCTGCTTTTATAGGAGTAGGGTGTTAAAAGTGTATCTGTTTATACATGCAAAATATTGGGCACTTTAGTTTTACTGTGTGATACTTAAAGCATTAGAAGCAATATATACAGAAGGGACATGAGCCTATCAACAGCAGATGGCCATCTGTGAACCCCCACGTATAAGAGAAACCACCCCACTTTGCCCTTCTGCACCCCTACAAGAAGAAATCATTATTTTCCCTCTTCTCTTGCTCTGTTTTTGCCAGTAGTTTTATCTCATATGTAGATCCCTCAATAATATATTTTACTTCTGCTTGTTCTCCAGCTACATAAAAATGGATTCAGACTTTATATAGTATTTTACAACCTGCTTTATTCTACCCAATATTAGATTTAGGACTTGCCTGTGTTATTTGCTGGTAACTGCCATTCACGGCGTTGTGTGCACTTGCCGTAATTTATTTATCTGTTCTCCTATTGGTGGACAATTGTGTTGTATTATGGCTTCAATATGAAGTGTCCCCCACAGATTCAGGTGTGGAATGCTGGGTCCCCAGTTGGTGGTGCTATTTTAGGAAGTGGTAGGAACTTTGCTAGAGGAAGTAGGTCTTTGTTTGGGTGGGGAGGGGTGCTTACTGGGGTTTGAACTCAGGAACTGTTGCCACTCTACCATTTGAGCCACCCTATGGCTTATGGCTTTTTGCTGGTTAATTGGAGATAACAGTCTCAGGGACTCTTCTTCCCAGGCTAGTTTTGACCTCTGATCCTTAGATCTCAGCCTCCTGAGTAGTTAGGATTATAGGCATGAACCACAATGTCCAGTGGAAATAGGTCTTTGAACATTATGCCTAAGCCTTTCTTTGCTTTCTGCTTCCTGTCCACCATGAGATAGGCAGTGTCCCCAGCTCCATCTCGATGATGCACTGCCTCACAACGGGCTCAGAAACATGGAGACAAGCACTGATGTGCTGAACCCTCAGACTGTGCGAGCTACAGCACGTAATTCCCCCTTGTACATTGGTTGTGTGGGGTATATTATCACAGTGATGCAAAACTAACTAATTCAGTTTGTGGGTGTCATAAACAGCACTTCTGTGAGGTTGTCTGGGATGTATAGAAGAAATGCTTTGCCATTAAGGAGGTAAAGAAGGTCAAGCACATGGATCTTAGTGCTAGACTGCCTAGCTTCAGTCCAGGCTCTATGTCTGCATGACTCAGGCAAGCTGCTTAACCCCTTTCCATCTCCATATTACCCCACTGTAGATCAAAGATGATCATCACCCATATCTCTCACACATGGTATGAGGATTAAATGAGCATACTTTTGCCCATACCACTCACGTGTTTCATGCTTGTATCATGCTCCATGGAGAGGGCACCGATGTGTCTGCTTTACAGACACTGGAAAATACTGAAATTAAATACCTTTCAGTGACCAGATAGATAATAGCTGACAGATGACACCCAACTTCAGGGCTGCTTTTATTCACTTCACATCTTCTCCCATTTTACTGGCTTAATTCTTTTGCCCTCCTGTGAAGAACAAGTCTTCTTCTCAGGGGCAGGCATTATTAGGAAGTCAGTAGGGACACCAGGAATCAAGGTAGGGCATCCTAGACAGGAGGGAAGGATAGTGCACGCTAATCTTACCTACTCTCTTCTCAAAGTAGCCCCTCTATACATCTTTGTTCCTTTGTCTTTTCTCCAGACTGTTAGGAATACAAAGCAAGTGTGAGTCAGTGCTATACCTATATATCCCACCTCCCACTCTGGGAGCCACCTAAATGCTCTGCACCTCTCTCTCTTCTTGTCCACATGCCTCCAGAAGTAGGAAAGCCAGTGTTCAACATCCCTTCTTCCCTGGATTCACTTGCACCTGGCCTTGGCCTGACCATTGGCCCATTGGCCCTGGGGTCTCGTGGTAAGGCCTCAGACAGGTGTGTCTGTGTCCACAGCCCTCAGTCCTGAAAACTATATGAGTCTTAGCTCCAGCCTTCTCTCAGGGGCCACTTCTTTCATCAGCACTCTGAGGATCCATTTCTTTAAAAAAATAAGGCAAGAAAGGATGACGAATCTGTACAACATGTATGACTTCCTGTTAATGCATAAAGATCAGGAGGAACTAGGCTTTGTTTTCCCATGAACTAATACCAAGATGAAGCTCCAGTGAGGAAAAGCCTGGTGAGTTCTCTCTCTTCTTTCTTTTTCTCTTTTTTATTATGACACCTGCCCTCCCTTCTAGATTTAATATTTCCCATCTCATTAGGTCAACAAATACCAACCAAATGGCCAGTGCGGGCCCCCCCTCCCCCATACACAAAGTCCTCAGCAAAAAGAACTTTCTAAACTCAGGAGTTCTTCTCTGTCACATAGGGTAGAATTCAGGAGTCTGATCTCTTGTTGGCAAAGGTGGCTTCCCTCTCCCACTTCCCCCACTAACTTAACAAAAGTAAAGGACCATTTCGGGGGCTACTTGCTAACTATTATTTTCTTCCTAAACCTAAGAAATGACGTCACTCTAGTTTGCATCCTCATTTGCAAATCCTGTTCTTCATCCAATTCACTCAGTACATTCTTTCAATCGTAATTTTTGAAAGACTACAGGCCATTTCCAAGCAGAGCAACAATAGGCATTGTTCTTGTTTATGATGTCCCCATCCATCATTGGTCCCTCCTGGAGCAGGACCAGAAGACAGCAGCAAACCCAGGCAATAGTGGTTACAAGAATAGAGATGGTAGAAGAGGATCTGACCCGTACCCAAGGTAGCTGCTCCACTGAGGTGTGACAATGTTCTCCTCCCCACATCTGGGACCAGGCTCCCCACAACTGCAGGGAAATACATATAGAGAAGTTAGGAATAGGCAATTATGAGTGCTGATTCCTGGAGCTTAGGTGAGATGAGACCTCATGATCTAGCAGCTTAAGAGGTTCACAGAAGGACTTGGGCACCAGTAGTTTATGCCCATAATCCTAGCTATTCAGGAGATCTTTCAGATCCAAACACTAGGTACATGCAAGTAAGAAAGAGAAAAAAGGCAGAGTCCTTGAGAAAGCCAGGCAGGAATTGGAACAAAATGCACAGCATCAGGTTTGGCTTGGACCATGGGAAACACTAAATATGAAAGAATAGGAGGAAGAAGATGAATGCAAGTATAAGTCAGTAGATTGGGTGGTAGAATTGTTATCAATATTAAACAAATCTGTATTAAGTGCCTACTAGATGCATGGGCTGCTACATACTGAGGATACACAGAGGTTGAGAAATTCTCACCCTAAAAGAGCTCATAGTCATCAAGGGGAGGGAAACACTTCTCATCTCACATTGTAATAGGCAATGGCAGAGCTCCCAAGATATCCTGGGAGGAGGACCACAACCAGATGGTCACTAGGTCAAAGAAAGTTTGACAAGGTGTCCAGCCTCACACTGCAATAGAGACTTGAGGATAAAGATTATTTAGAATGCTGATTTCCTAACAAATGGGGCAATGTCGTTCTTTCTGATGGAGGCATAGAATTCCATTGTGCATATATACCACATTTTCTTGATCCATTCATCTACTGAGGGGCATCTGGGTTGGTTCCATACCTTAGCTATAGTAAATAGTGCTGCAATAAACATAAGCCAGGCCCAAAGAAACATGGGTCCCATGGTTTCCCTTATTTGCAATATCTAGTATATGTCTGAATCAAGCAGAAAAGGTCAGATAAGGTGATGTGAAAATGAACCCTAAGATATGTATTCAAATGTTTTTTTCTTTCATGTGATTGTTTCTAACATATTTATAAGATTATTTCTTTGTTGCTTTGTATGTCCTTCCCCCACAGTATAACCCCTGCTTTCACTGTATTCGATGTCGGTATAATTTGTGGAGGGGAAGGGAAAAAACAAATCATTTAAATAGGGATACAGGTGGACCCATTGCAACAATGAGATGTACAAGTCGTTATGTCGAAAACGAACTTTACAACTTTGGTGGGGGGGGTGCCCTGGTGGGGAGGATTGGGTGGGGGGGCAGAGGGAGGATGGGAAGGGATGGGAAGGGGAAACAAAGGAGGAGGCTACAATGCTTGATAAGAAATGTACTCATTATCTTGCCCATGTAATTGTAACCCCTTTGTACAGTATTTTCACAATAAAAAAAAAAAGAATGCTCATTTCCTCCAGATGCCAGTCATGATTCAGGAACTGAAATCTACAGAAGAGCCCATTCTTTCTCTCCCTTAGCCTTAGGATACAGATAATATAACATGCAGCTGCTTGGATGACTCCAGATTGAATTCTAACTGTCTCCAGATCAAAGCAATCAGATCTTTGGATAGTTTTCACAAGGCCTCTGTAGTCAATAATGTGGAGAACTGGTGATGATGGTCTGGAAAGACTGAGCAGATTTTTAACCCAGAAACTACAAGGCAGCCAGGCAGATTATAGGTCTCTCCTCCATCCTTAAAGCAAAGCCTTTCAGAGGTGAGCTTGATGCTGCAGGTTTCTCAGCAAGAGGATGCCCCCCCAAGAAGTGACCTTGCAGTTACCTTGAACTTCACTGGTGGGATTGTTTGCCGTTTGCAGAGTTCCTACTAGGAAACAGACTTGGAGGGGGGAGGGTAGAAGGGGAGCCAAGAAAATGGACATTGTCCTGTCTCGGGTCTAAAACAAAGGGTCCCTGATGCTGCAGAAATACAGAATGCACTTTGCATATCCTGTCTGACTAGTATAGTGGGAAGAGCCCCGGACCAGCAAGTGGACATAGAAAGCCAATGAGACTAAATTGAACTCAAGGGAAATGGGACTTGTACAACAGACCTGGAGTCAGTATCTACAGGAATGGGAACAAGACGGCTAGAACTTTTTCCTTCCAGATCATGCATTTGTCAACTTTATCCCAATCCCAGCTCTATTTCCCAGTCCCCTTCACACAGTGCTTATCAGGGGATTGTTGCTAAGGGATCTAGTAGATGTCATGGCTGAGAGTATAGAATCTGAAAACAGATTTGCCAAGTTTCTCATCATAGGGTTCATTGTGAGGATTCAATTGAATAGTACTTGGTGCATAGCAGAAAAGGAGATGATCTGAGTAGACCCACTTGTTAAAAGGCAAGCTGAGGAAGACAATTTACCCAGAGTGTTCCGTGCTGAGTCAAACTGTCTCTGCTAGCTAGGGGTAGAAATGGCAAACACAAAAACAAAGGGAAGAACAGAGAGTATTTGTCATCACTGAGTAGCAGAAAGGAGAAAAAAAATAACTTGAAACAAGTAGATTGTATTTCTGAGACTGGCTGTCCAAACTGTACCATACCTTCCACAACTAAGGAAGGGAATGAACATTTACATTCATTAAAAATTTATCTTCCTGGGGAAAAACAGTCTTCTTTTGCTGTAATAAAAAAAAAAAAAACCATGGGAGTTTGCATGAAAAGTTGGGTCTTGCTTCTTTCACGTTGGCAAGTAAACCAATATTGAGAAAGTTCTGTTGTGTGTTTGGAATGTATGTGTGTGTTCATTTGGGAGGAGGTAGATTCTATTGGCTTGAGCACTTGGCTGAGCTTTAATGTGGATTTAAAAAACTTACCAAGTTACTGGCCTTTGTGATGTTATTAATTGTGCAAACTCCCCACCTAGCTAGAAGGCTATTCCCCTGTGGCCCACGTATTGCAAATCAAAGAGAATCCTGAAAGCATCTACAGCAGGGACCGATAAAACTCATCCAACTGGAGGTTGATTGGCTCCATCATTTCATCCCTCTTTCATTCATTCCATCAGTGGTTCTCTCCTGTGAGTGGCCCCCTGGCTCAGCTAAAATTATGTTCAGCTCATGCTCTAACATATTATAACTGCCCTACTGTGCTGCCTTTTTCCTTGCCGTTAATGTAGGCAAAACCCCTGAAGCCTACCATCCTCCTTCAGCTCAAATTTCTTCCAAGTTAGATAAGAGAATGCAGAGAGAAGAGAGAGGCGGGGGGTGGGGGCACTAGAGCTTCTCCCTTCAGACCCCCACCCCTTGCGGACACAGAAGCTGCTGGTTGCTCATTAGGACAGACAGTTCTCCTTTCTACTGGCTTTCCATCACCACTAGCTGCCTGTCCAGCAACTCAGGCCCAATTAGGAAATCAAACAAGGGCTTCATCCACTGTGCTTCCAAGCCAGGCCAGCAGAAAAGCCAAGACCAGCCCAACCAGTGCTCCATTGTACTGCCTGAGGAACAACTCCCCCCACCCCCAGCTCACCCTGAGTGGGGACATTGGCTGCAAGGAAAGCAGGGCATTTGCTACTTGGCCGCCAGTCTGTGAGTAGCTTGCAAGCACCGCAAGGCCTGTTCATCCCAGGTTGACAAAACTCTTGCCACGTTCATAAGAAAAGGCACTCGATTGCTCCTGGAAGAAATCCATGCCTCCATGTAAGGAAATCATTGCACCATTCTTATCCCGGCTGTGTTTCTTTTAATGTTATTAATTTTTATTAAAATTACTATATTATTGATAATCCTATTACAGCTTTCTACAAATGCACAGGAACCTTGTTCTACTGTTCATAGGCATCAGGGACAGGACTTTGACATATTTTCAAAATAAGTTTTTTTCATTATAATGCAACACCACTACTTCATAGAACATTTGGAAACTAGAGGAAAAGAAAAAGAAATCCACTAAAATCCCACCAGTCTAATACAAACACTGTTAGCATTTGGGTGAATTTCCTTGGAGTCTTTTCCTTATGCATATTTTAACATGGTAGTAATTATCTCTACTTATATTTTTTATCTTCCTTTTTTAACTTAGCACAGTTATCATATGCAATTGCCATATTACATAATTCTCACAAATGATCGTTTTAATGATTCCTTAATATTTCCATCAAGCCTATGAACCATAATTCAATTAACCATTTCTCAGCTGTTGAATATTTAGTAGACTGGGTCTCCTATTCCATTTATATAGCTCACTCTCTCTTGTCTTTCTGTGTGTGTATGTATGTGTGTGTGTATGATTATTTTCTTAAAACTGACTGACCAAAGTGGCTTTACTGTGTCAGAGAATATGAAGTAGAGGAGTGGAGGACTGGAATACACTACAAAATTGCTTTCAAATCCACATTTTGGCCTAACCCTATTTATTGAGCAGTGTTGTTTTTACATTTGGGATTGCACTATGTCAGCAGGGTGCCGGTGGCTCACGCCTGTAATCCTAGCTACTCAGGAGGCTGAGATCTGAGGAATGTGGTTCAAAGCCAGCCCAGACAGAAACATCCGTAAAACTCTTATCTCCAATTAACCACCAGAAAACTGGAAGTGGAACTGTGGCTCAAGTGGTAGCATGTGTACCTTGAGCTGAAGAGCTCAGGGACAGCCCTCAGGCCCAGAGTTCAAGCCCAATGATCAACAAAAAAGAAAGAAAGAACACGAAAGAAAAAAAGAAAGGAAGGAAGGAAGGGAAAAAGAAAAAGAGAGAGAAGAAAGAGAGAGAGAGCAAGCAAGCACTATGTCACTCCTTTACTTTGTTACAGTGGAAAACAGGAAATGAATGTCACGACTTGTCACATAGAACTAGAAATGTTCATTTCTGTTGTATGAAAAGGTTTCCATTCCGAGAAATACCTGGTTTACTATCACTGGATCCTATGTAGATAATAAAATTAGCTCTCAAAGGGCAAAACTCTGGACAGTGATCCCTACTTTCCACCTCCAGCTTTCCCTAGCCCTACCTACACTGTGCACACTTTCCTGTCCCCCAAGTGCTCAGTAGATATTTAGAATAAAATTCTCCCCTACTGTATCTCAAGGGTGACTTGAGACCTTTTCCCCATGAGAAGACCTCTTCCTTAAGCACACTTGCCCCCAGAGGTGGGAGGTATGGCATACCTGCTGTCCACATGCCTTCTCATGCTGATGGCCACCTGTTCCCCTCCCCTCCCACACATGAGCCTCTCACACTGCTTGTTTAGAAGGAAATCCCACACTTAAGGAATGGCGACCTGCACTCCACTTCCTTAAGGACAAGTATCTATGCCATTTACTTGGAATCCTTCTGCCATGCTGTTGGATCTATTCTCCTCCATCTATTATTTTGAATTTGTATGTTTTTTTTGTTTTTTTATATATCTTCTTTTAAATTTATTTATTTTTTATTGTGAAAATACTGTACAGAGGAATTACAATTACATGGGCAAGATAATGAGTACATTTCTTGTCAAGCATTGTAGCCTCCTCCTTTGTTTCCCCTTCCCATCCCTTCCCATCATCCCCCCCACTCCCCCACCTAATCCTCCCCCCCCCCCCCCCGCCTCCTCATGAAAGTTATAAAGTTCGTTTTCAACATAAGGACTTGTACATCTCATTGTTGCAATGGGTCCACCTGTATCCCTATTTAAACCATTTGTTTGCATTTGTATGTTTTGTTTGCTTATTGTACTGGTGCTGGGTTTTGAACTCAGGGCCTGGTCACTGTCCTTTGGCTTTTTTATTTCAAGTTGGCACTTTACCACATGAGCCTTAGCTCCATTTCTGGCATCTTGGTGATTCAATGCAGATTAGAGTCTCAGAATTTTCTGTGCAGACTAAATTCAAAGCATAACCTTCCCATTGCAGCCTCCTAAGTAGCTAGGGCTGCCAACAAGCCACCAGTGCCTAGCTTATTTACGCTACTTTATTTTGCTGTTCAGTGCTCCACCATTAGCCATTGAGAGGTCTTCCCACTGGTTTCGGTGTCCCTTTATCAGAACCCTATCATTGTGAATTTCCCCCTTTGTTTGGGGCCATTGTATCCTCAAAACACAATGTGTTAACATCTCAACTCCTAATACAAAATGTGAGAAAGGATTGCTGCTAGTCAAGATGAAGTCAGATGCGAGTAAGGCTGGACCTTCTTCCCTGTGACTTTCAAGAAATGATGCATAGTGAGAGCGGGGTCTTGAGTGGCAGAGGCAGAAGCTTCAGTGATTCATCTGTAAGCCCAAGAATGCCTGAAAAGAAAACCAACCACCTAGCACTAGGGAATGGCACAGACAGGTCCTCCACTCCAGGTTACAGAGGAACCGAGGCCCCACAGATACCGTGATTTTAGACTTTTATTCTCCAGGACTATGAGAGAATAAAACACTGTTGTTTAAGCCACTAGTTTGCAGTCATTTGTTATGGTCACTCAAAGTAGCTAATGGTACAGTGCTCCAGCAGTTGAATGTTTTATTATTTATGTTCTTTTGGTGTGTGTGTTTTTTGAGGGGGATAGGAGTTCGTATTTAGTACCATGTTAGTGTCCCTCCTTCTCCCCAAAGGGTGTATATATAACTTAAAAAAAGAGATGTGTACAGAGTAATAAATAAGATGGCTTATAAAGTACATGGAGACTAGTACCTTCCAGTGTTCAGGAAGGCTTATCCTTCTGCATTGTGAAGAGACACTATTTACACCATAGTACCACGGAGGGTGAGGGTCGTCCAAGAGACCAGGATTGGTACTTAGGTCCAGAATTTTTTATGCCTAAACCTTGTGGCTTGACACATCTACTGGCTAAAATGGATGTCCTAGTCCAGTGTACTATTTTTTTGTCACATGGAACTGAATAAAATGCAGGATGTAATATTTTATTTAAAAAGAGAGAGAGGAAGAAAGGAAGGAAGAAAGAGAGAAAGCCAACATAAAGTGCTTCCTTCATTTCTGGCATGGTAAGAAGCTCTAGTTGTGTCTTGTGTACTTTCCTGTCCTGCCAAGGAAACCTGGTCTCTTTGTTACAGAATCATATTAGAAACCCAAATCTGTATGTTCTGTGTGTTCTTGTTCCAAGAGAATTGCTTTTAGGCTCTGTCAACACAGAGCTCTGTGTGTGAGTGTGTGTGTGTGTGTGTGTGTGTGTGTGTGTGTGTGTGTGTGTGTGTGTGTGTGTGTGTGTGTTCTAGCCCTCACACATCTATCTATTGTAAATATGCCCATGGGTAACTGTCTGTGTCTCCAGTAAAGTGAGCATATGCCCATACACAGGTCTCCAACTCTAATCTGTTACCGTATGCATCCTTCTAGAGTCCTTTTTGCTTATGTGAAGCCTCCCATGGCAGCAGTGAGGAACCAGGCTCCCACCATCTGCCGTGCATTCAGTTCATTATTCAAGGCCAACATACACGGATACTGGAAAGAATCGTTAGTGTGCGGATTCCTTTTTGTAATCTACACGAAAGATGTTCTAAGAGCTAGTGGCATCCTGTATCCCTTCCACACTGCATTTCTTCTCAGCCTGTTTAACTGCAGGCTCTTAGGCTGGTACTTCCTCCCCCACCCCACCCCACCCCTCAATCTAGTACCTAAAGGTAGTCTCATAAAACGATCTGTTATCCTTTATTTACACCTTTGTATCCATTCAGATAAGCTAAGCTAAGCTGCAGGAACAAAGAGACACCAAGATCTCAGATTAACAGAGCAAAGCTTTCTTCTTCATTCACAGGAGATTCTTGTGAGACAACTTGGAAAAAACTTCTCCACTTGTAGCCTTGTTACATGGAGCTTGTGGCTTCCACAGTAGCAACAGGAAGGGAAGAGAAGGCTAAAGAAGGGTGCACAGTCATGCTTTGGACCCAGACATGTGATTCAGAGTCTCACCTGCTAGTGGCCAGAGCAGTCTCATGGCTTAAACCCAATTTCTAGGAAGGATGAGCAATGGTTATGTTCCTGGAATTCCCAGGGAGAAAAAAAAAAAACACTACTTACTGATTGTGTCCACCTTCACCTTTACCTGAGAATTTTAGCCAATGTAACTTCCCCACCACCAAAATTCATTTTATTTTAAATCTTTGTAACACAAAGTCTTGTCTGACGATAGAGGAATTTTAAACAGGTACAGCCAGGGAGAGGAGAGTTGAAGGAAACTTTTAGGAACTCTACCATTGCAAACCTATGTACAAAGAGACTCCTTCCTTTTGTCAGTGGATAAAATCATTTATACTGATAGAGTTTTACAAAGCACCATCCCTTGTCAACATTTTACCCAGAGCAGTTCCACATCCCTCTCGTGCACTAAGCTCTGATGCTAAATCCAGGCAGGTAAGCCAGGTGGTCCAAGGAGCCCTTTGGTGTCTTTGTATGATGCATGGGCCAAAGGGAATCGAAAGCCACCATTCAAGGGCACCTTCCTCCATGTGCTTTTTGCTACACTAGCAGAACAAATGTTTGCAGTAGCAAAAAGGAGATGGGGCTCCATTCTTCGGAGGGTTTGAGTGTCAGAAAGAACCTTACAAACGAGGCCCAAAAACTTTTTAATGACATGGGAAGAATGCTTATGATAATTTAACATTGACCAGAAGAACATGATACCAAATTGTAGACACAATAAGACTTCGCTCCCTAATACACTGTGCACAGAGAAAGCAGAAAGCACAAAAATATTAACAGTAGCTTTCTCTGGGTGGTGGGATAATGGGTTGTTTTAATTATCTTGTTTATACTTTAGTGTGTGTTTCCTAAACTTTCCATAAAGAATATGTATGACTTTTATAATCAGAAAAAGAATGAGAAGAAAAATTGTTTTTTCAAATATTCAATCTAATTCATCTCCCCATTGTAGGGACCAGGAAAACAGCACCCAGAGAGATCAGATGATTTGCTCCATGTGGTACTGGTATTAACTTGAAATGTCACAAGCCGAAGTGCTAGTACAGAGCTTATGTCTCCCCTACACCTGCAGTGAGAGTCTGGCAGATGGGTGTGGTTAAGTTAACATCTGAGGGTCATTGCACCCAGGCCATATGCATATCCACAGAGCCTTGTCTTCCTGACCCCCAAAAGTCTAGATTGAAAAACGCTTTTCGATCTTCCTCTGTTCCAACCCAGGACCTGGGAGCTCCTATAATCCCTGAATATAACCCAGAAGGAAGAAGGATTTAGCACCTGCCACAGGCCAGGCATTGTGCTAGAACTTTAACCGGTGCTGCACTATTGCGCAAGTAATCCTATCCGGAGTTCTAAGTCAGGGTAGGTGTTTTAGAGCTATGGTTGTTATGCTTCTCCTTCTTCCCCCAGCCCCCCAAGCCCTGTGATGCTGGGGATTGAACCTAGGGTTTCCAGTATGCTAGACAAGTGCCCTACCAACTGAGCTATATCCCCAGCCCTGTGCTACAACTCCAGTAATCACTGAAACCCTTCCCAAGGGTGCAAAGAGGACCTTTTCATTGTGTTTTTATTAAACTATATTCAATTATACAACGGGGCCTTGTTGCTTCATTTCCATTCCTATATATAATGTTCTTTGATCAAATCCACCCCTCTGTTAACACTTTCATATTCCCCTCCGGTTTTTAAAACAACTTCAACAGGTTCCATTATTGTATAAGGTACCTGGATTATATGCACCCCCTCACCTTTGCCCTCTCCTTTTATTTCCTTCCTCTGACTGGTCCCCACCTTTAAAAAGTCCCCATTTTAAGTTCCTGGCACTCATATTTTAGGAGTCTAGATTCCCCATGTGAGTATTTGTCTTTGTTGGTCTGATTTATTTCACTTAATATAATGGTCCTTAAGAATAATGTGATTTCATTCTTATTCATGGCTGAATAATATTCTAACACCTAGACTCATAGCAAACTAAATCACCAGACTATTCCATCCCATTTTGTGGATTTAAAAAAACACAGAGGCATGCTCACAGCTGCAAGGAGCAGAGCTCAGAGCCATACTTACTCCAGGCATTCTGACCCAGAACCTACACCCCACTTTACAACACCCACCATCACGCTACACCTCCCTACTTGTCCGTGTTTCTGAAGCATACTTAAAGCTCACTCCATATCAAAGGAATTCATGGCAAGACCATAATTATATCCTATTGCTGAGATGACAGCTGGCTCTCAAACCCCACCCTAAATACACCTGTCACTCTAGCACAGGTGGCTTGCCCTGTGTCTTCTAGGTGATGGATCTTGTGCCAGATGTGGACATCTGGATACTTCCTACGTACCTTTCCAAAGGACTGCCCTCGAGCTTACTGCCCTGTCAGGAGGGTGCTCAGGAAAGATGTATACTGATGAGAAATCTCAGCCCCCAAATTCATTTTTCAAAGAAGCCAAGCAAATCTGGTGATTTATTCTCTGTCATTCTGATCCCAGCATATGTTCCACATCAGGTAAGTGAGATAGAAGGGATGGTTCAGCAAACATTAAGTTAAAAGAAACCCTGTCAGGCTTCCCCACAAAGAGCTGGTTTTTATTTAAAGCCACAAAGTAATTAATTACACCGAGTAAAAAGCTAAGGCTATCTCCCCCAACAACCCTTCTCCAGTAGACTCAGCAAAAGATGCTCTTCCCACACAATCGCCAAACACACGCCCACACCAGCTTGCTCAGGTTCTTGCAGCTCCCTCCTTCTCTTCCTTCTTATCAGCAGGCACTCTTCCTCACCACTCCCCCAACCCCATATTCCTTCAACCAAAGCTGAATCCCTCCCTGAGCTTCATTCAGCATCTGGCCTCTCTCTCCTGCTCTCATTCTCTCTTAGCTGCAGGGGTACTCCTATTCTGATCCCAGACACACAGTTGCCCCTTCCATACAGAGCCTGGGCCTTCCCATCCAAGCCAGAAAGGGAGGCAGACCAGTTCCCTCCAGTTATTGTGCCTTGTTTTCCCCATTCCCTGCCAGCTGGGTCTCCTCTTAAATGGAAAGATGGCAGCCAAGCACTTGTTGCCAGTCATTTCAGAGAGTTTTGGTGTATCATCAGTCCATGAAAGCTGGGACCCCACCTGAACAATGGCAAGTATGATGATGCCGGTATTGCGGAGACATGGAGGGTGAAGCCCTCTAGATGGAAGGGCAGATGGGAGAAAGAAGAAGATTGAAGGAAGGAGGGAAAGAGGAAGAGAGGACATTACTATTTCATTCCTATATGCAGAAAGCATTTACTAAGCACCAGAGTATGTACCCAGCTTGATGCCAGGCCTTGAAAACATAGATAGAGGTTAACGCAGGTTCCAATTCTAAGCTGGAGAGATGCGCCTGAACTGTGTTGAGGCAGAATACAGGAGATGATAGTAACTTTGATGCAATTGGAAACATGTTCTAAATAGTGAGTGGGTATGATATTCTGGAAATATACAAGGACAAGATTAGGCTTGTCAACAAGCGTTGCCCAAGAAGAGGGAGACTGGGGCATGGGCAACCACGGGAGGTCCAAGATCTGTGGGAGATGAAGCAAGTCATGAAGACTTTCCGCAGCTCGTGGAGTCTTATAATATCTAGAGCTTAGTATATGGATAGGGAAGAGCAACTGAAGCCTTTAAGCAAGGAAGTGGCATGGTCCACCTTTGATAAATCACTCTAACATGTGTGTACACTGACTTATTGTTTACCATTCTAGACAGTCCCATCCAAATAAGGCATGAAAAGCCTATAAACCACCCTGGCAATTAAGGGAATGCTGAGTTTCTGCAGTACATTAGGCACTGTGCTAGGCACTTGTACATATATTTTTTCATGGATGTGTTCAGAGCATGTCAACAACCTTCACCTCATCATGCTTTGGCATGAGGAATATGAACACCTGTTGGACAATAGTCCAACAAGATGGCGGCTCTCTTCCATGCTGAAATAGTAGAGATGGGTCCTCAAATGCAATGGAAATAGTTTGTCTCACTGTTTATATGGGTTCCATATGATAGCTTTTGTTCAGAAATAGCTAACATGGCACTCTCTATACACTCCTGGTTGGAGATGTTTGTGGGTACAAACCTTCCAGAGAACCACATGATCGCACTTTTGAAAAGCTGCAAAATATGAATTCATTTTGTTTGAGCAATTTCTACTCTGCAAATTCAAATGAAGGAGAAATTAGGGGAATGTGTGCACAAGTTTCACTAAAAAGAGATGTACCATGGCACAGTTGGTATAGTAAAAATATAAAAGTAATACAAATTCCAACAATTGAGGACTGGCTTAGTATATGACAGCACCACGGTACCGCCATCTAGTTTGCTGCCATTAAATGTTTTGGTGTGGAATTCTGTTTATGGGTGTGGAAAGATGCTTGCAATCATGGAGTCCCTCTTCAAAGATGCATTTAAATAAAAATGGGTGATTGCTATGCAGACACAAGTTTGAGACAAATCCCTGGCCCATCTCTGTACTAGTTTCCAATATATTGTTTAAGCGAAGAAGGAGGATAAAGAGCCAGGTGTATGCTATGATCCCACTTTAATTAAAAAGAAAAATATGTGCATGTGGATCTTGTGAATATACATTCCCTAGAAAGGGAAGCAGAGGACTTGCTGCAATTTATCACAAGGTGAAGAGATCACCGGGGTGGGGTAATTTTTATGTTAATTCTCTTGGATTGTCTATAATTGTTTTTCTCTCTCCTTTTTTTTCTTTTGTACAATGAGTGTGAATTTCTCAATACTAGAAAAAGGAGAGCAGAGGCAAGCCAAACCCCAGCCCTTGCAACTGTGTAGCAGGTTGACTTCTTCCCTTCTATTGCCTCATTTATTCAAGCATTGACCTGGATGTACCTTATTATTTCCAGGCCTCCTGGAAGGTACCGGGGACATAAGGATGATTAGGTCCTGGTTCCTATCTTCAAGGAGTTTACAATCTAGCCGTAAGACTGATCTATAGTCATATAATTACAGCATGGTATAATAAGTTAACCAGTTCAAGGTTTTATGGGTGATAAAAAATAAATGGCTTGCTATGGTTCTAGTCTCCATGAATATGAATGCGTGCTTTTCTAGCCAAGGAGTAACATGGAAGAAGAGGTAGCATGGAATGGTGCACAGAAAGAGTTCTGTGCTACGAGTCTCTCTGCACTGGTCCTTCCTCTATTCTGGAAGCTGCCATTGTCTATGGACCAAAGTTTTGTCATCAGCATGATACAATTTACAGGTGTCTAGGCATTCACACACAGTAAGACCAAAGGAAGCTACTCTTAGGAGAACACAAAGGCACAATGCTTATGTGCCTCTGATCATACAAAATAATATTTATCAAAATTAACTGCAGGAAATGGAAACACGCTTTTTTTCTTGTTTACTTTTCTGTCTTGTTTGTTCATTTGTATAACTTTGGCAGTGTAAGGGGAGAGCACTGAAATGGAGGGATAAAAGGTGGACAAATGCAGCAGTGGTCTCACTAGACACTATGTTAAAAAGGAACTATGCAACTCGTGGGTAGGGATCATGTAGGGAAACTGGGAGAAGGAAGAGGTGACATTTCCCAAAAAGGAACGTGTTCTTTACCTGACATATGTAACTATAACCCCTCTGTACATATCACCCCTATACTAACAATCTAAAAAGTAAAATATAAAAAAATGGTTAGTTATCTGATATACAAGACCCTGCTCTCCCTGGTAGCAACTCCTATTTCTAGCATTATCTAGAAATACAAAATGATTGCCTACAGCGATTTCATATTCCCGCTTCACATCTGACTTATTCCTGTTCCACAGGCCCTCCAGGCCCTCCATAGCAGTCCATTTCCTGTTGGTAATAACAGTACCATAGCCTGGGTCAGTATGTTATGAATCAATGGCCCTTCTTTGGGGTTCACAGCTCTTGTTGAAGGTCAAGGGGCAGCATCTGGTAGTGGCCTGGCAGGTAGAGGCCCGAGGTAGCACAAGACATCCTATGACAAGAGACAGGAAGCAGGCATGTGCACCTCTTCTTACAGTAGTCAATCATGGGGCTCTTCCCCAAGGATCTTATCTAACCTTGGGGGCCTTCCACAGGCCCCACCTCTGGACACCATAGTCAGACTAAGAGTCTACCCTTTTGACATCTCACAGTAAGCACTGAACTCTGACATGAGTTTCAGAGGGAACAAACCACAGCACCCTTGTATGACCCAATACCTTTATACATGTTCTCTTTAACATAACCCCCAGGGCTTCTCCACCTCAGCTCTGTTCACATTCTGGACCAGATCTTATTTGGGGAGGACCGAACTGCCTGGCATAGACTATTTGCAGCAATTATTAAGGAGCGTTTCTTCTTACCCCAAGAATGGTAATAAACAATGAAGACTGAGTGATGAATGAACCAGGCCAGCCTGGCACTGGGCTGTTCAGACTCCAGGGCAAGGATGAAAGGGGGAAGCTGAGGAGGCAGCACTGATAATGCCAAAACTTTAGGAGGAGCAGGCCAGCAGGCTGCCCTAGGACTCTCATTTGCCTCATAGGAGTCACCATACACACCTCTATCAAGGAGTTTCCAACCTGCATCCCTATGTAGTTTCCTGTAGTGCCAGCATCCACGCTGGCAGGATAGATATGTAACTTGGTGCTTAACTCAGCGGGACTTTAGAGAATTCCATTCTGCAGTGGGAAACCCACTTCTAACGCATCTATCTGAATTTTTTACATCGATCGACGTTTGTAAGTGAGTGCATCTGGGCACACAGCTCTTCATTCTGACCTCCCATTGCGTGAATATTCTTCTACAGGAAAAAAAAGGGAGGTGAAATGCATTGATGTCTAAGAATAAGGAGCTGTTCTGGGACTGGGGGATTCTGAATTTGTTTAGTATTTGCCCCAATTGCTTCGAAAACCTAAAGCCGTATGCACAACTGGTTATCAGTAGGGTATTGGGAAACTCTGTGGTGGTTTTATTAAGGCAAACCACATTTAGGAGTTCTGGGGTACTGCAGGGGTGCATCCTGGAGTGTGGTGGGGGTGGGAGAGGAGAAGCAAATTATAAGCAAAGTCCAAGAGTTGTTAAGGAGCAGCAGGAGCAGCAACTTTAAAAATAGAAGCTTGGAGGAGTGTGAAGTTGGCTCAGCAGGACCTGGGCTGTCAGCTTGGTTTCCATTTAGAATGTAGATCCAATTGGTTCAGAAGATAGGTTAGCCTGGCAGAACCCTGCCCTGGAGAAACCAACCCAGCCAAAGGGCTCAGCTGTCCACAGGAGTGTTTTTCAAACAGGCTCTGAGAGAACTTGATGGGAGCCCCATTTCTCCTCTACCCTGGGGGAGTCATGGGTCATTTCCATGCAGTGTTTGGGTGCAAGGATGTGCATCTCCACCATTTGCAGACTGTACATTCGCACACATACACACACAGACAGACACACACACATATACACATCACACATACACACAGTGCTAGGCTAGGGTGAGTCTACACGTGGTGTCCTGTGTACAGAGTTCTGTCAACCAACACAAAATTCCACAATGCAAGTCAGACTAGATCATTTCCTGGTCTCCTTCCATCTGTGAGTCTGATGGCAAATTTCACTGCACTCCTAAAGGCTAGAGAGGTCCCGATCTACAGGAGACCATACACAGGCTGGGGGTACCTGATATATGTAACTGCAGTGCCCATTAGCATGAACCTGTGGTGTTCTTTCCTGTGATCTGTTTTCCTGCTAAAGTTAACTGTTAAGGCCCTGATCTCTAACCACTGTGTCTATTCCTTTTTCATTGAACATTGTTTCATTGACTGATTCATTGATTGATTGCCACGCTAGGGACTGAATTCAAGGCCTTGCTCTAACACTTGACCATGCTTCCAGGGTAGAAGAGAGAATCCTCCTGTCCTGGTTAAAAAAAAAAAATCAAAGCCAAGAAAGGTGGATAATGCATAGTGGACAGACAATTTTACACACTGTAAGCAAGGAATGCAGAGAGAATTATATAGTGGAGAAAAAGAGAAGATTATGGGCTTCATAAACATGGCCTTCAACGTTCAGCTCTCAGTTCTGCTAACTGGCCTCCAGCAAGCTGTTTAACCTCTCTAAACCTCAGTTTCCTCATCTATTTTTTAAGAAGTGAGGGAATAAAACTTCCTTGCCAGGCAGTTTAAGGACGGACTGAGACTTCACATCAGATCGGCTGTAAAAGCTGCTAAGACAGACTTGGTATATAATAAATGGGAGTTGCTCTTCCTTCTCTGTCCATGTTCAGATGGTGCTTGTTTTTAATTACATTTTCAGCCCTGGGATCTAACAGCGAGCCTAGGAAAGGATTCTAGGATGAATCATAGAGTGTCTTCCTCAAATGTCATCTTTGAAGAAGAAGTTCAAGGGTTATAGACTAAAAGTTGAAGAGATGTCTCTAGATAGGCTTGATGGGGTGGAAATATCAGGTCATTCCAAATCTAGGCAAAACACACGTCTCTGTAATTACTTGCAACAAGAGGCAAGATGTGCCTCGTCTTCCGTTTTATAGCCATCAAGGCATTTCTAAAAAGATTCTGTTAATTGCCATGTGCAGACGATGATTATCTATTCAGAATCCCCTGGTGCAAATGAATCATACATGCATCACGTCTGAGCTCTCCCAACCCAATCACTGACCCCAAAGGCTGTTGTGATGGTAGTGACAGGAAGAGAAAAGTGAGTGACTGGCAAGGAAGGGGCAGGGGCCTTGGGAGCCACCCAGAAGACTCTGGTTAGGTGTGTGGAGGTCAGGAAGGAATCGATTTATGATCTTTCTGGGACATCATGTAGGCAAGTGAGGAGGAAAGAAGAGGGTAGTGCATTCTGCTTGCAACTAAAGAAGCCAGCAGAGGTGAGCCCTTGATAAGCACAAAGCTTAGCATCTCTGTGTTCCTCCACCCAATGCACATTTCCCACTTTCTTGCCCTAGTCATGGCTCCAAGTTGGGCTGTGGTTTATCTGAACTCTGAAGGCTTAAAACTTAGGGAGGAAGGAGGATTGATGGCTAGATGCACATATAGAGAGGCCAAGATAAATTTGTGTGTGCTTGTGTGTGTGTGTGTGTGTGTGTGTGTGTGTGTGCACATGCACATGCATGCACGGTACACGTGCCAGTCTTGGGGCTTGAACTCAGGGCTTAGATGCTATTCCTGAGCCTTTTTTTTTTTACTCAATGCTAGCACTGTACCACTTGAATCACGGCTCCATTTCTTCTCAAGCTAACTTTGAACTACAATCCTCAGATCTCAATCTCTTGAGTAGCTAAGATTACAGGTGTGAGTCACCAATGCCTGGCCCCAGCCAAGATAGTCTCAAAGGGCTCTCTAAATCCTCCCATACTGGGAAAATAATTTTAAAAAAATAATTTAAACCGCACCTAAAATTCACAGCGCTCCAGCTGCGCCAGCACTTTGCCAAGCCACCAAGGAGATACAAGGATGATTCCCTTACCCACAGACTTCACTCTCCACAGTTTCAATTTCCTGAGGTCAGCTAGAGTCTGAAGAGATTAAGTGGAAATTGCAGAAATGAACTATTTAAGTGTTCAATTGTGTGCCTTTCTGAGTAGCATGATGACATTTCCACACTGTGCTGCTTCGTTTTCCGTGGGACCTTGTTAGTCATACTTGGCACGGCTGTGACAAAATACCGCAGAAAAACAACTTCAGTAGGGGAAGGATTTATTTTAGTTTCTGGTTTCAGACCTTACAGTCCATTGCAGTGGAAGGGCATAGCGGAATAAGGTGGCTCACAGAATGGCAGCCAGGGAGCAGAGAAGGAATTCTGATGTTAGCTAGCTTTCTCTTTGTTCCCTTTTAGTTCCATCTAGGCCCCAAGCTTATGGGGGTGATGTCACCCACATTCAAGGTGAGTTTTCCTCCCTTAGGTACTCTTCTCTGGAAGCTCCCTCACAAACACAACTAGAACTAATCTCCCAAGCACTTCTCAAGCTGATGAATATGACAATCAGAATTCACCATCACAGACATGAATCACCCCGTTGTGCACTGAATCCATGCTGTATGCACTACCTACCCATTCATCAATTATCAGCCATCTCAATTATGGAACATAGTGTTTAGTGCTGCCTGTGGTTTTTAGTGTCCATTGGACATCTTGGATTGTATCCCCCATGTATAAATGAGAACTGTTATGGTATTAACTGCATTTTATAAATAAGAAAATCAAAACCCCAAAGAGGTTAAACCAGTTACCGCAAATCATAAAACTCTATCAGAGACAATAGTCAGATCCATGTCACCTCATTCCAGAACCTCAGCTGAAAGGTAATGTACCCTTTCTCTCAGACACTATTAAAAAAGGACCCCCCCAAGAACAAATTTAGGGTTCCTTATCCTTCCCAGGACCTAGCACTGTAAAGAATTCCAGGCAACATTTAAGTCAAAGTCATTAAAGAAAAGGAAGGAAAGAGAGGATTGAGAAGTCTGTCCATGCATTCAGTGGTAAATGAAAATATGCAAAGTGCATGACTATCATATGCAAAGCATCATAAATCATTCGTATTAACTGCCTATGTTTATTGTGCTGTGCTGCAAATAGACAAAAAAAAAGCTTCTGTGGTTGTCACTGGAGTATGGGGTGGGGGGGTCCCATTCTCTATAACAATATCTTTCCAGTCATGACTCTTGTTGACTTGAGTGGACATAGGATTTGTGTGACTCTGGAATCTCTTTATCATCTATCAGGATTCTATCCATTCTTCAAGATTTGTTTCCACAGGGCCTACCCTGATTACTGGCCCCTTATCAAATCTATTAAGTCCCTCTCATGTCCCAGGCCTTTCACTCAGGAGGACAAATATAAGCGGGTAATTGCAATGTACTCTATTGTGCACGACTGGAGGTATGTAGGAAATAGAAGACAAGGAAGACAAATGATTTTCAGGGGGTGGAGCCTGAAGGAAGGGCAGGAAAGACTCCAGAGAAAGAGAGTTATCAAGCAAATAGCAGGGAAGAGTTTAAGCAGTAAGAAGAGTGAGGAGAGAGTGGAGGTGAAGGATGGGTGAGAATGTTGAAAGGGGTGACACTGATCAAGGTATATTTTATTCATAAACTGCTTTGTTAACTGGCAACTCCTCCTTTGTACAACCACTTAAAGATAATCATTTCTTAAATATTAAAAAGTCAATACCAGGAAATGGAACCATGTTTAGGGGAAAGGGAAATGGGGAAAGGCCTGTAAATTCAGGGGGGAAGGGTGAGGAAATGAAGTCATTCTATACGATGTATGTTATGTAAGCATTGAACTACATAACTTGAGGGTAGGACTGTTAGGGACAAAGTGGAAGAGAACTTTAGAGGGACAGCATTGATAATGAAGCCTTGTACTCATAACCTGACTTATAGAACTGTAGCCTCTTTGTACAACTATTTCATAAGAAAATTATACAGAAATTATTTTTTCACATTGGTCATGGGGCTTGAACTCAGGGTGTGGGTGCTGTCCCTGAACTTGTTTGCTCAAGGCAAGAGCTCTACCACTTTGAGTCACAGCCCTATTTCCAGATTGTGGGTGTTTAATTGGAGATAAGAGTCTCATGGAGTTTCCTGCCCAGGCTGGCTTTGAACCACAATCCTCAGATCTCAGTCTCCTGAATAGCTAGGATTATAGACATGAGCCACCAGCACCTGGCTAAGAATAACTTTTATGAAAGAGTGTAAATGGTAAAGAAGTAGAGGAAAGTAGCTCTCAAGAGACAGGCTCAGCAGAGGCATGGAGCTATGTCATAGAAATGTGTATTTTAGAAACTGCTGTAGTGATCATTTGAAAAGATGAACTATAAAGCAGATCATGAGACTCCACTGTTTAATTTGCTTGCACTCCTATGTATAGGAGGTCATCTTAACTCTTGCCTTGACTTGCATAGATGGCCATCTACATTTGGTCCAACCTTCGGCTCAGAACTAATGCCATACAACTATTCCTAGCATACACAAATTTCAGTCACAATAATCTTCCTTGTGTACCTGAAGGACACCAGGCTCTTTCTCAGGACCGTGGCATTCACTGTCACATTTGCCTGAAGCTCCCTCTCCTTTTGAAATGGGTGGAGCAGGCGCTTCTATTCAGACCTCATCTCAACTACCACATCCTCCAAGAATCCCATCCTACCATCCCATCTAAAATAATCCTTCAACCAACCTCCAGCCACTTCCTCCTTTGCTCTACTCACTATTTGAATCTATCTCATTTATGTCTTTGTAGTGTTGTCTGTCTCTCCTACAATACTAAATCATGAGTTTATGAGCTTATCAAATGCTCAGCTAACTTATGAATCTGCATAAAACAGCGTTTATGGAGTTAAGTGAAGGGAGAGGTTAGCCAGTAGGGTAGTTGAGTAGATGGATGGAAGGCTGGGAAAATGAGTGGATGGAAGGGTGGATTGGTGAGTGGGTGGATAGATCAATGGATTGAGGAATGTGTAGGTGGGTAGATAGATGGATATAAATGGAGAGATGGGAGAAATGAAAGATGGGTGTGCATGGATAGATGGACAGACAGAAAAATGAATGGATAGGATGAATGAATGAGACATTCAAGAAGCCAGCCACACAAAATATCATGATCATTTGGATTTTGTCCTCTAGCTGAAGGGGTCACTAGAGGAATTATCATTCCCCCTAGACATCATAATGTGATTATCTTTTGCATTGATTGGCTTCTGACAGTTTCTTATGCTTGAACTTTATCTCCCAAATTAAATTGTCAGCCATGTTGCATTGACCATTTTTACAGAGAATGCAGCATAGTCTTTGAAGACACACTGTTTTAATGGACTTGGGTGGCAAGTTTGTTTGCTAGAAATGAACTGGCACAAGATTGAACATATAGTAGGTTCTCAACAGGTATCAGCTGAGTGAATGGTGGAAGTGGTCCCTTAAAAGAGTCAAAAAGAAACTAATATGTACTCAATATTACAGTGAACTGGAAGATATGTGGTAAGCATTATTATCCCTGCTTATGGGCAAACTAGGACACAGACAGGAGAAGCAGCCTGTTCAAGGTCACACAGAAGGACTCAGGATTCAAACCTGAGGTTTAGGACTTCTTCTTGCCTGGCTCCTTACTGCTCTGAATCACCTTTCTATTGATATCCCTGGGAAGCAGACTCAATGGCCGCAGCAGAGACAGTCCAGGAGATACCTTTCAGTATCTTAATCATGGGTGGCAGAGGCTCTGCCTTTTGTCCCAAGGAAGCCATCAGTGACCCGATCAATTTTTCCAAGCCCTTTAACCCTTAGACTGGGTGCCTAGTAGAAAAAGCAGAGGGAAGAAGGCTAATTCTGAGGTCTGCTATGTGTTCTGTGTTCTACTATGAGCTACTAGTCCTATTGTTTCCCTATTCAGACATCATCCCCAGAAAGCCCAAAATGCAGTGCTGTTCCTAAGTGCTTCCAGTGCTATTACTAAGAGTACTCATTGTATATGAGTTTGAGATCCTCACTATTGCCTTAAACTAACTCTGTATATCTTATATTGAATGCACACTTACCTGCAAAGTAGACACCCAGACTTTCTCCTCTATACATAGTCTCCGGTCTATGTGCCTTAGAACAGTTATGTTTGTGGCCAAGCTTGATCCTTGACCCCAGCTCTTTTTGTACCTCAATTGGCCGACATGCAGGATAGAATGGACTTTTTGTCTTACCTCCACAAGGGAGTCCTAGGGACTAATTACTACAAGCAAATCATTTTAATTATCATAATTATCAACAGTACTTTATGATCCCCAGTCAGAGAGATGATCATTAACTTTTGCAATATCCCATGTCCCACAGCCCAAGGCAGAAAGTTAATTCTAGAAGTGCCTATTGAGACTTACCAAGCCTTAGCAAAGAGCTGCCATGTGCAAAGCCCTGTTTGGGGAAATGGTAATGGAATAACACTCCTAGCTCCATCATGAGTCACAGTGATCTCTTTCCTGTGGCTCCCTAAGACCCAAGTGATACCATCAACCTCCCTGAAAATGTATTCTCCATGTTAGGCATAGATGGTTACATGCTTGCTTATTATTTTTAGCAGAAAAAAATAGAAGAAAGCAATACCACATCTTCAGAGGAGGAAAGAGAAAGAAAGCAAAATAGCATGATTCCAGCCCTGCCCCCCCCCCAATATTTTTTTCTTCCCTATGTAGGAGTGAGTGTTCTAATTCTGCAATGCTGTCATTACCATAATGGGGTTGGCAGGCCCATATTACAGCACAGAGCTGTCAGGAATGGATGACATGCTGTCTGTTATGAGCTCCTACTGTTCTCAGCCAACCGAGGGCCAGGAAGACAAGGGGAAGGAGAAGTAGGGGGTGGGAGACAGAGAAAGAGACTCCAGCTAGTTTAGGCACCCTAAGAGATGATCGTTTGTGACACACTCACCACATTAGAGATGAAAACTAGATGCTATTCCAGGAGGGCAGGCAGTAACGATGGGAGATGGGCCATTGGAAGGAAACACCAACACAAAGAGCATTCTCCCAGGAGTGCCAAGCTCAGATCGTTGATGGAGCCTGTGAAAAGAAATTACAATGAAACTGCACAGTTCTGCCTTATGGGGCTAGGAGGGGAGGGAGATGCTTCTTTACCCAGGTAGCCAATTGGGGAAGAAAATGATTATGTGGGAAAAGCAATGGTGACATTGAACCTAGTTAGAGTGCTCGACTATCCGCTGAGGTCAGCTTTGTTGTTGGGCCACTTCTAAACTGTCTACTCCCTCTGCCTGACCTTCGGCCTCATTAAAGGGAGACAGTGGAGAAAATTATAGTATTGCCCTCCTAGTGGAACCCAGAGGGAAAGGGCTTCTTCAATAAAAGTAACTGTAGCAGTAAATAATGGTGACCCAAGCAGTTTTCAACACGTTTATTCCAAGCTCAATGCATAAGCCGCAAAGCCATTGCAATGTAGCACACCTGTACTAAGGAAGATAAAAAGTCAAGGAGGCTGTGAGGACTGGCTTCGCAGGTGTAGCCTAGGGCATGGGGGTAGAGACAGCCTGCTAGTTTTACTTAGATGCCTCTCCTGGTCCTCAGAAGGACAGGGCCAGTGTTGTGGCTTTGCCAGTAGTCTTTTCTTGGCCATCTTGACAGACTTCCCTGTGTGCATCCTGGGTGGATGAGAACCTGGTAATAGAGTAAGAAAGAACATGGAGATCCAGCTTCAATGTTACAATGAGCTGGATGACATTCTGTGAGCATTATTATCCCTGTTTATGGGCAAACTAGGGCAAATAGCCTGTTCACACAGAAGGACCTATCCATCCCTCAATCCATCATCCATCCATCCACCCACTCACCAATCCACCCCTCCAACTACTCATTTTCCCACCCTTCCATCCATCCATTCAATTACCCTGCTGACTAACTCCTCCCCTTACTTAACTCAACAAATGCTTGTGAGGATTCGACTCTCATCTGCAAGTGAACATGGATGTGATTTTTTTTCTGTCAGTCGTGGGCTTGAAGTCAGGGCCTGGACACTCTCCATGAGCCTTTGCACTCAAGGCTAGCACTCTACCACTTTAAGGCACAGTTCCACTTCCGGTTTTCTGGTGGTTAATTGGAGATAAGAGTCTCACAGACTGTCCTGTCTGGGCTGACTTCAAACTGTGATCCTCAGATCTCATCCTACTGAGTAGCTAGGACTACAGGTGTGAGCCACTGGTACCTGGTTTGTATGTGATTTTGACAAGATCCTTCTATCTTCAGTCCTTAGACAGTTATTCACAATCATGGTCTCCATTTTACAGATAGGGACACTGATGTTTAAGCCATTAAAATTTTTTGCAGAAGCATGAATGAGCCAGGGGTACTTGATACCCTTCAGAGTTTCCATTCTGTAATCATAGCTAGCTTGAAGATTCCAGAGACTTCTTAGTCTCTGGAATGGCCTAATGAATGGCCTCCTGCTCCATACACAGGAACATCACACCTTTCCCAGTCACTGACACTCTTATTCCCTATAAACTGCTTCTTTTAAATAAGTTTTTATTGTGAAAATACTGTATAGAGAGGTTATAATTACATGAGCACGGTAATGAGTACGTTTCTTACCAAGCATTGTTGCCTCCTCCTTTGTTTTACCCCTACCATTCCTTCCCTCCCAACTCCACAACTTCTTTATCAAAATTCCCCAAAGATAACAAAGAACTTTTATTCAGGAAACAGAGATCATGTTTTCATATGACTGACACTTAAATGGTTCCTTGAAGATGATCCAGCCAAGAGAGTAGATCTCTTGGCCTTGAGCCTAATCCAAGGCAGAGCTACTCTCATGAGTGCTGAAGTAGAAGAGTGAACATAGCCCTGTTTACGAGGCCCCAGAGGCTAACAGCATGACAGATACTTATGTGTGAAATGACATGGAGCTAACAGGTGGGCCCTGCCTGAATAGAACATGTGTGTATGCATGTGCACACATGTCTGCCTGTGCCAACAAAAGCTCACATACACAAAGGCTCACAGGATGAATTGGGGGATGTGTGGGCAATAAGGATCAGGATGACTTTAGCTCATAACAAGTTGAGACAGAGGGGTAGAGCAGATAGGTGCCAGAAATGGGTAAGAAGGAAGATCCTCACACCAGGCCTATTCCTGCTCAGCTTCTGAAATTACATGGGATGGGACATATTCAGAACAGGGTCTGGCTACAGATGGGAGAGGGTACTTCTCTGCAAGAGCCACATGGCTGTCAACAACCAGGAGCCACACACAGCCCCAAATCCACACCGACACCCCTTTGTAGAACAGAAATACCTAGAAGCTTCTACCTGAGTCAGAACTCAGCACGGTCACAGTCATTGTCTTCAGTCTGCACCTCGCTAGCAAAAAGGTGGTGAGAAGCAGTACACATGACAGAAGCGACATTTGCCAAGGCTGTGGGTGCCGCTATTGTCAACCCACTGACCAGAATGACCCGCTCTCTGATGCCTTGCCTGAAGAAACTGAGTTATGCTTCATTTTACCCTGGAGGATGTGGGTGAGTGGGTTAGACGGGGGAGAAGTTAGCATTTTATTCATTCTGAGCTGAATCCCTTTTAAAGCTCAAATGGCATGCATAATCTTCCCTTAATTAGAGCTTCTGAAATATCACTGGGCATCTCTATACCCCACCTTTCCTTGCCCTCGTGAAGAAGAAATGTTGGGAGAACTTTGCTGAGAGTGGGGAAGGGAGGGGGGTGGTTAGGCAGCTGCAGGGAGAAGGCATAGGAACAGAGAGGAGCAACTTGGGAACTGGAGGCAGAGGTGCATTAGTGCAGCGACCATAGGAGCCTCCAAGAGTCAGTCATCTATGGTCAGAAAAAGGAGCAAGAGAAAGGAAGCAATGGAGCTAGAATTTACTTTGTGTCCACTATGTGTTCGATGCTTGATGAGCAACCCTCCCTTTCTATCGCCCCACCCAAACACACGTGCCTTGGAGAAGGTATCTTGTCTGCTTTTTAAAGGGGAGGAAATTGAGACCCAGAAGCTTAAAATCTCACTCAAGGTCATCAGAGCACAGACTTCAAACCTGTGCAGCCCCATCCATGGATACTCATTGCCATATTAACCTCACCAGTTGCCACTTTCTATCAATAACACGTTATGTTATTTTCACAGATTGTGTATGTGTGTGTGTGTGTGTGTGTGCGTGTGTGTGCTACATGCTTCCCAAGAGACTAGAAAGAAGAATCTCTGTCATTCGACATCTTTCACCTCCTCCACCCTCTGCCTTGTCCCTTCTCTACCAGAAACCTGGTCCCTGTTGAATGCTAAGTGGGTAATGAGTGAATACAGCTGCTCTGCCCAGCCCTTAGCACAGACAGGGAGCGCTGATGCATGGACTGAAGAAAACACCACAGCCACAGGGTTCACCGTGGCATTACTATGCTACACAGTGCTATTACTGGAACACATCTAGAGACTTAGTCTAGCACCCTCATTGGGTTCAGGGAGAAGAGCTATTCAAGATCAAACTGCTGGTAAGGGACAGAGCCAGGATCAGCTTCCAAACATTATGCTGTCCTTTATGCCAGGCAGTGATAGGAAGGTGTCTGGAATTAGGACGACTCTCCTGGGCATAGCCTCTCTCACCCTATCCTGACATGCTCTCAAACTTGAATTCTAAGAGCCATGAGCATGAATGACTCTGTGAGAAAATATATTTCCAGGGGTGCCAGCTACAACCAAATGGAAATGAAGAAACAAAGGAAAAATCCAGAACTAATGGTAGGTTGAAGAGGCTATTTACAAGAATGACTCAAGCATGACTCATGGCATAAGTCTTTAATTCCACTGGGGAGGCTAGGGCAGGAGGGTAACAAGCTCAAATCCAGCCTGAGCTACATAGAGAGTTCTAAGCCCGCCTAAGCAATATGTAGTAAGATGCTCTCTCAAACAAAACAGACCCAAAAAAAGTGCCTCCAAACACACTGAAATTTTCCTCCCACTTAGGTTAGAACTAGCCAGATATGTTGATGTAGGAGACTATTATACAAATCTATATTCTCAGATTCTACACTGAAGATCTCCATCGCAAAAGTTTCCATGTGAGTCATTTGACCAAGACTCAACTTTAACAATGTTGTAAATCAAAAAGCAAGTATTTCTCTATCACAGGTATTCAGCAGTGGTACATAACTTCCACCTCTGGTTGGCAAAAGTTGCTGTAGCTCCCACTGTTGTGCCTAGACTCTGGATAATGGGAAATTCAGAAGCAGTTGGGAAAGAAATAGTCCAGAAATTGTATACAGTCCTACTGCTCACATCCTATTGGCCAGGACCTGATTACGGAGTTGCAAGGGAAACTGGGAAATGCAATGCTTAATCTGGGCAGCCATGTTTGCTACTGCAAGGGAGTCTGGGCAATGCAGTACTTAATAGTACTTAAATAGTAGCCGTATTAGCTACTATTTAAGATATCCATTGCAAGTAGATAAAGGGGCTGGAGGTGTAGCTCAGCACCAGAGCATTTGCCTAGTAAGCATAAAGTCCTAAAAGTTCAAACCCCAGTACTAAAGGAAGTGGGGAGAGAAGAGGGAGAAGGAAGGAAGGAAGGAAGGAAGGAAGGAAGGAAGGAAGGAAGGAAGGAAGGAAGGAAGGAAGGAAGGAAGGAAGGAAGGAAGGGAGGGAGGAAGGGTGGGAGGGAGGGAGGAGGGAGGGAAGAGGGAAAAGATTGGCTCATCCTCTGGTGTAAATTTGGATAGCAGGTATGCACCACCCCTGGCTTGGTGCACACTATTTCTAATGAATGTTATGTGTCTCTTTTAGCATTATAACCCAGATCAGTTCTCCAGCTAAGTGGTGCTGCTACAGAATATAGCATTCATCTTGGCAACCACATTAGGAAAGGCAGAATAATCCAAGAAGAGCAACCAGGAGATCCAGACCACATTCAGTTATAGAAAATTCAGAACTGAATATCAGAAAATGAAAATCACAGCAGGGAGAAACTTCCTGAGGAGGCTTCTCCCCAAGAGAATTGATCAGAATGAAAATAAATCTAAGACGAAGTAGTACAGATCATAACTCTGCTCTAGCCCCCAGAGGTGGAATAGGGCCTTCTGGTCTACCTCATAAGATCTAGGGATATACAGAAACTATGTGGTAATTACATTTCTGCAAGGTGAGTTAGGATTAAGAGCAACTATGTCCCAAAGTAATAACGGTGCAACCGTATCAGCTGCTCTGTGTGTAAAGCATGCTTTGACTTTCTAAATCCTCTTCCCATTTACTAATCCTCACACATCAGGGTATTTGCATTGAGCTGTCAATTGCTAACCCTGCACAGAAGGAGAAAGGAGGAGTAATGGAATTGGAGTTGCCTTGCTCCTCCTCAGCAAAGAGGCAGGAGGACAGGACTGCGAAGACTGGCTTTTGTGGATGACCAGCATGGGAGTCGCCATATGCCACTAACTCCAAAGAACAGAAAACTTTCCTAAGAAGCCAGCCTATCATAATTTCCTCTGGGAAACCTCGGGGTGGGTCTAGTAATAGCCTTCTCCAAGGTACAGCAAAGAAGCCAGACAGCCTGATTACCATCACTCTTGCTGTAGGCCTTACATGGCCCCAAGTCCTGTCAATCCCATTTCTGCCCAGTGTTTCTTTTCTTCTTAGATGGGTCTAGATAGGTCCTCTGAGCCCTAGAAGAATATTCAAAGAACATTTTAGAGTATTTAATATTAGAGGAAGTAGGCTACCTCCATGTCCATTCAGTGGTCCAGGAACACAGGATACTTAGAGCCCCATCCACTTTTGTCTAGTAGTATGTGTTCTAGAAAGTTCAGGGGACAGCAGAAGAAAGTCTTCCCTAGCCATCCTAGACAAAAGTGATCGCTTTCCATCAACAGGAATTCCTAAAATTTAAATTCAAGACTTTCACGCCCAATATTTCATTTCTATCCCCATTTTATTGGTAAGAAAACCAAGATGCAAATGGAAATGGTTTTCCCAAGATTACATGTCTCCTAAGTGATGGAGCTAAGACTGGGAAGAGGATAGTCTGCCTTCAAGTCCTACTAGTGCTAGTGTATCACCATGGCTCCCAGCTCCTAGAAGATCCTGACTCACCAGAGTTCTTACCACTCACTTTCATCCTAATCTGTGAGGGCACTTCACTGAAGTCTTGAGTTTGTATGTAACTCCTTCAGCTCCTGTGAAAGCTCCAGAATAATAACAAGGTCCAGTTCTCAGATACTTCTCTAGACATCTCCGTCATCACATATCTGATGAAATGTGAAGGAAGTTCATTTGTTCATGGGTCTTAGCCTGAAGCATTATAAAGTGTGAACAGTACAAGGAATTGAGTAGAGAAGGCCCCACTCTCTAAGAAAGTTCTCACCTCTATCCCTCCTGTGACAGCTTGGCTTGAAACATGTTTGATGATCTAGGCTTCTTGCTAAGGGAATAATGAACAATAAATAGGAGCTCTGAGTTGGCAGCCTTTCAAACCTCCTGCCTGGAGACCTATAAGTGACCTCTGGATAGAATAGGGAGAAATAGTGGTGGGGGAAATCTCCAACTTGCCAGAACTACATCTGGAAGGACTTAAGTACCCAATAAATATTTGTAGTTGAATGAATGGGGGAGTAAGAGCAGAAATTGATGGGCATAAAGAAAACTGTGCTTTACCCAGGAAATTTCCAAGGTCATTCTAAGGATAACATCTAAGGTAGGTTGGGGTTGGTTAGCATTGGGGCACCTATGTTAACAAAGCAAGCCTAGGTGATTGGGCTTCCTTACCTGGCATATTTCCAACTACTTCTCCATCTTGGCTATTCTTCTCTGAAAACATCCCCCTCCTGTCTTACTCATTTTTAACCAGCTTTCTATCTCTGTAACAAAATGCCTGAAATGAATAACTTATCAGAAGGTAAAATGCGTTTTGGATCACATTTTTAGAGATTTCAGTTCATGATTGCTCATTGTTTGAGGCCTGTAGCGAAGGAGTATATCACAGTGGGAGCTCATGGAAGAGGAGGCTGCTTACTTCATGGTAGCCACAAAATAAACAGAGAGGAAGAAGCTAAGGTTCCAATGTCACCTTCAAGGTCATTCATGCCCCAATGACCTAACTTCCTCCCCCTAGGTACCATGTACCTACCGCCTCCCAATAGTGCTATTCTTAAGAATCAAGCTGCCTTTGGGAATCACCTTCAGATCCAAACTGGAATATTATTCCAGATGTATTTCCCTATTCCCAACAGAATTAAATCTGTGATTCTTCACTTAGAGTCTATATTGACAACTGAGTGGTTTTTCAGTGCAATTCTTCATTGTCTAGTAGGGTATATGAATTAGTAGGTTTGTTTACATACACTTAATGACAGATTTCTTTGTCTTGGAAGTACCTCCTCTAACAATATATTTGTGAATACAACTAGTGAGCTTGTCCTTCTAGAAAATTCTTTAGAAGCAAATCTTTTTTTTCTTTCTTTCTTTCTTTTTTATTTTTATTTTTTGTTGTTGGTTGTGCTTGAACTGAGGGTCCAGGTGTTGTCTCTGAGCTTTTTCACTCAAGGTTATGGCTCTACCACTTTGAACCATAGAGCAAAATCCAGTTTTCTGGTGGTTAATTGGAGATAAGAGTTTCATGGACTTTCCTGCCCAGGCTGACTTTGAACCACGATCCTCAGATCTCAGCCTCCTAGGATTATAGCCCTGAGCCACCAGTGCCTGATTACCAACCATTTTTTTGATCAACATCACCATCCATATTGTCTACTAATGATCTCTAAATATTTTTCTTTTATTACTAGCCCCTATCAGGAAAAAAATTAGTATACAGTCAGAATCTATACATATTTCTAGAAATTACATACATATGCTCCAGTTCTAATGTATGATATGTTTTTAAATATAGGTGTTTCACAGATATATATATAAACATACATTTATATGTATATATGTATATATACACATATATTACATTATATGTATATGTGTATATATCTATTTCTATCTCTCTCTCTATATATATGTATATATATCTGTAAAACATCTGTTGTAGAATTAAAAGATAAAACAGTTTCTTTCTGCACCCCAAAGGAGTCAATTGTTTGCCTTGGAGTACGCATGACTCACTTTGGAGGCTACTGGCCCACACAAGATAGCACCCAGTATACCCGAAGGAAATATAATAATAACAAGAAACATTCTGAATTGTTTTCTTGGGCAGCTCCTTTTTTTCCAAATCAGTGCTCAAACATCTCATTTTGAGAGAGGTCCCGTTCCATTTTGTAAGGGTTAAAAAAAAATAACAACATGCCACACTCCATCTCAGTCAATGCTTTTTCTGCTACAGAAGCAGTTTTGAGGGAGAAATTGTCATCTAGCCCCACAGTTATGCAAATGAATAGTTATTTTTGACACAAGTAAATAATAGTTCTGTATGCACCAACCCTGTTTTCCTACCTTATCATGCAAGGTCTCAAGTCACAATTTAGATGTTCCTAAGTGATTAGCATTTTGGGGCAACAGCAAGCAATTTGTGCAGTGTTTCCCATCTATCTTCTACTTTGAAAAGGTGATTAGCAACTTTGGTGGGAAGAGAGGAAGGAATGTCACACAAATTGCTTCTTTGATAAGGCAAATCCAGATGTGTGAGAAGATGATTGGCTGACACAGGTATACCATATTCTGGGTTGTCCCACATTTTGATTGGATTAACAAGAGCTGTCTTTATCAGAAATTCATCTGACTTCTCTTCAAATGGTTTAAAAATAACCACTCCTCAAAATAGTATTACTACAAAATTATTTGATGCAGAACCAAAATAGAATAAAAAACATACATTTGACAGTGGCACTACCAAAACATAGTAGTGTTACAAAAACCTTTAAAAGATTGCAAGACACTATTTCCAACCCAGTATAAAAATAGCTAATTGAGAAAGCTTCCTCTATGCTAATATTTTGAATTGCCTGGGCAGTGTTATAGAAAAGTCAGTCCGTTACTGGCTAGTATTTGAGAGCCTTAAGAGCCCTAGCCAGCTCAGTTAAACAAAGTCACAGCAGGAAAGCTGGTCCCTTCCTGTATGACTTCACTAGAAGTCTTTCTGGCTAATTAGTGAATCCGTCATTATGCAAATGAGCACATCCTGATTGGCAACAGCTTGTATCCTTTCCCCACTACCCTTGCAAATGAGGCCTGTTGAATGGTTGGTTGTAATTTTATGCAGAAAAGAGAATGATAAAATTTTAGAGACAGCTCCCTTGGGAGATCACAGGGGTCTAAAGACCTTAATTTAAAGATGAGGAAACTGCTCTCCGAGGTTGAGATCCTGGCTCACAGTGCCTTATTCAGCTGGTGGTAAAGCTGAACTTAATTCAGACTTTTAAATTTGTGGTAGGAACTGAAACCGATAGCTCACGCCTGTCATCCTAGCTCCTCAGGAGGCTGAGATCTGAGGATTGCAGTTCAAAGACAGTCAAGGCAGGAAAGTCTGTGAGACTCTTATCTCCAATTGCACACCAGAAAACCTGAAATGGTGCTGTGGCTCAAAGATGTAGAGCACTAGCCTTGGGCAAAAAAGCTCAGGGATGGCACCCAGGCCCTGAGTTCAAGCCCTATGACTGAAAAAAAAAAAAATGTGGTATGTTCCTTTTTCTTGCCTTTAATTTTGATTGCAATCTGTACATTTTGGAATTGTGCATGCAGAAACTCATGGAATCCTCGAATAAGAAGAAAATAAGGATATAGGATAAAAACTAGGTTAAAAAACAAACTCTGAAACCCTGTGCTTTGAGAGGACTCTTGATATTGCTAGACCCCCTTGTTCATTATCCCAGGGGGACTCAAGCCCCTTCCTAAGGAAAAACTCCTGTGCCTTATAATATCATGAGGGGAAAAATGGACATGACTTTCATGAGCCCTTGAACACCTTTCCATATTGCTTGGAAATACTCAAGGCTTTGTTTTTTTCCCCTAGAGGTCTGAGCTAAGGCCAATGGTTTTGGTCGTGGCAAATTTGTGTTATGAAACCTCTGCACTTTGGAATTGTTGGGGCTGGATTTTTCTTTTCTATTCTTTTTTTTCCCCTTTTTCCAATTCCCTTTGTAATCATCTCAAAGCCAAGTGCTCATTTCCACCAGAACTTTAAACATTGTGCCTTTATGTAGCACAGCTTTTAATTTTCCTCCCTAACAGAAGTGATTGTTTATGTTGTAAATGCCACATTAGTCTCCATGAAATGGAGATGGAATTGATTTTCATTTCAGAGATTTCACAGCTTGCCCCAGAACTTTATGCTTGATTGCCAATGCTCAGAAATGCATGGGCTTCTGAGAGCCTCAGAAATGATGTGTGTAACATGGCATATAAAAATGTGAGAATTGGAGCCACATTTGTTGCAAGGCAGACCCCAAAGTCTCTATGGATGTATCTGTTCAGGCAGTCAAAGAAACCAATGTCCTGTGTACAGGTGATGATGCCTTCAAGAAATGGATTGCAATCCCAAGCCAGGTCACTGACCATGCTGCCAGGCTTTTCTTGCCAGAAAAGTCTGGAAGGTTTATCCATCTATTCCCTCTGTCGACAAGCATTTCCTGAGCACCTGCCAAGAACCTCTGAGGCATTCTGGGAGTTGAAGGAGATGTAACACATACCTGTAGAAACTCATAATCTACCTGGGGGTGGGTAGATGGAGAAAGCACAGGATGCAACCAGTGAATCTGGCAGGGATGTGAGGGGTGTACATCAATCTGAATTGGGGAAACACATCACTCAAAGCAAAGGGAAGGGAAGGTTGTATTGACTCATGGGAGTGGAGGCAGAATAGAAAGCAGATGTCAGATGGACCCAAAGGAAAGGTCTCCTTATTGTTGCCTTCAGAGAGCCTCATCGCCTGCTTCCTTGGCAACCTATTCCTTGCTTGTGACTGCTGGAGCCAAGAAGAGCAGCTAGCTCCACTCTCTTCTAGGGATGTGCAATATTACCACTGGCATTCCATGGGCTTGGGTGATAAGATGTCTATCTTGACTTTGGTCAGCTGTTGGCTAATGGTCCAGAGGCTACACCTTCCAAGGGGCTTGCCATAGTAAGGTTGGCTTTGTTGTCAACTCCCCAGGACCCCCTTCCTCCTCAAGAACTCCCCCCATGACTGGAGGTTTTTGAGTACAATTGACATTCCACACAATTGAAACATTATCTTTCTATTTATCATTTGTTTTATCAGACAGGCCACTTTAAAGGGTTCACGCTTAAATAAGAGGTGGGCAGAATCACATCTTGGCTGCACACAATTTACATGGCAGGGTTGGGGGTGGATTAGGCTGCGAGGGTGTCAGGGGAATCTCATTTTGAGTGATTATCATCATTGTTAATTTGAACATTTCTACTTAATTATGCCTAGCTTCACTGAGTTATAAATATGTATATATTAATGTTCACAATATGAGCTTTATTGGCCAAATACATAATCGGTGATTAAAACAGAAATCTCCTGATGTGTCTAAAAACTGCCACTCTCTATGAATGATAGGATAAAAATGAACCCCAGTTCCATTGCTAGTCAGTTAATGACACCTTTCCTTCTATCAAGGGACCAACTGATAAGATTGGAAATTGCTGAGCAAGGCTCCAAAACTGGGTGTTGAGTGGGCTGTCTGTGTCTGTGTCTGTGTCTGTGTCGTCTCTGTCTCTGTCTTTGTCTATCTCATTCTTCCTTCTCCCTCCTTCCTGAATAGCAGATGGCAAGCAGTCATGCAGAGCAGGGGTGAGGGGTAGGGAAAATGCAACTGCATGGCACGGAGAAGAGTTCCGTGGAGCTGGCAGGAAGACATATGTTGACACAGAGAGCTGGAAATAGAGTTTGTCAGGAGACGCTCTCAACAGGAAAGAGGTGAGATGCCACAGGCATGCAGGACATAGAGGCTGTCAGCGTACAAGCCTTTCCCAATAGCATCCATCTTCTCTTCCATTTTCCCTTCCTTCCTTTCTCTCTCTCTTTCTCTTTCCCTTCCTTCCTTCCCTCCATTCTTCCTTCCTTTGTTATTTTTTTCTTCCTCCCTCCCTCCCTTCCTACTTCCTCCCTCCTTTCCTCCCTTCCTTCTTTGCTTGCTTTTTATTAAACTTCCTGGTGTGTTTCCCTGTTTAGGGAGAGCAGAGAGAGGAGAGGGCTTCCCCAAGTCTAGTCCTCATCTTACATCCTAGAAGAGTATTGATCTTTCTACCCACGGTGGCTAAAAATTAGCATTTCTTTGCGCAAAGCTGATTCTGTTCTTGTCCTCTTCCTTATCTTTTTAAATATGATTACCTGCACATCAGAGCTAAAATCATAATGAACTTGGCCACTACCTACTCTAATGCCAAGGATTAAGAAGGAGCTGCCCTCAGGCCTGAGTTTGTGGCTGAGGGAGGGCAGACAAAACACTTGTGCTGGAATAAATTCCCCATACCCTGGTTCCTTAATGCCCTATCTTGAGGCCACAGACTCATTGACTTAGTACTAATTTTCTTGTCAGAGTTATTCTTCCAATCAAGATTTAAAACAAAATAGAAGGCTACTAAAGTGCTGCAGATTAAAGCCCAATGCTTTTTTTAAAAAAAAATTTTTGATTAAGGTACTCTTATCTGGGTTTTCTGGGTCTAATTTAAACTTATCCAAACCTTTCTTAAAGGGCCAGGTTTGTTGGTTTCAAGCAAATGCCTTCCCTTCTCATTTACCTCTCCTGTGTATTTGCTTACCAGGAAGAAGAAATAGATTATTCCCACTGCTCCATACAATTTTCTTCACTCTCATTTGTAAGTGGTGGTTTGGAGTGACCTGTACTTTAGGAAACTGATGGCTTTGCTATCACCTCCTTCCAATATGAAGACCCTAAGCCTTCACAGAGAGAGACATTCAGAGGACAGAGAAGGGAGAGCTAGCTCAGCAAGAGGATAGCATGGGCATCTGAAATCGCCTTACACAGAGAGACTGGTGACTACAGGTGCTATTTGTTGTCTTATTCTTATGTATTATGTCTTATTCTCAACTTTGCCTCTTAGACAAAGTTGATCCCTGTCTCTGATATCTGCCCTGTCTCTGATATCTGCATTAGACTTTATCCAACAATATGAGCCTTAAGCCAGGTAGACTTTGCCCCTTCTGCTCAGCTGTCTTGTCTCTGTTTATTTACATCATCAAAAGAAAGCTCTCTGATTAAACACTCAAATTAGGTTCATGCTCTGAGTTGAAGGCCAGAGACAAACACATCTCAAGCTCAAACGTGATTGAAGTAGATCCTGGAGAATGTGGGTTTCAACACTGAACATCTTTATTTTTCCATCAAGTTTTCTTTTAATCTCGCTTTCTATTAAAAGAAAAAAAAAAGTCTTCTCAAAGCTAATGCAATAAATTTAGATCTGTAGCCAGATGCAAAGCAAAACTTTTGGCAGGGAACACTCCATCAAAAGACATTGCAAATGAAATATGCTCTCCCTTGGGGATTATTCTACAGTTTAATTTAATTTGATATTTCAAATTAAATTAATTCGAATGGTTATGCAGTTTCCTGGGAAAAAAAAACAGACTTCATTTAGGATGTTCTGCCACCAAAACTATTTAGCAGCCCATCATATAGCTTACATTGTTAACCAAGAATGATAAGTAGTGACAAGGTAGTCTCTTCTCCTTATTCTCTAGCCATTGTCTTACGTAGCACACATATATGCACAACAACCTCTCCTCCTTATTGGGCAGCATGAATGTCTATTTAGACCATTACAGTTAAGACTAATGCTAGCTGTGGGCTGGTCTATCTAATTACTTCCTGGTAGGTAATGAAGACACATGGAGCCTTGTGAGGAAACAGATGTGATGGTTTGCATTTTGTAAAGGAAGAGACAGGTGGTGATGGAATTTACCCAGCAAGTTCTATGCCAGGAACCCAGGAGGGGGAAGCAAGGCAAGAGCTTCGATCAAGTGCCCATGTTCTCAACCCTGCGCTGTATCCAGCAGTACTCCCAGTTTGTAGCCCATCTCTCTACATCTTAATACAATCTGAACGAGGTCTCGACTGTCCAAGAAATTGGAAAATTGAATCATTATTGAGTAAACAAATCAACACAGGCATACCACCTAGAGAGCTGGGGAAGAGATTTCCCCCTCTGCTGTAATTCCGTAACTTTATTTTTTAAAATCATCATACAGGAAAAAGCAAAACTTTTTTTTTGCTTGTTTGCTCTTCCCCCCCGCTCTCCAAACAATCTCGGGAAATTTCTGCTTACTTCTCAACACTGGAGGAAGGAAGTTTGTGGCTATTCCAGGTAACTAGAGGACCTTCTAGGTGGTTCTGGAAACCTTGGCTGGCTACAAATTGTCAAGAAAGCCACGAGAGCCCCTCTGAGCAGCCAGGGATGTTTAGGCTGCTCTGAGCCAGGTCCCTTTGATTTGAGAGGCCTCCTGTGGTGAGGGGAGAGGGCAAACAAGCACTTATCAATACTTGATGTCCTGGGGAACCTTTTGCCTGCTTTCCTCCTTTCTTTTAGCAAGAAGGCTTATTGAATGTACACTGATCTTTGACTCTATCCACTGCATGTCCCTTAGTGTTGACTTGAGGAAGGCAGAAAACACTTTGTGGAGGGCTTATCTCTGTGATCTTTGTACTCCTGGGCCATATTTAAAAAAAAAAAAACAAAAAAACAAGGCTTTTCTACTAAAACATAACTAAATATTGCCTCAAATGACTCTCAAAATGATGTAGGAAAGTTGGGAGAGAGAAAGAGTCAAGCATTGGGATTTCTGCATCACTTTTCAGGTACAACAACCAGCCCTCCCCCTCCCCCAACCTCAGCTGAAAGAACAATGCTATTAGGCAATCATTATTATTAGCATCATGATGGTAATGGTAATTCCACAGCTACAGAATTAACTCATCCGCTAATTAACATCCAGGTTCTCTGGAACTCATAAATGCCTAACTAATCCTGTGCTGTTCTTTTTTTTTTTTTAAGCCATCTTTTCAATGGGGGGTAGGAAGGATCTAGAAAACTCAAAAGTGGCAAGGTTTTGAGCATGGTTTCACAAACCAGCACTCACAGAGATTAGTTAGTATCAGAGATTACTGTAAGATACAGTGTGATGAGCATATTGCATGAGTCTGAGAAATCTTTTCAAACATTTTTTGCTTGTTTTGGCTACTTCTGGAGCTTGAACTCAGGGCCTTACACTCTTGCTTTGGCTTTCTCCCTGACAGCTAGTACTTACTATCTGAGCCAAGCCTCCAGCTTGATGTTTTGCTGGTTAATTAGAGATGGAGTCTTGCAGACTTTCAAGACAGATTCTTCAGCCTTCTGAGTAGCTAGAAATATAGGCATGAACCCTAGCACCCAGCTAGATAAATGTTTCTTTTCATCTTCCTAAGTCTGTAACAGATATTAGCATAGTATCTATTTTGAAGGAATAAAGGAAAGAGAGAGAGAGAGAGGCACAGAGAGGTAGAATAAGTGGAGCAAGCTCAAACACCAAAGTAGAGTTAGAATTTAAGGCCACTCCTTTTTGTTTTTTTTATTTTATCCCGAAGCCAAAATTAAGGAGTGTGGATAGTTCTGTTTTTTGTTGTTTAAGCTTTTTTTTGTCATTTTTTCATTCGTTTTCACTTTATCCTTCCATGTATTTTTCTCTCTCCTTCTCCCTCTATTCAGAAAGTCTAGAATCTAGCAGTGATTCTCTTTTTTCTGCATTCCACTAAAAAGAAATAGTAAGAATCCACTTTGCGACAAGCATTGTGATCCTGGCTTTGCATGACATGTACCCATTGGCCGCTCCTGCTTCCCACCATCTCTGGTTTCAAGATGATTGTGACTCTCTTTAACAAACGGCTGGATGTGTAGCAAATTGTCTCTCTGTGTGATAAATGCTAAGAGAATCAAGTTTATTTGGCTGACAGAAGAGAAACCACAGCAGTGTTTTTAAAACAGCTTTCAAGTTCATCACAGAGCTAGCGAAAGCTTCCCAGCTGTTCCTCATCGCCAGCAAGAATGGAACAGAAGGAGAAGTGAGTCGCTCAGAGCCGGGCACATTCTGATTCTGTGCAGGAACTTTCTGGCTGTGAAGAATGGTTACAGGAGGAGATGGTATTCCAGGACAGGTTGTCCTTGAAGACCTTTCAGAATGAGGCAGTTTGCTTTCTGGGGCTCATTAGGCTTTGGGGGAGTGAATTGAATGAGCTAAGAAAGTCCTAAGGTTCTCCGGGATGTGTTCCAACTAAGCGTCTAGACTGGACCTGAAGAGGAAGTATTAGCGAGACTCTGGTTAATTCCGCTGCATAGAACATAAACTATATTTAGTCTAAAGTGGTCCAAATCGATTTCCCTGTCCAGATCACACGTGGACACCTCCATATGGAGAAACTAGACAAGATCATATTAAGATAAGTAAGCTAATTAGATTTATAAAAATCTATAAATGTGTTTATCTCCTTAGAGATAGGTGTCCTCCCTTCCTTCTCTGTAAATCAGAGCATCACTGAAGTGACAACATGCATGTCTCATTAGCACACTTGTCACAGTAGGGAATGTGAGCCTCTGTCACTAACGACCTGGGTTCAGGGCTAGTGTTGCCAATTTGGAAACTTGTACAATCCATGGGATATGTCTGAGTCTCTGCTTCTTTATCACTGAAAAGACTAATTGGCCAGCCACTGGTGGCCTGTAATCCTAGCCACGCGGGAGGCTGAGATCTGAGCATCATGGTTTGAAGCCAGCCTGGGTAGGAAAATGCATGAGACGCTCATCTCCAATTAACCACCAGAAAACTGGAAGTGGCACTGTGGCTCAAAGTGGTAGAGCACTAGCCTTGAGTGAAAGATCTCAAGGACAGTGCTCAGACCCTGAGTTTAAGCCCTAGGGCCAACCAAAACTCGCATTGGGGGGGGGGGGGGGAGTAGGAGGAGAGAGAGAGAGAAATACTCTTCCTAGTATGGAACGAGGGGGTTAAATTAAACAACTTTTGTAATTTTGCCAGAAGAATGTCTGGAAATACAGGTTGACAGTTCCCCCAGTTTAAAAAAAAAAAAAAAAGGTCTATGGAATATTTTCTATCCAGTACGGGTCAAGGACCTCAGTCTGGACCAGTTATTCTCTGAAAGAGAACAATTTGCAGCTTCTTCCCTGGCAACATTCATTTTTTAAAAAATTGTTTGCTTTTAAAGAACCCTCAAATCTTTATTTTTATTATTAGTTTCATTAGTGTATATTAATTGTATTAAAGGCTCTCATTAAGATATTTCCATATCTGAATCTAATAAATTTTTATCAAATTCACTCCCTTAGACAAGGTCCTATGTCTAGCTAGGCTTTGTTTCCAAAGAGGACCAGAGTATTGTTCCCTGGGTAACCTCTCTTGGACTTCCCTGAAGGTTGTGGTCTTTGGTACAGGGTAGCACTATATTTGCACAGCCAATAGGCCATAATGAAATAATATTGTCATGGTACTTTCATGGAATGGAACTATGTTCTATGAGGTAGATATTGAGGAGAAAGTACCATTTAAAAAAAAAACCCTGAGCTGAGAAATAAAGGCTCTAGTTCTGACCTTAGTGTTGCCCAAGTGATTTAGGGCAGAGGATCGATTATCCTGCATATACTGTATTCCAAATTTCCTGTTTATTCTTTTTTTTTTCTGGGCCTGGGTCTTGAGCTCTGGGCCTGGGTGCTGTCCTTGAGCTTTTGTGCTCAAGACTAGTGCTCTACCACTTGAGCCATAGCTCAACTTCTGGCTTTTTGTAGTTAAATGGAGACAGGAGTCTCACAGACTTTCCTGCCTGAGCTGGCTTTGAACTACAATCCTTTGATATCAGCCTCCTGAGTAGCTACGATTACAGATGTGAGCCACCAATACTGGGCTCCATTTGTTATTTTTAATATTTCGCACTTTTGGTAAGTTTTAAGGTAGACAGGTGAGGATCTGAAGGTGAAGTGTAGTAAAGTTAGGAAACTTAATCAAGGACCACTTGATAGCTCCTGGGAACCTGGATATAAGACATCAAAACATGCACTTGTTGTCTGCCCAGCCATTTGGTTTCCTCAAATAGGAAATGAGGCTAGTCTACGGTCTCTGGGGTCTCCTGTGGCCCAGATAGCTGGTGAGTATAATTCTGGGTATCTTCCTAGCTCTAGCCAGCAGCCTGAGCTCGCTAAGGGTGGAGATAGGGAAATGATCAAAACTGTCACTTGCCACCTCTCCTAAATATTTACCTCCTCTGTCCTGTAAAGACTGGAGAGACTTAAATTTTCCTTCTTAGAGAAATAATTATTGTCTTTGGGAGTGGAGGAAGATGTTTCACTGGGGTGTGTGGAGAGAACTGAACAGGCTACTTTGGTAAAGAAGTCGCTTAAAAAATGATCCCATTTCCTTTGGAGATGCTCTTGTAATATAATTATGAGCCATCTGTTAACCTCCTTTTCCCCTGCACGATCTTCCTACTTCTTAGCAGCTGAGGTCCCCAAGAGAAAGCTGACAAGATCAAGGAGATAGGGTTTTCTTTTTTGGCACAAAGGAATGGAGCAAGTTGAGCAACGCTCCTGGGTACAGTTTAGAAAAAGGTGCAGAAAATCCAAGCAAAACATAAATACCAACAAATGTTCTAGGGATTAGCAGATAAGTTATATCAGGAGAGAAATGAGAGAACTGAATTTAAACAGTTGAAAAAGGATCCAGCTCAGAGGGAACACAATCAAGTCTATAAATACTTCCACCAAAACAGTGTAAATGAAGGAGGGGAATTAATCACCGTCTCCAAAGCTAGGAGGACAAGGTGGCAGTCGCCCTGGCTTAGAGTGAGAGATAGAAAACATAATAGGAAAAGTTCTGAGCTGAAAGCCACAAGGGGGCAAAGGTAAAGACTGGGGGAGGGCGTCTAGGGAGGAGTAGTGGAGACTCTGCCACTGCCCAGAGACTGGAAGTGGGGGAGATTAAATGCTAATAGGAGCAGCCTGCAAGGAAGCACAGCAAGGCTAGATGGAGGTCAACTAAGAGGACCTGAATGTCTTTCCCACCTAGGAGTCAATGAACTGAGGAGTAATTACTTGCTCCTTCAAATTGCTTGGTAAATAGCCGAGTAAATCAAAGAAGCTTAATTCAACAGTTTGCTGGCCAAGGACCTAAGAGACTGAATGTTATGCTACAGATTTCAAAAAGATCCGGCACGGGGTTTTATGGGTCAGGGAGACTTTTATTTATTTATTTTTCTTTCCTCATCCCATTCGATGGCACGTGTGCCCAGCTTAACCCAAAGTGAGCAACACACAGAGCAGCTTCCCTGGTCAGATTCAGTCTGAATCCACCAGAGCCCTGCTCCTGCCCTCTTCTGGACACCCCCATCTCCTTCCACACATGCCCACTTCCTGCACGTCCTGCCCTATCCTCCCTTTCAACAATATTAATGGCTCCTGCTTCAGTACTGGAGTGGAGCGAGGCCTCTCCTCCACAGAGCCAGTTTAGAGAGATGGCCCAAATTGCCTACTGGGAATAATTCTCGCCACAGGCAAGCTCAAGAATTATTGATGAAATAACCTTTTGGGGCCTGAGTCTGGGGTTTTGCAGATGCAATGGCAAAGATTATTGTTTAAGTGGGGACTTGATCAGGCAGTGACCTAGAAAGCATTTAGTTCTTTTATTGCTTTCACAGCATCCTGGGGGCAGCGAACACTGTCTCCTGCTAGGGAAGCCTGGGCAGTTGGTTGGAAAAGTGTGTAAAGACAGTAGCTGTCCAGACAAGGGACATTGCCTACGTGCTGTCCAAAAAGCTATAAAACACCAAGGCAGGCTCACGTGGCCCTAGGCCTTCTCTGAGTCTCTATAACTGGAATCGTATTAAAACTATTTCACCTTTGCAAGGAGTGTCAATCTTCACCTTAAAAAATTCAGCTCCTTGCCGAGTGCTGGTGGCTTATACTTGTAATCCTAGCAATGGAGGAGGTTGAGATATGAAGATCATCAGAGTTTGAAGCCAGCCCAGAAATTGCAGTGAGATTCTCACTTCCAATTAACCAGCAAAAAGCTGGAAGTGGAGGTGTGACTCAAGTGGTAGAGCTCCAGCACTGATCAAAAAAGCCAAGCAATGCCTTGCATGAATGAGGCCCTGGGTTCAATTCTTCAGCACCACATAAGCAGAAAAAGCCAGAAGTGGTGCTGTACTAGAATGCTAGCCTTGAGCTGAAGAGCTGAGGGACAGCGCCCAGGCCCAGAATTCAGGCCCCACGATGGACACACACACACACACACACACACACACACACACACACACACACACACACACACTTCAACTTCTTCAGCCTCAGAAATCCAGGAGGGCATCCCCAGGGAGACATCATTAATGTAACAGCTCTGTTTAGGGCCCATAGTACTGGGCATGGCTCAGAATGAGACGGAAGGAGTAGAAAGTCATATAGAAAGGCCACATCTAGGCCCCAGAGACAGAAAAAGAGCATCAGCTCTACCATGCCAGACTAGAGGCTTTGCTGAGGGAGGGTCTCCAGCAGTCAAAAGCCACTGAAAGTCCCATCTGCAAAGGACAGCTGTGCAAAGTGGAGGGAAGTACAGAGGGATCCTGTCATGACTATCTGCACAGCTCTTGCCTCATTCCATTCCTGCAGTGCTCAAGTTTTTGCTTACTCTGTGTCAGGCACTAGGGAAGGTGGAGACATTTCCAGATAAATAAAATAATCTCCAGTCTCAATGAGCTCAAGGGAGTTGTATACCCAGTCATTCCAGGAACCGACAACTGATAACATCTAGAAGTTTTGAGCCCTTTCTCTTCCATCAAATCAAGAATTATAAGACAGGAAAAGTAGAAGCAGAAGCAAAGTTTACCTGAAATGGGATAAGGCACCAGAGAAGTTTCTGACTGATAACTTCTTAGCTCTTATAGATATAAGACCTCAATCAGACTCAAGGCTGGGAGAGCCACTAATATACTAGGAAGTCTTTTCCCACTTGTCTCTTGGGCAAGGAGGAGGAAGAGAGTGGGAGTACACACCTCTTGATAAAACGGAATGAGAAGTGGGTCCCAGAAGTCGGTAGCCTGCCTGCTGTGTGCATGGGCCCCCTCTTTTATAGCCCTTTGGGTAGGTCCCAGCAGCTTTGGCATCTGGTTGGGTCACTACCTACCTCATCCCAAAGGAAGAGATGCCGTCTCTTGCACAGGGCTGCTCCAGAGTTGTTGAGAGCTTTGCTTTAGTCCAAGCCATTATCTCAACTTCCCAGGGTCTTCAAGTGAAGGAAGGGCCAATGTCTCCACCAGGCCACCATCTTTCCTTTTCTGCCTAATCACCCCAACAGGCCTTACAGGACGAATGGGAGTTTTCTGATTTGGGGGGGGGGGGGAAGGGGGCAGCTCAGGTAGTGACAATGAGATTGCATGTCTTAATCAGGGAATAGTATGTGGTCCAAAATAACAGATGTTGAGTGGGAAAGCCCATGAGATGGTAACACTAGTTCTCCATAGTGCAGCCTGACTATATGCTAGATGTTGAGCTACATCTACCTTATTTATTTTATTTGATCCTCACACAACAGCCCTCTGGAGTGTGTGATGGTTGAGTGCCTTACCAAGGGTCAGCACTCATCAGGACCTAGTTGGCCTAGGATGGAAACCAGACACCAAGATCTATGCTAGAAATGAGCCTTGCTAGAGGGAAGGATGAGCAGGTTTGAGCATTAGAGTTCAGTGCACCAGAACTAAAACAGAGCCCAGAGGCCTCTGAGGCCATCTTGCCTAGTTGATAACAAAGGAAAATGAGTTCTTCATACACAGCTGAAAGGACTCCAATCCTTTTATGCAAGGCCTTCAATGCCCATGTTAAGAAGTCCAGAACCACTGGAGACTTTTAAGCTCAGGCTTGACAAGAGCATGTGTGTCCTTCAGAACAAACGCACCATGCCTAGCTCTAAGAATAAGCTAGAGTCAGGCAGACTGCAGACAGAGAGGTACCGCCTGTGCCCAAGTAAGAGTCCAAAAACCATTCACTATGGGCCAATCCTACTACCTGAGCCAGAATCTCTAGGTTCTGGAGAACTGGAGAACTGAAGCTTGTAAATCAGCATTCCAGAGATGGGTAAGCACACATAGGGTTGGAGACCAATGAAATGAGTCGGGAAGTGACTGCAATCCTGGTAATTCTCCAGGCTAGATGTAAAAAGGCCTGAATTCGGACAGTTATGGTTACTTGTAGGGATGCAGACAGAACTGTGTGGAGATGTAATCATCAGGATATGGTTGGGTGAGGGAAGGAGAGAGGGATTCAAGATCATTCTGGGATGTCCAGCTTGGGTCATCAAGCACCTGGTGATATCAATGGTGAGGGTTTGAGTGAAGAGGGAAAGGTTAGGTTTAAAAGTTCTGAGTGTGATGGGCTGGGAAGGTGGCTCAGTGGTGGAGCGCTTGCCTTGCATGCTCCAGGCCCTGGGTTCGATTCCTCAGTACCACATAAGAAAAAAGAAAAAAGCCGGAAGTGGCGCTGTGGCTCAAGTGGTAGAGCGCTAGCCTTGAGCTGAAGAGCTGAGGGACAGCGCCCAGGCCCAGAGTTCAGGCCCCACAACCGGACCCAAAAAAAAAAAGTTCTGAGTGTGATGTAACTGTAACACAGGGTAGTAGAAACATCGAGTAATCATTTGAAACTGGAATATATAACTTAGAAGATGGGACTATCATGGCTGGGGTCCAGGTTTATTGCCACCTCCTCCATTAAGGGAATCTGGAAGCACCAGCCAAGGTTGCTTCCTTTCGCCTCTCTGTAGTCCCAAAACACAGTGAAACCTGGACTGCAGTGACTAGGGTTTGCTTTCTACACCTGTTTCTCTATTAAATTGCGGGCTGACTTGGGTTAAGGATGTGTTCGGATCCCCCAAATGCTCCACGTCCTGTCTGGCACACATGAGTTCCTTTAAAAATTGCTAAATAGGTGAAGGGGAATAGAGAATGGAGACAAAATTAAGGAAAGTTCTGTGAACCTGATTTCTGGGATTGTCAGCATTTAGAGAGGATAGAATATAAGTCTGCAAAGAAACCTAACAAAGAAGCTGTGACTAATGGTGCACGGGAGATTGAGGCAGGAGGATCAGGATTTCAAGGCTATCCTGGGCTGCCTAGTAAGACCTGGTCTCAAAAACAAAAGCAAAACAAGTGAAGAAGAGCATAACATACCAAAGAATGGCTAGATTAGTACGAAGGAAAGTGGAAGACATGGGTGGCAAGAAGAAATGAAAGGAAATAAGCCTTCAGGAATAGTAGGACAGCCTCTAGCTCCAAGCAAAAAGCCTGTGTGGTGTCCCTTTGGGGAATAAAGTTGGGACACCTACAAAGGTCTACACCCAACACCAGACACAGCCTCTGGAACTTTCACTTGAGAAAGCCCTTTCCCCTAGAGGAAATATAGAACTGCAAACTATAGAGTTGTGAAATATAGAACTATGTCAAGCAAGGAGAGATGGCCTAAGCTCAGGCTTTAGACTCCAAAGTGATGGAATTTTCTGTAATTGGTCCATTTTGTTACTATAATGAAGTACTTGATGCTAGGGACTATATAAAGATGAGAAGTTTGTTTAACTCACAAATCAGGAGAAAGAAAGTAAGTTCAAACAGCATGACCCTGGCTTTGGTGGGGACCTGCTCTTTGCTGCAATATGGCAAGGGGTACACTCAATGGGAGAGACCACATGGGGAGACTGGAAGCCACAGTGTAAAGAGGAACGAGGCTCACACTTTTGAAGGCACTCTCTCTCAAGAATAACCTCAGAGTTCCTGTAAGAACTATTTAATCCTTATAAGGGATTATAAGCATGCCCAGTGATATATAGACTCTATGTTAGGCTCCACCTCTTAAAAGCCCCACTACTTCTTAGTAGCATCACTCTGTGGACCGGGTCTCCAACACATGAAACTTTGAGGGACACACTGCATCCAAACCATAGCCAGAGAAAGCTCAGTAGTTAGAGCACTTTAAACAACCTAAGTACTGTTTTCCTTCTTTACTTGATCCCTGTTTTTGACCTGCCTCTCCCCACCCTAGCCCTCCCCCAGCCTGCCCCAGTCCTGGGGATGGAACTCTGGGCCTAGGTGCTGCCCCTGAGCTCCTTTTGCTCAAGGCTAGCACTCTACCACTTGAGCCCCAGCACCACTTCTGGCTTTTTCTGTGATTAATTGGAGATAAGAGTCTCTTGGACTTTCCTGCCTGAGCTGGCTTCGAACCATGAACCTCAGATCTCAGCCTCCTGAGTGTGTACTATTACAGGCGTGAGGCACCAGGCACCCAGCTCTTATCCATTATTTTCAATGCAGGTATTTGGGAAATTGATAAAGAATGGCATTATCAAGTGTTCGGAGTACCGCAGCCAGTTAGCTTTTTGTTGTTGTTCTTGTTCTTTGGAAGTTCACTGGAGATAAAAGTCCTGAGGACTTTTCTGCCCAGGCTGGCTTTGAACCAAGATCCTCAGAACCCAGCCTCCTGAATAGTTAGGATTACAGGCGTGAGCCACCAGCGCCTGGCTCTTTCTTTTGAGTTCTTTCTTTCTTACTTCCCCTACTCTCATTTCAATCTGACTTTACTCATTTCCACTCATGGGGTCACAATGTAAAATCCCCATGTTGTCTTTTTTTTTTTCAAATGCCCTAATGTAAACCACTGTTTTTAATGAGCTAGGAAATTTGTTTAGACTTCTTTTTTTCTTTTTTGCCTTTTGCATTGCTATTGTATTACTTCATCTATGAGACTGCATCTGTAAAACTGTATTTTTCTTTAGGCAAAGGAGGCAATTGTTATCACAGGAAGATAACCACTGCTCAAATTCAAAGACTCTCTGATGGAGAAACCAGTATATGGGAGTTTGGGCTTAGAGGCCTAATTGGAGGAATCCCCTCAAGGGCCAGGCCAGGGGCCTGGAAAGGAAGGAATTGTCCATCGAGATAGATCTCCTTTCAAAGTTGAGCCTGTAGTCCAGAATATGGACAATTTTTATGCAGATGGTCTCCATCACCTCCAACCTAGCAAGCCTCAATCTATAGTTAATCCTTTCTCAGAAAACCTGTTTTCCAACTCTAGTCTGCTCAGAGGAATACACCATTTTAGATGAACGTTTTAGTCAACCACTTGACAGATACAACATCTATCTGTACACATGATCAAGATTTGGCATGAGTAGTATACCTAATGATACAGTCCCCCTGCCTCCCACATACCTGTGGGTCCTCATACAGAAGTCCCTCATGGTTAGCTGGTCTGAAAATCCTAAGTGGAATATTCCAGAAGTAAACAATTCATAATTTTATTGCCATTTGTTATTTGAATTACCTTGCTATTCATTATTGATATTAAACTCATGCCTAATTTTTAAACTATGCTTTATCCTAAGTGTGTGTCAGGGTAAACATAGGTTCAAAACGAGCTACAGTTTCAGGCATATACTGTGGGTGCTGGAATTTGATCCCTGTGCATAAGTGGGAACAATTGCATACAAATGGCTGATGTTGCTCTCTCTGCTCTTTTCTAGCTCTTTCCTCTCTCTTTCCCAGCTCTCTCTCTTTCCCAGGCCTTTCCCAGCCATGTGGAGTGCCAACCTTGCCTGGTCCCAGCAGGTAAAAAAAACAACAAATGGCTGATGTTCTTCAGGTGCTGGCTGTCCACCAGCTCATAGTCAGCACCATGGAGTGTAGAAAAAGGAGTCCTAGCTAGACTGAAAGGCCGAGAAAGGCCCTGAGTCTTTGCTTTTCTCTTTCCTGATGATGGGCCTCCTCTATATTTTTCCAAACATTCACTTTGAAAACGGAGGTCTCCATTTTCTCTTTCCATATCACTCCCTCTGATCTGGGGTTGCTTCCACAGAAATGAATCTTGAATCTCTTTCCCTCTACTCTGGTCCACTGGCTCCTCTCCAGTCCAGCAGCTTATCACTCACATCTGGAATAGGACAAGAGCTGTGAGCTCCAGGCCTCTGGCCCTTCTCCCATCCTCCTTGCCGTTGCTCTGCACACCACCCCCAGAAGGAATTTCCAAAAGGGCTACTTTCTTTTCCTTTTCAATACCTCAGTCATACATTCAACAAATACAAACGCTAACTCTCCTGAAAAACAGGTGGCATGTTTCAAATGAGAAGCTAATAGCTAGTTGTGTCCCTTGACCGAAGATAAAGCCCAGGCTTGTTAACCTGACACTCAGGGCTCTTTCCTCAAACGCTAGCTGTCCAGGTCTTCATAAACGTCCTATTTACCACTTCCCCAAGCACCACTCTGCCTCCCCGAGTCCTTGGTCTTTGGGCTCATTCTCCATTTCCTGGAATCTTTCCTGCCCCTCTCCATTTCTACTTATCAAAATCCTACTCATTACCGATGTCACTTCCCCCTTGTGTCCTTTCCTAATGAAGCCAAACAGAAGTGGAGAAGTCAACACTGCCATTGCTGAATTTGCCCTGAGGAATAGCACATGCCCATGCACACAGGCTCCTGTGCATACCACATCCATTCCTGAAAATCCCCTTAGTCCTTGTATGTGTTTGCTGTTGGTGATCTTTGGCTGTTCTCCTGGAACTGTGCTAAGATCATCTCTTGTAATCATCATCACCATCAACTGGTGAAACAGGCACCATAATTACAGACTCATAGTGCCGATGAGCTCAGAGAAGTTAGGTGAATTGCTTAAATAAGGACACACATCGACTAAAAGGAAGAGCAAAGGATTCATATCTGATTTTGATGAGATCTCAGGCAAACACAATATTACACTATCATTCATCAGGAAAGAATCTTTCCTTAAACAGGTGTCTTCCCTAATTGCCTTACAGAGTGGTTTGCATGTAGCATGGATACATAGTTTTAGATTCTAGCACCGAACTCAGACTCTACCACATCTCCTCAATGTGAGGGAAGGAAGAGAATTATTGTTGGGTGTCATGCAAATCTTCTAAATGAGAATTGGTGGAATGAGGGCCTGAAGGTCTCTATGGTAACAGACATCCGGGGTGATTTTTGCATAATCAGCCAGTACCTGTCCACAGATCAACCCGACAGAACTAATCTAATCCTATCCATTCTATGAATAGAGAAACTGAGGACACAGTGGCAGGCACTGATGCCTCATGGCTCTAATCCTAGCTACTTAAAAAGCTAGACAATAGGAAAATCTTGGTTCAGGTCAGTTTGGGCAGGAAGTTCCAGGAGACTCTGTCTCCATATAGGGAATCCAGATGCAGTGAGGCATGCCTGTGTTTCCAGGGACAATGGGAGCAATGCAGATCAAGGGTCACAGATGCTCCCAGGTAGGAAGTACATCCCATCCTAAAAATAGCCAATGAAAATAGGACAGGAGGCAGGCCCCGGTGGTTCATGCCTTTAATCCTAGCTACTCAGGAGACTAAGTTCTGAGGATTGTGGTTTCAAGCTAGCCCGGGCTAGAGAGTCAGTGAGACTCATCTCCAATTAATGACAGAAAAATAAAAAATCCAGAAGTGGCACTGTGGCTCAAGTTGTAGAGTGCTAGCCTTAAGCTAAAGAAGCCCAGAGACAGCGCCCAGGCCCAGAGTTCTAGCCCCAACACTGGCATGAAAAAAAGGACAAATAGGGCTGGAAGTATAGGTGCGCTACCAGTGTGAGCAAGCACGAGGCCTTAAATTCAAATCCCCAGTACTGCCTAACAGAAACTAAGGCGGCCATAATCGAGTGACTTGGCTAAGGTTAGCAGAGCACCCAAGTCATCTCACTAACTCGGGCTTTTTAAACAATTCTGATTTCTCAGCCTAGCTGTAAGATAAGAAACGGTTACTAACTCTGGGCAGAAAACAAGCCATATCTTCATCTGCCCTGGCTATGGGAATCTTAAATTGGTTTTCTTGACTCCTCTCTCTGAGGAGGTCTTTACTGATGGCCTCATCTCAGATAAGCTGAACAGGGGGACAGCCTCTGGGCAGCTGACCTAGAAACTCCATACCACAGAAAACCATGTCTTTGACCTGAAACTGCCTTGTTATTGGGTTTGGCTTAATGCAGATCCATCATCTTTGGGATCTTCTTCCTGCCTCTTCAGAGAGCAGCCATGTTGCCCAGCAACCAGCACATCAGTGACTTGCCAAAGCTGTTGATCAATAAAAGTTCTAGCTGCCTAACTTCTCCCCGAAGCTGCGTTTGCCTGCCTGCCTCGACAAACTAGTGTCTGTTGATTTCTTAGCAGCTTGGCAATGTGTTAGAAAGAAAAATAAGATTTGGAATTTGACATCTGTAGAGTTGAGGTTGCAGTTCAACTCTGTACTGGCTACGTGACCTTAAAAGTCATTTGACCTCCCTGAACCTCAGTTTCTTTCCTCCCCATAGTGAAAAAGAGTTTTGTGAGCAATCTCGGGCTGCTTTTAGTTCTGCTGTTTGTGTTACGTGTTCTGTGACTTGGGATGTCAGCTTTGCCCCTAACAGAATGATAGAGACTGTTGCGTTGCACACTAGCTATTCCTTACTATCAATCCAGCTCACTGAGGCAGGAAAATAAGTCAGAACCAAAGGTTGGTCAGAATGTGTTAACTTTTCATGAGTACTCCCCCACACAACCCCTCCCCCCCCAATTTACATTGGTAATAAAGCTCCCATGCACCTAGACAGACAGCAAGAGACTCTGGGAAATCCTCAAGAAATGCCGTCCATATGTTTTTGAGTCATTTACACTGAACCCATCATAATATTGTTCTTTGAAGATCCATTTACATTTGTTCTAAAGGCTTATTTTAAAGCTTATGCAAATGAACTAGATTAAGGTTGCATTCTGGAAGCTGAAGCTGGAAAATGGGAAGTTCAATTTAAAGCTTGGTGTAAATAGAGCTTCACATGTGTTCTTAATCGCTCTCCCTTCTTAGCCCAGAGTGTCCTCCGTTCACCCCCTGCTGTCCCCAGACCCATGAGGTTCTCTGCCAGCCAAGTACTAATTGATGGCAGTTAGGGGTAATGGAAAGAACAAGGGAATGGAGTCTCATTCTCCCCCTCATAACCCTGCCAAACAGTGCTGCGTGAGTCACTTTATTTTCCTAGGCTTCTTTCTTTATTTGGGATCCTCCCAGGACCTTGGTGGGTCCTGAATGTCAGCTGTGTTCAAATGGCCTGGGAAGCAACTCTAGAGTATACTGGGCCCTACTAATTTACAATCTCCATGAGATAGTAAAAAAAAAAAAAAATCTCCCCATCTTCGTTGCTCCCCCGCTCCACACTGCAAGGATCTCTCCCTTTGGGGATTTTTAGGATCAACTGCTGAGTGTTCCTTTTAACTTCTGTCTCCCTACCAGACTCCTAAATCTATGGGCTAAAGAGTCCCATTCACCTATGGCCCCAGTCCTAGACTCCTTCATGTTCTGTTTGAGGATATGTGATGTATTTGTTAAACTCTGGGTGATAAAATTAAGCATCTCTTGCGACCCAAGGCACACTAGGGGAGGATGCCTGAAATGTAGGGCTCTGTGTCTTGCTCCTCTCAAATACGAGAGCCCTCAGAACTGAGTGCTGGTGCTTGCTCTGTGGACGTTCACAGATGGATTGGCTAACATGCACATAGCAGTGCTAATTAAAAGAATGAAAGACATGACAAAGATTCTATCACGTAAATTGCCCACATCTTAGCATTTGTCTGTGTATGTGTGCGATGGGTGTGTGGCATTGTAGTGATCTGGACTAGAACTTGGATCTGTGCTCCAGAAGGCAGGGGAATGGAGAGATGTGCACAGCTCAGTGAAATGATAAAGAGACAAAATGCCTGTGCATAGAAGATCCCACTGGCCTTGATCCATTGTCTTCTCTTACTTTCAAAAAGAGGTGGAAATGGTTTTCCATTCAAGTCCTGTGAAAAACAAATTCCTCAGGGTGAAAAGGTGTCCAGGACCGCCACTTCACCTGCTCTCCTACAGCCCCAAAGTAAGCATTGTCTTGCCACTTACTATACATTTTCTGTTTTGTGAATCTCCTTCCAAGAAGCCTGATCTCCCTTTACTCCCTTTACTCCCCTAGCCATTGTTCTTCGCACTCTCAGTAACAAAGGGGCATATCTGCCAGGTGCCAGTGTCTCACGCCTGTAATTCAAGCTACTCAGGAGGCTGAGAGATCAGAGGCCCCATGGTTTGAAGCCAGCCTGAGCAAAGACATCTGTGAGATTCTTATCTCCAACGAACCATTAAAAAAACTATAAGTGGAGCTGTGGCTCAAGTGATAGAGCACTAGCCTTGGCAAAAATGCTCAGTAACAGCACCCAGGTCCTGAGTTTATGTGCCAGGACTGGCACGCATGCACACACACGCACACGCACACATGCGCGCGCACACACACACACACACACACACACACACACAGAGCAAATCAGAGTGTTTCTTTTGATCCATTTTTATGCTGCATGTACCCAGCCCTTCCCTCCTCCTTTTCCATCAACACATCAAGTGTCTCTACAAGACCTTCATATACAGAGTCTTACTAGATAAAAGAGGATGCTGGGAGAGAGCAAAGCTTTGCCCCTAGGAATAAATAGCAAATATGAAGAGCATGCTGTGAGTTGAGAACTTCTGTGTCACTCCCATAATGGCCTCCTGTGTCTAGACTGTCTTCCAGACATGGTCCAGACCAGTACAGCAAGGGAGAATGAATACCATCTCCACTGAGTTTAGCAATACAGCACTTTAATTTCTTTCAATCCTATTTATAAAACCATCTTTTACACTGGTGCTTCCATTCAGCCCATCTGCATTTGCTCCCATTAATCACAGCCGAGCTTCCCCACTGTAGCCTTCATTACCTGCTCAAAATGAATGTGGAGAGAAAACATAATTAGATGCCACTTTAAAAAAAATAATATCTTCACGATAGAGAAATGACTTAAATAAAACAAAAAAAAATAGGAGGAAAGGTGGGGATATACACTATTTGAACTAATGGGCCAAATTATCACAAGTAACGCTTGATTTTTTTCCAATCAGTGTTCTCTATCTTCCTTTCTCTGCCCTCTGCCTCTCACCGCCCCTCTAGCGGAATCATGGCAAATCTAGAATTCTGCTGGATGGATGATTAGATTTCCTCCTCTCTGCTGAAACAATGAAATATTTCTATAATATTAAACCCGTCAAACTGATCAAAGTACACTGTCAAAAGTCTAAGTGCTCCTTCTTGTCCAATCCCCTCAGCTCTGGCAAAATGGAACACATTTTATTTGCTGGCCCAAAACTCCCTGAGGTTTTTAAAACTCAGATGCACATTGCCCGACTCTAAGTGCTGTCTGCATTCCCGCTGTAGGTGGCTGCTGCTGTTGACCCAGGTGGCAGAGAGTATTCATTGTAGGCTGGCTCTCCTGATGAATATTATGCACACCTTTAAAAGCTGCTTGCCCTAGAAGATACTAATATTTATCATAGAGAGCAGCTCAGCCAGGCAAGAAGCCCATGAATAGGTTCTTATGAGCATGGGCTACCTGCACACCAACCAACACCCTCAATACAACTTCAGAGCCATTTAACCACCCCCCAAGGCCTTAATATCTCAGAGCCTCAGTTTCTCTCTCTGTAAAATGAGTCTAATGTGCTAACGCCTGCACAGCCTAGCACACAAACTCATGTGGATGAAGATGATGTATGCCAAAGACCCATTCCCATGACAACATGAAGTTTGATAAATATTACTTCAGTAAGTCCACCTTATTTGTATGTTTATTACATACACCATCGTTCAGACCAAGAGTGGTCAAAATTTCTATTTTAATTTAAACATCAAAAGAAATTTTAGAAACAAAAAAATGTATTTCTTTTCGTAGTACTGGGGATTGAACTCATAGCCTCACGCTGGCTGGCTAGTCAGAAGCATTAACGACTTCAGCTACGCTTCCAGTCCCTAAGGACAAGAATCTTAAATTCTCACATGCAAATTACACAGCTCCGTTGATGATGGAAAAACCTCAGTCCCACATTATGGCCTGTTGTATTTTAATCATTGTATGTTTTGTTAGCCTTTTCTTCACTCTTGATTGTGTGAAAATATGCTTCCTTCAAAGCAATGATGTCCAAAAAAGTAAGGTAAAAGTTGTGGTACTCTTCCCAAGCTCCAAAGGGCACCTAATGTGTTCAAGTGAAGTAACAAGATGGACGCTCAATTTGTTGCAAGGCAGTATCATTAGTAGAATGGCCTCGTTGGGCAAAACAAATCAAGCATCCACAAGGAAGTCCTCACCCTGAGCATGTGCAGCTTGACCTCAATGGCGATCTCCTTGGAACTATGAGCCTGCCAATTCCAAGGCTCTCCTGTGTATGTCTTATCTCATGGGATGTGGCAACTAGGGGAACCCTGTGTTTTCAACAGTAACATGAAACTTGGAAGAGTCCAGCTTTAATAAAGCCAGCTGAATTTGATTGTTTCTGTCCCACCACGTTATAGCCATGTGGCCTTGAATGAGTTACTTTGTCTTTCTGAAATCTGGTTTCCTTGTTTGTACAATGGAGATAAAATCTATCTGCCTTTCAAGATTATTGTGATGTCGTGAGATTTAAGTGAAATATACATGTGAGCGCCTAGAAAGTAGTAGGTGCTCAGAAAAGAACACCAAATTGCTGATGGTTTTTATTTGTTTTGTTTTGTTTTGTTTCTTATTTCTTGCTTGAATTCTGGGCCTGGGTGCTGTCCCTGAGCACTTTTGCTCAAGGCTAGTCCTCTAACCACTTTGAACTACAGTTCCACTTCTGGTTTCTGGTGGTTAACTGGAGATTAGAGTTTCCTAGACTTTTCTGTTTAGGCTGGCTTCGAACCATGATCCTTAGATCTCAGCCTCTTGAGTAGCTAGGATTACAGGCATGAGCTACCAGTGCCCGGTATACAAGATGCTTTGTTTATGGCATTGATTGGAAGAAAGGGAAACCAGAAACCCCCAGGATGAGGAGTTTCTTGTCTGATAGCAGATCTGGCCCGAGCATAGAGTGGAAATTTGTTTCTCTTCTTTTTTTCAAAAACATTTTTTTTCTAGTAACTGCAGCAATGAACCATTCTCTCTGTTTTCAGCCTTCTGTTCCCAAGACCTGCTAGGACTAAAATAGGAAAACATGTTTCTGGGAAGGGTAAAAGAATGCTGAGCCAAAAATGGGGTGGCTACATTTCTTAACAGATGCGAAACAAGTTCCAGATTTACAGATTAAGTGCTATTAATTACCACCCAGCAAATATTGAACCACAATGTTGCTCTCTTAGAAAAAAATGAGAAACTCAGCCTGAATACTAAAGGACTCCACTAGCACTCGGTGTAAAGGCAGCATCAAAGATGGCCCTTCTTTGACATTGGTTATCCACCAAGGCACAGGCAGGGTACAAAGATGGTACTCAGCCAGGCATCCTCCATGAAGCCTACTTCCAACCTGTAGCTTACAGGAGGTCTAGGGATGATGAGGGCTCAAGTGAGCTCACCTGCTTGGGGGGGTCATAGAAAGTAGAATGTGGACAAAGGGAAGCTGTTGGAGGCCTTTCTCCTGTGAAAGACACTAGGTTTGTTCCTGGGATTGTCTGCTGCCTTTGAATAGTTCAGACTTAGGGTGGAGTCTGCTCTCATTATCCATAAGGATTGGTTCTCCCTGTAGAAATACCCAAATCTGAGGATGTTCAAGTCCCTTATATAAACGGTGCCTTATTTGCATACAACCTCTGAACATCTTCCCAATTATTTTAAATCACCTCTAGATTCCCTGTCATGTCTATCACAATGCAATGTGTTATCGATAGCTGTGGTGTTGTATTACTTAGGGAAGAATGATGAGGGAAGAAAGAAGTCTGCACGAGTTCAGTACAGACATCGTCTCTTTTTTGCTTTAATAAATTGGGCAAATCCATGGACATGGAGAGCCAACAGTTCCAGGAAAACTTCCAGCCTGGACCAACGCCGTGTGTACAGAAGTGTCCTCTAAGCTCCTCATGTCTAAAATTGTCCTCACACACTGGCAGAGTATGAGATGGTGACGAAACTAATATACATTGACGATTCCCATGTGTGGGCACTAGGTTGTATTCACAGTGAGCAGATCTTTCTACCTACTAGTGTTTGTTACTCTTATCATTGCACCAGAAGGAAACAGAGACCGAGGGAGACTTACACCCACCTGTGATGCAGACTCAAAATCTTCACTCCCTTCTCTGGGCCCTCTGGACTGTGTGAGATGGGAGCCAGATGGCCAGCTGTTCCAGTCCTGCCCTCACTCTGCTCACTGCAGCTGGTGCCTGCTCTCTGCTTTGGAACTAGGAAGCCAGCAGCCAGCTCACACATTACCCTGAAGATGTACCCCTGGGGCCATTCCCTCAGGCCTAGGCCTCAGCCAATGTGCTGACAACACACCGTTGACTCCACTGCTGGTGACACCAGAGGACACTTCCACTTCCTCCTCTGCAAACACTTCTCAGGATTCCCCTGAATCTGCCTTACGCAACTACCAGAGAGCAACTTGGGCTAGCTCCTATCTGAGAAAACTTTAGCCAGTCCCCTTCCCCCCCTAAAACCTACATTTCACAAGGATGAGGCTTTTTGATGAGACCCAGGACAACTGGGCAGTGTCTTTCCACATCATCTGGTGAGGGTCACCCTTTGAGTGATCTTTCTCTCAAGGTGCTAGAAAGATAGGAAAGGAGTATGGAATGATCTCTAATCCACCTCTGCCTAATGGAGCAAGTTTGGCCCTTGGTCCATCTGGGCTTTCTCATCTGTAGACCGAACCAATTGGTTTAGACCAGGGTTTCTCTACCTGAGTGCCACTGACTGGTGTGGGACCCGCCCGCACATAGTAGGATATTTGATAGCATCAGAGTATGGATCATCCCCCTGGTCTCCACCCACCTGATGACAGAAGCAGAAGCTCCCAATTCCCTGCCGAGCTATGACAACTAAATATCACATGCCCCACATGAGGACAGGAGAACCCCCAGTTGAGAACCAGGGGGCCTACATGATCCTCAAGGAACCTCGCAGATCTCAGAGTCTTAGTTGGAACATGATACGTGAGCTCAAAAAAGCTTGGGTTGAGATGCCATAAGAAAAAAAAAAAACCTGTGAATGCCAGCTCAAATCCCAACTTTGGCATTTACATTTTAAGCCTTTGGATGACTGGTCAAATTGTTTCATCTCTCGGAGCCTCACTTTGCTTATCCGAAGAACAGAGATGATAATGCCTCATGCATAGGGCTGATTGAAGAATCAAGTGAGAAAATGGGTATAAAACTTCTGGCACATAGTATATTGCCCCATATATGGTACTGTTATTGCTCTGACGAGGAATGAAAGAAAAGCAGACCATCTGCTCTCTCTCTCCTTCCTCACAATCCCTCAAGACCAAATCCACACCAAGGCAAAGTAGCCAACAGCAATTGTTGCCCAAAGAAAGAAATGAAGAAATGTATGAAACAACTACTTTGTGCTGAGCACTCAGCCAGGTGGTTTCTTTTTTTTTTTTTTCTGGGTCTGGTCATGGGGCCTGAACTCTGGGCCTGGGCGCTGTCCCTCAGCTCTTCAGCTCAAGGCTAGTGCTCTACCACTTGAGCCACAGCACCACTTCCGGCTTTTTTCTTTTTGCTTATGTGGTACTGAGGAATTGAACCCAGGGCTCACGCATGCAAGGCAAGCGCTCTACCACTGAGCCACTTTCCCAGCCCCTCAGCCAGGCAGTTTTATAAAAGCTCTTAGGCTAAAATCAAGGCTAATTAAAGACAGATAAATGTAGAGCTGACTGATAGACTAACTCAGCACCTGCCAAATTGCCAAAGCTGGGAAGGTCAGCACCCGTAAATACATGGGTAATTATTTTACACCTTCATATGAAGAATGATTCCCTGTACTTTGGCCAATTAAGATTATCCACACATCTGTTACCCATGGTAAGTGTCAGATAGGAGAAGGGAGGCAAAACAGGAGAGGAAATTTTAGATGGATTTTTTGTTGTTGTTCCTCACACCTTCTTCTGGGTTTGGTTCTGCCAAAAGGACAATTGACTTCGGTTTGTACAGAAAGAGACAAGGAAATAATATCTGTCCTTAAACCTGAGTTACAGGCTTCGATTTCTACTTCTCTTGTTTCTCATTTGCCAGAGCCTGACAGCTGCCTGTTTACCTCTAAAGCTACCTTCTGCAATAAGACAGAACTCCCCAATGCGCATTACTAAGATCACATCCCTGCACTGGCCTGCCCCTGGAGAGGTTTTATTCTTCAGTGGAAGTATTGATCCATTACCAGTTACAGGCCTAGTTTCTATATTAAGTGTCAACAAAATGCAAGTGGAGGAGGCTGGAGACAGGGCCGGCGGAAGCATTCTCTTTCTCTCTTCTTGGTTGGTATCCCTTGGGTCTCTTGCTCTAGGGCCTCAGTGATGCTACTCAGGACTTGTTCTTCTGTATGATGTTATTTCCTTCCCTACCCATTGTCCTCTGTGTCTCATTCAAGCAGAGCTGCTGTTTCACCACGCCTACTCAATATCTTCTTTCCTACATTCTGTCACATCCAGTCTTCACAGCAGCACAGCACAACACTTAACAAAGAGACTCACCAGAGAACACACCTAGCAATGGGTAGAACCCAGTCTGATTTATTTTGTTTTATTTTTGTGCCTGTACTGGGGTTTGAACTCAGAGCCTATTGCTATTGGCTAGCTTTTTCCCTGAAAGCTGGAAATCGACCATTTCAGCCACATGGTCACTTCCAGTTTTTGTTTGGTTTGTTTGGAGCTTTTTTTTAATGATTAATTGAAGATTAATTCTCCAATTGGAAAAGTCTCTCAGACTTTTCTGCCTGTCCAGGCTGACTTGGACCTGTGATCCTCAGATCTCAGCCTCCTGAGTAATTAGGATTACAAGCATAAGCCATGGAAGCCTACCATTTATTTATTTACTTACTTGTGTATTTATTTACTTACTTATGCCATGGAAACCTGAATGTTTAGGAATAAGCGGACAACCTGTTTATCTTACACCCACTAGTTGATCCCCTTCTGGGTACTGCTTCTCCAACTTCAGTGGCCATGCAAGTCATGTTAGGGCCAAGTTAAGTTGCAGATGCTGGCTGCCCAGTCCTAGGGCAGAGATCCTGGGTGACACCCATGCCACTACACCAAATCTGGAGAAGCCAGCCTGGTTTCTTCTAGGCTGGATCTGACCTCATCTGAAGTCAATGGCTTGACTCTCTGAGTCCCCTCCCCCTTCCCTCTCCTTCTGGGCAGAGCCACAACACTGTGACATCCTTATGCCAGCTTGGTAGAGCAGCTGTCTGCTGGTTTATTTATTCCCTCCCATTATCACAGGGAGGAGAGACTCCAGAGACATGCCACATCTTATTTCCAGTATGCCTCAGAAAAGTTAAAAGTGCAAGTTAAAAAAAAAAAGTATAAGCAGCCCCTTAGAATCGCACATATCAGAGAAGGGAGGTGAGGAAAGGGCTAAGGGAAAATTTATCAAATATTAAATGACATTGTGTCAAGACACAGATAGGGGCAGAACAGTAATTAAAGTAAACAGCACATCAAAACCCTGGCTAAAACGGTTATTTAAATTGAAAGTCAATGCAGGAACTGATCATGTAGCCTTGTATAAATGTGTTTCCAAGAGCCTTTTAAGAATATTAATGGTTATGGAAGTATAATAGCTGAATATCAATGGTAGTTTTTACTGAGAGTGACAGCTCCGAGGGAGAAGGAAAGATTCCAGATCTTTCCAAAGATGTGCACTGGTTTGATCTTCCCAGCAGATGCAACCTTTTCCAGGGACCGGGAAAAGTGAAGAAACCGTCTGAGCTTAGGATGTAGCTTTCTTTCAGATCAAGGACCATCAGAGAAGGTGTCTTGCCTTGACTGTGGGCCTCCTCCTTTGCTTAGGTACCTAGTGGACTCCAGCTGTGTGCATGGCCCAGTAAGTCAGGGAGTCTACTGTATGCATGGCTCCTGTGAGCTGTCACCAGCTCTAAAATACTTTCCAATTGTGCCTTAAATGTTCTGAAAAGTTCAGCCTGCAGTGAATGTGTATATGACTGTGTGTGTGTGGGGGGGGGGGTGTGTGGATGTGTTTTTGGGGGATAGAGTGTCCTAGGGCTTGAATTCAGGGCCTGTACACTGTCCCTGAGCTTTTTGTGCCCAAGGCTAATGCTCTACCACTTGAACTGCAGCTCCTCTTCCAGCTTGTTGGTGGTTTTTAATTAGTTCTTGTCTTTTAATCGTTAAGTAATTGTACAAAGGTGTTGCCATTCACCAAAGCAGTTTATGAATACAGTCTTCTTGATCAATGTCACCTCTTTCAACATTCTCACCCATCCCTCCCCACTCCCTTCTCCCCTCACTTTTCTTAATTTTTAGGTTAGGTATTAGGTTATGTGTTTTGCCTTTTGACAAAGCAGGTTATGTATATATACAGTGTATCTTGATTTGTGTTTTCCCTTCAACATCTTCACCCCTTTGACCCTCCCTTTCCCTTATATTTCTCAATTCTGTGGTATATACAATGAATTCCTGCCTGCATTCTTCCCTCTTCCTCCCTTGGAGACAAGAGTCTTATAGACTTTCCTGCCTGTGCTGGCTTCAAACTGTGATTCTCAGATTTCAGCCTCCTGAGTAGCTAGGCTTCCAGGAGTGAGCCACCAGCGCCTGGATACTAGAACTAGTCTTGACACTGGAAATGATACATTGGTATTAGAAAGTTTTTGCTCTTACTTCAATGTGCCTCTAGACTCTTCCAGAGCTGAGGACTCACTCACTCATTGGCTCAGTAGTTATCACGGGACCAAATCCTCCTTCACTGCTGAGTTACACCCAAAGTCACTCACATATTCTGGGACTTCACTGAGGTCTAAAATCCCACCCTGGAGTACTTTTCTCCTTTTTGTTTTTTTCTTTTTCCCAGTCATGGGGCTTGAACTCAGGGCCTGGGCTCTGTCCTCAAGCTTTTCTACTCAAGGTTAGTGCTCTACCACTTGAGACACAATGCCACTTCTAGTTTTCTGGTGGGTCATTGGAGATCAGAGACTCGAGGACTTTCTTACCCAGGCTGGCTTCAAAATACAATCCTCAGATGTCAGCCTCCTGAGTAGCTAAGATTACAGGTGTGAGCCACCAGTGCCCAGCTCTGGAGTAGTCTCCTCTAATGCAAGGTCCACCTCCTGCTGCCTCTGATTTGCTTGGTTTTTTTGGTAAGACAAGCAACTTTCATTGTGGCTTTTCTTTTCTGCAGCTCTTAGGGTTACATCTCGACTCTCCTTAGACCAAATTTCCACCCAGCATTGAAAGGTCACCTAGTTAAGCAGGTCCCCTTTCCCTGTTCTCTATGTGCCCCCAGATGGCACCAGCCCAGAGATGGTGCTGGTTAGACTGGACTTCCCAGGTCAATCTAGGCCAGGAATGTGTCTCTCTGTCTCTGCTATAGTCTTCCTGGGCTAGCAGGTGGGCTGAGTCAGCCATTATTATAAAGCTATTTACTCCTGACTTGCTTAGTAGAAAATGTCACCTAGGCCAGATACCCCAAGAGCTCTATAGATTTGAACTCTGTCAATGTGAGCATAAACTAGGTTAACCATAAAGCATCATTTTGTCTCCTTGGCAAGTGGGAGTCGGGGAGGGGGGGGGAAGGGCTCATGAGGAGCTGTTCATGAGGAGGCAGGATTTGGATATTCTTACATTCCTGGGTTCAAAGCCATTATTTAGTAAATATGATATTATTATAAGCTATTATAAACTATGAGATCATTGCATGGCTAATACGTCGCTATTAATTATTATTATTCCTCACCATTACTTATCCTCCCTTGCAAAACTCAGCTCAGACTCTCATTCCTGTAGGAATCCTCAAACTCCTAATACAGCAGATTGTAAAGGCCCGAGGCAGGGCAGCAAGGACAGGAGATTAATTCGACCCTCACTCCCCATGGCTGCCTTCACTGGAAACCAGTGGAGCAGCTAGCAGGCCCCCTTCCTTCCATGATTTTATTCACCTCTGGCAGCTCCTTCTCCTCACTGCTGGGGGCCCCCATCCTCAGTTCTTCCTCAAAGAGTTGCCTGCATCAAAGTAGCTACTGTTTCCAGCTTCTTTCTCTCACAATCCTTTTTGTTCTCTGCTTTTGATCTGGCATATGCTTGGGGGTCCAGCTCTTGTCTTTCAACTTGTGCATAAATGGAAGCACTTAGGGAGACTACAACAGCCAAGCGTGATGGGCTTCTTGTTCTCTGCTAATGGAGAGCTAGAGGGTCAAGTAGCTTAGGACTCCAACATAGCCTCCTAGAGCCACCAGATCTGGCAAAAGCAAGCCTAGTTTGCAAGGCTGAAGGTCTAAAGGCCAATCCTGGTCCTTCCAGCAATCACGTATGCAAACTTTGCTAAGCCCTTTTCTACATCTGCTTCCTATCTCCTTTGTTGAGCCCTGGGTCTGCAAAGATAAGTAAAATACACCTGTGACCTTGCAAAGATTGCAGAACCATGAGAAGTAGACAGGGAAAGAATTAGTTTGTCGTGGAAGGAACAGAAAGAGAAGACAAAAGACACCTTTACACAAGAGGAGGTCTGAATCTTGGAGGATTAACCATGGACATGATGGGTCAGGCAATGGGAGAGGCACATTTATAACCTGAGAAAAGACCAAGAGGCATTCAAGAGTATGATTTGCTCAGGGAACTGCCAATCACCTCGTCTTGTGGAGCATAGAGTTGGGGGAGAAATGGAGGTGGAGCTGGGGAAATAAACAGAGGTCTCAATACCTGAGTTTGGCAAACTATGCTAAGAAGCTGGGAAATGGAGGAATGTAGACTGATTTGTTTATAAGGTAAGAATACTCCCGTGGCTTAGAGAGGCATCAGAGATAGACCAGTTGGGAAGATACTGCAAATTGTTAGCTGGAGTTTCTCTACTGAGCACTTTGCCCTGTTTTATGCCTGGTCATTGAGGAGGTGCTCCTCTGTGCATTGTGTGGCATCCCACAGCATCCTGGCTAGCCTCTACCCACTTGACAGGAGCCATCACTCAGGTGTGACAACCAAAAATGCCTCTGGACACTGCCATTGTGCCCTGAGGGCAAAATCACCCTGGCTAGAATCCCTAGTCTAAACAGCTCTGCAACTCTGGAGTGAGCAGAGATATGGAGATGAGAACAGACGGAAGACAGGTGCAGGAGTCAAGCTGAGAGTAACTCCAGACTGACTGGTACTTATAGGGAGAGGGTGGAGGCCAGGAGGCCCTAACCTCCCATGAACAGCTAGAGAATGCTGCTGGCAGCAGGAATAATGGATCAACCAGGCCAGCAGGACAAAGGACTTGAATATTTAGAGAGTCACACTTGGGGCTTGCAGAGAGGAGAGTCTCACCAATTTGCAGGTCAGAGCAAAAGGCCAGATAGAGAAACAGATGAGAATAAGAGTCTGCAAATACTGGGACCATCCTCTAGAGGGCTGGCCTGAGCAGAGAAGAAGATGAGGAGGGAAACCCTGGACATCAGCATTGCAACCTCTCAGGGAGGAAGGACAGTTGAGGCAAGAGTCAAAACCAGGAGAAGGAAGGAATCCCAGAAAGATGACAACACACGAGTTTCTAGAAGCTTCCTAAATGTTACAAAACCGTCAAGGTCTGGAAGGGCAGAAAAATGCCTGGGATAGTTATAAGAAATGGTTTATGAACAGGTTAGCTTATGAATATGAGAGGCTTGGAAAGGTTTGTTGTTGTTGTTTTAGTACCAGTCAGTTTGAATGTGCTGTAAGTCGGGGGTTAGCAATGTCCCGTGAATTCAGGTCTCTCTTCATTTATCCTCTGGCTGGCATGGCCTTCCAAGCTAGAATATCAGTAGCATGCTCTGGGGCATGGGTGGCCAGCATTTCTCTTCCTCAAGGACATGAATGCCCTGGGTCCCACAAGTGTCCATGTCTGTGGGCTCCCTGCCAGCCTGGTCTGTGTGCTCCAGCCACAAGATGCCAGGGAACTTCCTCCTGCCTCTGGTGTCAGCCTCAGTTTGCAAGGATGATCCCCCAGCCCTGTAGAGTTAATAACTCCCTGCCATCATGAGCAAGCACCTATAGACCCACTGATTCCCTTCTGTGGATCTGTGAGCCTCTGGCTGTGGCTGATCAGGCAGAAATGTCAGAATTTTCAACATCCCATCTCTCCTGGGTTATGTCCCTAAAAGGACCCTTGCTGACACTTCTTATTTGTTTTGGCTTTGCTGGGCACACGCTGGGCAAGCATTCTATCCCTGAGCTGCACCTAAGACCGCTATCTTTTCTCTTTCTTCTCTCTCTCTCTTTCTCTCCATGCTTTATCACACAATCTCTTTGCTAATAGAGATGTGTGATTAAAGCAGAATTCTTTTTATGCGTTTTGTATTGCTATTGTAAAGGTGATGTACAGAAGGGTTGCAGTTATATAAATCAGATGATTTCATTTCCTTTTGAATAACGTTACCCCTTCTCTCGCTCTCTCGGTTTTTCCCTCCCATTCCCATCCACAAGTTGTATAGTTCATTTTCAGCATAGCATTTAGTGAGTATCCCTGCTGCATTTGTTCACCCTTTGTCCCACTATTTCTGTGGCCCCCCCTTTCTCTTCCAAAGACAGATAAATGAAAAAAATGAGACAAAAGGAAAAGGAAACAAAAATGGCAACAAAAAACCCTCTTGTTTCCATTTCCTGGCCTTCATTCAATAAATTATTGAATTATTTTATATGATCAGCTGCACATAGCTATTGTGCTACAGCAGACTTCTTATGTTTCTTGGAAGTCTGTTTCCCAAGAAAGATTTATTCACAGTCTAGTCAGCTTAGTCAGCCCTTCCTTTCTTCTCCTCTCTATTTGATCTGCTTAGCATCTCTTTGCTCAGACAGGGATCAAGTTGGCTAAGAAGGCAGTCATGATGCTAGCAATCAGGGGGAAAGACTCAGCCTTTACTGTGTTGGCCTGCCACATGGTGTTTAGACTTTTTTAGGTTCATGATCTGGGCCCACTCAAAACCACCTCCCCCGATGGCTCTTCAACAACCTGACAATCCATTGGCCTGTCCAGCCTACTCTTCCCCATCCTCGAGCCTCAGAGTCTAAAATCACCAGGCGAATAGAGCAGTGACCTCAAGGAGGCAAGGAATCCTATGAAGGCACTGCTGGCCTGCCCTGTCCAGATGAGTACAGGATGGATGCCAGGCCATGGAATCAACACAGAGAGCAACAGGGCCCGTCTTAAATCATGTGTCTCAGAGAACCTAGTTACTTACTGGAAATGTTTCCTGCTTTCTTTCATTGATGAGCACTCAGCATTTTTCTTACCTCTCTCTCCCTCCCTAAGCAAAGAGTCAACATTGTCCAGGTTCTGACACATCCTAAGTGAACACTGCTCCAGCCTAGAAACCAATGGCTGTGGGCAGCAAGGGATGAGCAGATACACTAGCTCCATGGGGGTACTTATTAGCACTAAGAACAAACCAGAGCATGCACATACAGTTCCACCATCTAAATCCTGTCTTCTATTGAGGAAAGGCACCCATAAATGCAAGGTACGAATGAGCTATGTGCATGTATGCCAAGTAAGGGTATGTGTAGTATTTGGTTGGAAAACATGAGTCCATGAAGCAGGGATCGTTCTCCTTTGCAGGTAGTGAACCCACAAAGGCTTCACTCTCACGCAACTCCTCCAAGGCTATTGAGAGTTTCTCTAAACCCTTTGCCTCCATTAGTCGTGGTCATTCTGTGGAGTTGGCCATTACCCTGTCCACTTGTGGCAGGGTCATGCAGCAGCATCACCTCGATGTGCTCAGCCAGACATCATTATTGAAAAAAAAACCAAAGCAAAAGCTCATGAGAGAAACAATTTAAAGAAGACAAGATTCATATGTGGCTCATGAATTCAGAGGTTTCAATCCATGGTTGCTGATCCCCACTGTGTCTGGGCCTGTGGTGAAGCAATAGATAGATCATGGCAGAAGGGTGCAGGGCAACAGAGTTGCTCACCTCATGGCAGCCCGGAAGCAGGAAGAAAGGGACAGGAAAGAGCTAGGGATGCAATCACCTTCAAAGGTACCTACATCCTCCAGCGATGCTCACCTCTTATTGTTTCTACACAATAGGAGCACCAACTAGAGAGCAAACCTCTGCTAAAGATGCCTCATCCAAATTGTAACACCTCTCTCAGCTCTCTGACATGCCTGTTGCATCCCAATGACCTTTGACACACTGTAGGGTGTGCTTGGAGGAGCCTGGGTAGTAATGTCCTGTTCCTTGCAAAGCTGGGAATGAGAAATAGAGGAGCAATGCTCACAAGTCAGGTGGCCCCACTTCAAACCCTTCCCTCCTATCCCCTTATCATTGGAATTTGGGGGACCCAGGGCTTCATGCCCAGAAAGCTTTCCCCCCCAGGTCACCCCAGCATAGGTGTATCCCTGAGGCTACCTCTGCTTAAGAAGGTTCTGGTTTAGCCCTTTAATCCTCATGAGACAGTTCATGTTTCAGAAGCAATTGGTAAAATGGATAGAGCTAAGTCAAATCTGATTTTCCTGGGGAAGAAAATCAGATTCTCTACTTGGTGAAGCAGACGGATATTAGAAGGAGGAGGAGCAATGAAACACAGCTCGCTCAGGAAGGGATATTCAGAGTCCTTAAGGGAGAGCAACAGAAAAGGAAATGTCAGCCTGGTCAGGTCAGAACATTGCAGGGAGCTGAGCAGTTCTCAGCCTTCAGGCCTCCTGACTTTCATGTACCCTAAGTCCTACAGATTTAGGCCAAGTCTATTTATTTGCTCATTTAAATTGAAGATCTGTAAGCTCATTTTCCTCAGCTTGAAGCCAACCACAAAGCCATTTCTGGTGGAGAAGATTTTCCCAAAGACCACGGGAGGTATGGACAGGAACCCAGCCTATGGTTGGTGGGACACTAGGCTGCTAGATGTAGAGAATGCATGTCCAGCCCTGTCTCTCGACAGGAGCTAGCCCAGCAGCTGCCTCTTCTGAGGAAATGCCCAAATGTGCATGTGCCTTTGCTATTTTGCTCTGTTATTTGGCAAACATGCATGGCATCATTGGTATGCGTCAAGATCTGTAGGAATGCAGAGCTAAGTCTCTGCCTTTAAGGAGCTCTTCACCTGATAAAGAAGTTTCACATGTCTAAATTATCCAGGGTGGAGTGTGCTGAGATCTGTGATGGAGGTATTTCCCAGCGGACAATACATTTCAGGAAAAGATGCAGCTGGGGACCCTAGGTGAATGGCAGGTAAAATCTTTCAGGAAAGGTTACCTAAGCCAAATTGTGAAGGATGAGTGGAAGTTTTCTAGAAAAGACATAGTCAGGAAATAGCACAATGAACAGCAAAAAGCCAAAGCATAGAGGCACAAGGGTGTACCTGTCCAGAAATTTCGTTAGGAGATAGGAAGTGAGGAGGAAGGGAGAAAGGGCTGGAAAGGTGGGCTGTGGCCACTTGTATAAAAACAACTTGAGAACTCCAGACTGTTTCGTGAAGCTAAACATGATAGCCCCAGAGAAGCCTCAGAAGAAACACAAGGAAAGGCCTGAGAGAAAGTTCTAGAACACGTGTCAGACAGGGTTCATAGATCTGTAAATGGGTTTGATACGTAATGGTTCTCTTCTCTGCCTGAATATCAGCGCTTTAATAAACTTAAGAGAGTCTCCTAACTATGATTGTCAAACAGGTGCAACAGAACTCTGGGTAGGGGGTCATAGAAAGGAACCCTACTCTAAGATATGAGGGCTAAGAAGGGAAGAAGGGATGGAGGGAGGGTCTCTAGGCCCCTCCCCATTGCAATCAGAGCATCTCTATTCTTTATATATTTGCTTGTAATTCAGTCCACAAGTATTTAGTGGAAACTGTGCATGGATTAGGATTGTATTTGAAAACTTTTGCCACAGAAAAAGGTTGACAGTTACTGACACTGACACAGCACTCAGCCAGGTGAACCAACTTCTTGCCATGCTGTCTGTAATCCTGGGTCATGCCTGTGTACCAGGCTGGACCAGGGCACAGACAGCGACCACCCCCACTACAGTAGCAGCCCTTCAGTGAGGGCTGGACAGGAGCAACCCAGGCAGAGAGAAGCAAGGTGCCATATCAACCTGTCTTCCTCCAAACACAGGCGACACACACAAAGAGACAGCCCAGGAAGGCAGAAAAGCTATTGAGCACACTCAGAAGAAAATGGGATGTCAGCCAGCTTGCGGGCAAGCAGCGGTGAGCTGATAGGCCTGCGAGTGTATTTATGTATGGACAGACAACAATGAGGTGTAAGATGAACAAAAGTTCAGGCAGTGTTGGCAGTACCCATACCGTGACGGCTTCCTTTGTGCCCAGAGTCAACTGGGCAGTTGCTAATGCACAGGGCACTGAAATAAAACCTTTTGTTTTGCTTTGATCACTTCTGATAGAACACGCTGCCAGAGATATCATATCTTTGATCTCTCGGCACTGATGTTAAGTCTCTGGAGCTCAATAGCATCTCCTTGAGATTAATTCTTCATGGCACACTCGGCACCACGCTGTCCTCTCCCATACATCACAGACAGTCACGGGTCCTTCTGGCCCACTGCCTCGGTGGTTTACCCTCAGGCTGAGGAGAAAACCCCTGCACGCTCCCTTTTCCTGGCCTCTCCTTACCTGATTCCCACATGGGTTAAGCCCAGTTAACATTGGAAAACAAGAGCCCAGTAAGCAAACACTAGAAGATGGACTTTGATTCCTGAAGTGGGTATTTTCTAGACTAAGAGAGACCTTAGTAGGCACCTCTCTGAACATTGGTCTCTTCATTTGAAAAATGGGAATACAGATATGTACGTTAGCCCTCATCACACTGCCTGACACAAAGATGACAGAGCATCATAACTATTTACCAATAAAGAATCCATTGGCCATTTAGTTGATCTACAATGAAAAGGAATACATGAAAGTTGTTGTGGTTTTATTCAAAATACAGTCAGGATTCTTGGCTCCACTGTTGGTAGGCAAAAATGCCTCAGATTTGCTTCTTGATATCAGTATTCAAACGATGATTCACTGGAATCCGAAAGGGAGAGGGGAGAGAGAGAGAGAGAAGGAAGGCAGCTAATGCTTACACCTGGATTCCATCTTAGCCTAGCATCTCCAGAGCAGCTGATGAGGCGTCTCCATCCCTCAGAGAGAGAAAGGTTTTGCTCCAGCTGGAAATGTATCCAGCCCACCCATCTCATCAGCAGCCCCTCCCACAGCCTGCCAAGATCTTTGGAGAGGGCTGATAGGGAGTGACATGACTCAGAACCTCCAGGGTGCCCATCTGCTAGCTCACTCACTCTGCATCTTGTCCGTAAGAGGAATGAGCTATGACAACACGTCTGCTTGTGCATGTGTGTGGGTGTGCATAAGTTTGTATGTCTACAGGACAAGGGCCTTGATTGATGATTAGGATTTAACATAGTATATTACCCATGTTCAAAATGCAGGGAAAATGAAGCAACTTCGAGGAGTCCAAAATAAGAACTCTCAATAGGAGATAGTTTTCCTGTTGCCTTAACAGACCCATGGTGTATCAGCACAGCCATAAAAATGGTGTTTACCTGTATCCCCAGAAGAAGATTTGTGGTTGACAAAGAGCCAGACACAGCTGAAAAGAGAAAGCCTCAGCCATTTTCCCTTCCATCATGCATGGCCAGGGATCTGTGTACATCTTCTTTAATCAGCATGAAGCTTCAAGACAGCAATCAGATTACCAGTTAGTTTTCTGCAATTGTGTTCTTGAATAGAAGAAAATTCCCAGGAGCCCTATCTAGGGAAAAGAAACAATGAGGAGTTTTTACTCTCTTGCAAAGTATTTTGATTGTTTTGTTGATTGTTGGGCTGGGCTTTGTTTCTCAGGGTCCAAGTCCTGACAGGCATATGTGTGAGGCCCTCTCCCTGTTCTCTTCCTTCTTCCCCTCCTCCCTTCCCTTTTCATGCCACATCCTTTTTGCAGTTTAACAAACATCAATTAAATACCTGTGATATAAACATGGTATAAGTACTAGGAATACAAACCAACAAGACAATCACTAGCCTCAAAAAGAAAAAGAAAAAAGAAAGAAGGCAGGGCTGGGAAGGTGGCTCAGTGGTAGAGTGCTTGCTTTGCATGCATGAGGCCCTAGGTTCGATTCCTCAGCACCACATAAGCAGAAAAACCTGGAAGTGGCACTGTGGCTCAAGTTGGAGAGCACTAGCCTTGAGCTAAAGAGCTGAGGAACAGCACCCAGGCCCGGAGTTCAGGCCCCATGATTGGCAAAAAAAAAAAAAAAACTAAGAATATGGAGGAGTAGAAAATGGGTTACAGTGGCTCCTGTCAATAACCCTAACTACTCAGGAGACTGAGGTTCAAAGGATCGTAGCATGAGGTCAGCCAGGACAGAAAAGTCTACAAATCTCCACCTCCAAAATAATCACCAAAAAATTAGAGCTGGAGACATGGGTCAGGTGGTAAAATGCCAAATAGACAAGTAAGCCCAGATAGTAAAAGATCCTTAGTTTAATCTCTAGTACTGGCAAAAAAATGAAGAAAGACAGGAAAGAAGGAAGGAAGGGAGGGAGGAAGGAAGGAAGGAAGAAGGAAGGAAGGAAGGAAGGAAGGAAATTATTTGGGTTGATTGCTTTACTTGAAATCCACTCTGGCCTTTAATTTTAAAAGCCAGGGAGAAAGGAGTACAGAGAATGCTTTATTTCCTTTATTTAAAGTATGAATAAGGTAAATGTCCTCAAGTGCTTCATGATGCCACAGGTATGTGTGTGAGAGGCCTTGCATCCAGGTGGCATAAAACAGAGTGACCTTCCTTCTTTGCCTTCAATCACTCTCCCCAAGCAGGGTGGTCTGGTTGAGCCTTTGTCTGTTTGTCTTGCATTCTATTGCACAAATAGAATTTAGCCATGGTGATATATGTGGCCTGCCCCTACTAGAAGAGCAACTGCTTTCAGTGGGGAAGGTTAGCTCTACCATGTATCAGTGCTGCGGCCTCTAGCTAGATGCCTTGGACCAAAGATGATTAAACCATAGTCCCCTGCCCACCAGGATCTCAGTCAACCACAGGAGTCCAACAAGTCCTGATACCGCAATACCCTGAGCTGTGTACAGCCACAGAAGACTATAAAAAGACAGAGGGGAAAAGAGCCAAATCTGTCTTGAGAGACCAAGGATAGTTTCATGATAGAGGAGACACCGGAAGCTTGCCATCTAGTGGGAGAAATGAAATTTCATGCAGAAATCATTATGATACAGGAGGAAATGAAAACATCATGGTTGCAAGCAGGAAGGTTCTAGCTAGCTAGAAGATAGAAGGGTTGGATTGACAGGTGAAATTTGGCCTCAACATTGCCAATGGATATTTTCACCATTCATTCTTTCCACAGATATCACTGAGTTGCCATTACATTATCTACATAGGGTATGTGATAATCTAGAAGAGATAAATATCCTTACCCTCATAGAGCTTGAATTTCAGTGGGAGGGATGGGGAAAGATAGAGAAAATAAATAGAGACTAGACTAATAACTTTTCCTGGAAAGGGCCAGTTGGTAATATTCTAGGCTTTATGGGCTACATGGTCTCTGATGCAAGAACTCAATTTTGCCATGATAGCACAAAAATAGTCACATAAATGAGTAGGTCTAACTGTGTTCCAATAAAGCTTTATTTACAAAAACAAGGGGTGGGATGAATGTAGCCCATAGGCCGTTCCAATATAGTGGAAGTTGCATGGACAGAAGAAGAAAACAATACAGCAGGAGAAGGAAAATAAAGGCAAGAAATGTTGGAGTATGGGCTTGAAATGATTTCCATAATTCTACAAATGGTAATGAGACTTCCTGTAGGAGTTGAAAGGGAAAACAATGCAGGGACCAAGAGGAGAGAAAAGAGCAAGTCCAAAGTCATGGAGACGAGAATGAGTATGTCATGTTCAAGTGCAAGCAAAGAGATCACAAGAGGGAACAGGCTAGTTCCAGGCACATCACTTTGGCAGAGAGAATGGAGGTGAGCAAGTACTTGAGCCCAACAAAATGCCAGGAGAGTGATTTGGCACAAGCATAGGCATGTGCAAGACTGGAAATGGAAATTGCAAAACATCCTCAGGAGCCTTGAACTCTGTGTGCTAAGGAACCCTGACTTTTTTCAGAAGGAAGGACTTTCCTGGGATTCCTTTTCTGACCAGACCATGCACAAATACATTCCACAAACAAGGTTTCCACTGTAAGACACCATCTTGGCGTTAACCATATGGAGCTGTCCTAAGTTTGGGACAGTGCTGATTACCAGATGGCTCTACGCATGAAACTGCACCTGCCTCCTTGAAGTAGTACAGCAACACCTTGAACAAAGAAAGGCAAGTGAGAGTGTGAGGCCCCGAGTTCAAGCTCCAGTACACACACACACACACACACACACACACACACACACACACACACACACACACACACACAGTCAATCTGGGTTCAATACTCCTTCCAACTCACCTGATATTTCTTTGGCAGTCTGTCTCAGAAAGTACTTTGACTTCCAGCCAAAATTCTTCTCATTTCACAGACCCCCTCCCTTGCCAGCCCAGCTGGTAGCCAATTAGCTTCTTCCCTGGAAATCCCAGCTCTTCATTCTTTCCTCTCTCAGGCATGTAAGGTAGACCCTTCTTCCAGACTGTTCCCAGTCCCTCCTTTCTCTTCTCCACTTTCTTCCTCTCACTGACCCTCCTCATCTTTTTTTTCCAGTGCTGGGAATCAAACCCAGGGCCTTGCACATGCTAGACAAGTGTGTCACCCCCGAGCTACATCCTCAGCCAGCTGGGCACCCCAAGGAGCTGAGGCTGGTGCAAGGTGGTGCAGGGACCAGCGTGGCAGCAGTCGAGGTGGGGAGAAAAAGTCATTTTCCAGAGAAAAGATTAATTTAGACGTTCTAGTGGAAGAGAGGTAACAAGGATCACGTCAAAGACTGTCTCCTGAGCAAGAGGGAGAACAAGGCTACCCTAGGCTGAGATGGAACTGATTTTGACAATATCAGCCAGTAAGTAATATTATATGGAGAGGGAAGACTGAAAATCAGGAGCTAGTTTGGGCGGGTTATATTTTAGACACTCGTAGGACATTCAAATAGAGATGTCAGAATGGGGTGGATGGTACTGAAAGGCACAGAAATAACGACAGTAACCTAGGGAGTAAAGGTGGCAGGTGGACAGACAAGAGGAGTTCTAAGTCTCTCTAGCATTGAGGAGTAAAACAAATGGGAAAGGTGGAGGAAGTGGAAGCCAGCCAATAAAGTAAGTGTGGATCTAAGATACCACTCTCAGGGAGCTTAAGAGAAGAAAGCATTCAAATTAAAAAAAAGAGCTATTAACTTTTCCATTACTGTGACCAAATACCTGGGAAAATCAACTTAAAGGAAGAAATAGTTATTTGGGCTTCATAGTTTCAAGCTTTCAGTGAAGAGATACTGGGCCATGTTGATTTGGGCCATGTCAAGGCAGATATCATGGTAGAGAACACGTGGTGGAGGAGGTCTATTCACCTCTAGCAGCTGGGAAGCAGAGAATGAGAAAGAAAGGGGCCACGGTTCCAATATTCCCTTCAAGACCACACCCCCAATGACCTAACTTCCTCCTACTCAGCTCCACTTCCAAAGGGTTCCACCGTTTCTCAACAGCACACAGGCAGGGGACCAAACTCAAAGTGCATGGTCTTTGGAGGGTATTTATGATCCAAACCACAGCTCTAGCCAAAAGGAGGAGTTGTCCATTGGATTTGTCCATGTGGAGTCATCAGTTAGAAACCTTCACTTGTCAACCTTGGAAAGAACTGTTTCAGTGGAGGACTGAGACAAAATCTGTATGATGGGTTTAAGAGAGAATGGGTAAAGGGGAATTCACCTATCAGATGAAATAGGCCATGAGAGACCGCGCTTGTATGTCCTTTCAAAGAAAACACCGGAAAGCAGCTAGAGCAGAAGACAAGGTTGGAGGAAAGTTGCTCCAGTTTTTTTGTAAATGAGAGAAACTAGAAAGTATTTGTAAAATGGTAATTAAATATAGGAGAGCAATAAAGGCGCTGGACAGAGCAGAGGGAAATGCTTGGATTGATGTCCACAGCTAGATGAAAGACACTGAGATCAGTATCCTTGGGGGAACAAAAAGGCTCCATGAGATTCTCTAACAACATACCAATGTACTAGTATCCAGAATCTCCTGCCTAGCCAGCTTGGGGCTACCCAAAGCCCCAAAACCTCTGTGGGAGCTCCTAGCCTCTCTACCTATAGCTTTCCTGTCCCTGGTGAACTTGGGAAATCACTTGTCTAATCCTCATTTTCTTCACCTTAAATTTTGGCTTATTCCACCCACCCCCAAATGATCACCGCAAAGAGTAAATGAAATAACATCTCCAATGCAGTCTATCTCACTGTAGAAGATAAGTTAAAGTAGAGATAAGTAAAGGCTAGCTCCCACCTACCCTCTCTTCTCCCGTTTGTCCTCTAAGATTTCTCTAGGGACATCTGACTCCTCTTGAGAAACTCATGTGGCCCTTCTGCTTCCTAATACAGCTTAAAAGATCAACTCACTACAGAGAAAGAGGGCCGGTACCCACAAGCTGCCAGGGTCCCCCATCAATCTCCCTCCCTAGATTTGTGTCTGCAGTTTTATGCCTGTGAGCTTGATGAGTCATCTTTCCATGACTATTCTCTCGCTTTCTGTACAGCCCCTTTGAGTTGGGCTTTGTATCCTGCACCTGTAGGCAGTTAGGATCTTCAAAGAGTTATTTCCCACAGAGTAGAGTCCAGCCTGGGAGCCCCACCCCTCCCACAGAGCCATAATGGCAGGAGAGAGAAATAGACGTGCAGATTCAGTGCTAGGCTGCTCCAGCCTAGCCTGAGGCAGAAGACAAAAAGAGGGCAGCAGGAAATGGAAGTCTCTCCTGGCACACACTCAAGGGAGTAGTGAGAGATATTGTCAGCCCTCAGACACAAGCCTTCCTTGTAGCCCAAAATTCTGTGATGCCACCTTGCCCGGGTAGATCACTGAATCCCTGACCTAGAAAGACAAGGCTTTTGTCATGAGGAAAGGGATGTTTTAACTTCCATACACGAACCTCTGGAGGGAAAAAAATTTAAAGTTCTGTCAAAACAGGTTAGCATATTAGCAATCACGGCTCGCTACCATCTGTATTTGTTCCATTTGTGGCGTTTATGATGGTTATCCACATTAATTATTTCGTTGCAAAAGTCCCTTCTAATTTCTGAACACTGTTATTTCTAAGAAAGATGGATATTAGATACGCCACACATCAGCACAGGGTGGCATTAGAGCATGCTATTAAGTTCAGATGCTGAGGCTCGGCAGAAATAACTCTGCTATTTGTAATCGCAATAAAGTGTTTTATGTTGTGGCTCAAAATGAGGAACAGCATTGATAGAAACTCACTTCGTTTGCCAATGACCCTGAACTCATCAAGAAAGACAGAACCCAATAGGCCTGGGTGGTTGAGCAGTCCAATAAAGCCAGGGTCAGTATACAGGGCCACGTGTGTGTTTGAACAGCCATTCCTGGGCCTAAATGAGGTTCTGCAAGGACCAGCTACCCATAAGAACTCCCAGAGATTCTGATTCAGAGAGATCCAGTGAAGGGTAGCCAGTTGCTCGAATGTTCTATGACTGCTAGTTTATACCACTTGAACAACAGTGGTGTTAATCTACCAAAGTACTTTAGTTTATTAACTATGATCTCACTAAATATCATCTACTTACTATCATCTATTCTCTCCTAAATCTACTCTCTCACTAAATATCATGCCGGCCTTTGAAGGGAGTCTTTATTATTATCATTCCAAAGACACAACAGGATAATCAGCCTTCCACCTCCTAAATTTCAATGTTAGCCTTCACAAAGGACAACATGGGTTAAACCACTAGAGGCCAAGAAGAGCCTCGAATGGCAGACTGGTCCAACAGGAAGGTCCAATTCCCTTTCTGGAGTTCTTTGTTTAAGTGTCATTTGAGATTCTGATCTGAGGATCAACTGCTTTTTCTCAAGATCCCTTCCAGCTCAAGCATGGTTCTCTCATTTGCTCATTCACTTGGCAAAAATGTCCCAACCATCTGTGATGTGCCAGGTGTTAAGCCAGCCATAGGCCCATTGGTGTGAGGGAAACGGGTGCACCCTGCCTGGTGAGGGAGACAGACAACCAAAGCAAAGCACTCTGTGGCCTCAAGTTGGGAAAGAAAGCAAAATAGACGAGATGAGGTGCAGGACAAAGGGAAAATCAGCCACTAGGAATCTGTTTTCCAAATGTATAGCCTACCCAGATTACCACTGGAACGCTCTACAAATTCAAGCTAGCAAATAATTTTGTCTGACTCCGGCTAGTGCTTTAAACAATTGAGTTCCTGTTTCTTCTAGGGAGATAGCTCCGCCTGGTGGTTGGAGGCCCAAGTTTTCACAACGTATGATATCACCATAATTGTGTTTAATCGATGCTACTTAGATGAAAACTTAGAGAGCCTTGCAAGCAATTGACTGCCAGAAAGACTGCCAATCTTGAGGCATCTGAAGCCTCTTATACTCCTAAGTTGGAATGCATTCTTCCTACTTCTTTGTGATTCTGGGCAACGTTATTAAAAATCTGAGCTTTGATTCAAGGTGATAATCTCAGGCAGAATTGGTGTAAAGAGTTAATGAGAAAATGAAATGACACCTAGTTCAATGCACGGCACATAGTAGGTCCTTGAAAAGTATCAGGTCCTTTTCTTAGCTTCAAAGTTCGACCTTCTTTCTACTCATCTCCCTCCTTTCCCCCCCCCCCACTTTGCTCCATCTTTCTTTCCCAAATCTTCATCCGATCCCTTCTTCCTTCTCTCCCTCCCGTCTTCCTCTCCATCTCCTTTCTCATCACTCCCCATCCCCCTTACCTCCCTGTCTACCACTTCTTTTTCCTAAATTTCTTCTTCCACCTTTCTCCCTCCCAGTCTCTTCCCAAAGCATCTCTGAAACTAACATTGGACACACGGAGACACGCTGTAGAGACGAATTGCATCTGGTGCTAAGAGAGGAACCATTATTCCATTAGTCAATAACACTGCAGCCCGCTCTCCTAGTCTTCGGAGGGGCACTGAGCGCTTATCTGCACACTTCATGCTGGAACACTGGTCCCACTGCCCCGCTTCGTCTGTGAGGATGTTTGAACATGTTGTTGTCCCTCTTGGTCTTTTACATTCTCCAGTATTTGCATCCTCCTGCCTTCTTATCCTTCTCCCCTCCCCTCGCCTCCCGCCTCCCCTGCCCCCTCCCTGTTTCTTCCTTCATCTTGCTTCTTTCTTTTGTATCACTTTACATGCCGGCATCCCTTCCCTTCTGCTTTTGATTTGCACAATGGCCCACATTCCCCTCTATTCCCAAACTGCATTTTCTCAAGCAGCCTGCAATATCTCTTCCCTGTCACTGTAAAAGCTTTTTCATCTCCATTTGGAGCCATTTGCCCTGATCATTCCGCTCTTTGAGATCACTCTGATGAGCCCATGTGGTCTTTGGCTGTCAACAATCCCCAGGAAAGACAAGCATGTGCTTACAACTTGCATTTTAATTTGGCGACCCCCTCAGAGGCTGGCTGGTGTTGAGTGGACGCCTCCTGCCTGGCCCAGCCTGGCCCTGATGGTGTGGCAAGTTCTTTGGGAAAGAAACTGGAAAATTCTGAACCAGTGTGTGTTTCCTTCCCTCTTCCCCCAAAACTGATGCTCTGGCCAGGCGCTGGTGGCTCACGCCTGTAATCCTAGCTACTCAAGAGTCTGAGATCTGAGAATCACTGTTCAAAGCCAGCCCAGGCACGAAAGTCCATGAGACTCTTATCTCCAATAAAACCACTAGAAAACCAGAAGTGGCTCTGTGGCTCAGGCAGTAGAGCACTTGTTTTGAGCTGAAGAGCGCAGGGACAGCGCCCAAGCGCAGAGTTCAAGCCCCACAACTGACAAAAACAAAAAAACTGATGCTCTGGCAAGGGATTGGGAAGGAGAAAGGTGGAAAAAGAGAGATAGGGAAAAGAGACCAAGGCTAGCTTTCTCAATTGGTTCCTTTTATAGCACACTTCTCTTTAAGGAGGAAAGGAATAGAATTATCTGATGACAGAGCAGAGGCTCCCTCGGTTGTCTGGGCACTGGTCCAGGGTGAAAGGGTAATCAGCTCATGCAGGACCTGACTGCTAGGAATGGAGAGTTTCCAACCAGGCAGACTCGCAGAAAGCCTTGTGTGGAAGTTTCTGTCTAAGAACAGGATTAAGTTCAAGTCACCCTGCGGCTTGAGACCTGGATGGAGATAGAAATAGGTGCTCATATAAACGAAACCCCACCCATCCACTAGAGGGAGCCTCCCTCATCGTAGTGGGATTTGACATCTTGAGGATAACCCATTGCTTTGTTTGGGTTTCTTTAAAAGTTGATTCTAAGAGTCAGTAGTTCGTTTCAGAGGGTGATCCCAGGAAATCCCAGAAGGGAAGGAGGAAAAAGGAAGTAATCAGGAAAAGTAAGGTAAAAAGCCAATAAAGGATCCACCATCAAATCCCCCATCCCACTGGGTTTCTCTGCAACAAGATGTCCTCCCCCACCTCAGAAGTGAGGACATTGGAGTTATTCATTCCCACCAGCTGCCCATCCATCTTTTGTTGAGGACTATTTCCCCAAGCAGTAATTCTCCAGTGCATGCCCCTTGCCCTGAGTATGCACTGAGCTGAGCATGCCCCTATAATGTCCCCTTCCCTAGAGAAAATCAAATGCTGTCTCTGTATGGAAGTCAACGTGGAGGAGAAGTGGGCAGTGCCATCAGATAGCAGAGCCTAGCCTGGCCACATGTCCCCATAGGCCAGATTACTTTCTCCACCAAGAGCCAGACAGCAAATATAAGCTATAGATACACAATTCAGACATCTCTGTAGCCATTGTAGTGTTGCAGGGGAAGAAAAAGAAGGGGGAGAGCAAGAAAAACACCTTCTTCACATGACACCTGACTCTGTAAGTATACAGTGTGAACCGATAGGTATGCAAAGACCCGTGCCCATAAAACTCCGATTTTATGTAAACAGAGTTGCATTTGGTCCATGGAATACCAATTGGCCTGTTTTTACTCCTTTTGATAGACTGCGTCTTTTGAGGGCTTGCACCCACCTTTTCATGTGCTATCCCCTCACAGTGGGGCCTTGACCACCTACCCAGCATTCATTTCTCTCCACTTCAGACAACTCTCTCAGCCTCAAGCAGTTTGCTCCACTCATCATCTTTCACTTTCCAAATGCACACCCTGTTGTCTCAAGCCTCCTGAATTCACACCTGCTGCACCTGCCCACGCATCTGAGAGGCCCTTTCTCCTTTGTGCACTTTCCAGTCTGGGCTCCTCAGAGAGGACGTCCCAGATCATTTGCCATCACACCTCCATCTCCTCCAAGCTCCGTTAGCGATCAGTACCATGCACGTCTGCAGCCCCCTGGGAAGATGTGTTTTATAGATTGCATTACAACCGAATGTCTACTTGTCTGTGGCTCCTATCAAACTGCGATTTCACAGAGATCTGGAGCCTAGCACATAGCACCTAGCACCTAGTACCCAGCACCTAATATCAACACCTAGCTCTTAGCAACATAGTCTCAGTAAATGTCTTATGAATGGCCACAAATGCTTGGAACACCCAAACTGTACTTTCATTCTGATAACTGGCAGAATGATTTCTCCCAATTTTCTGGAAGAAGCAAAATGAAAGGGAGTCTTGACCAGAATGTGCCATCTCCAGTTATTTCTCTTCCCTCCTGCCGCTTTGAGGTTGCCACCAGCTACAGAATGCCACCTTGCACATGAGCTCACGCAAGAGCTGGACATAAGCTCCTGATGCTGAGAACAGGGGTTCCATGCCAGAACCCTCACGAGAACCCTGCATTCTCCTGCTAGGTGGGGATGGCTCAACAAGAGCATAGGAAAAGGACCTCGGGTCTCCACTTCCTCCTCTCCTTCCACCTCTCTAGCAGGCAGGAGATACTGAGGCTGGACTGTAACCCGAGGGTTAGAGAAATTGGCAGTCTGCAAGACAGGCTCTGTGGCCCAAAGAGGTGCTGACTTTCTGCCCACACAGTGTTATCCAGGCAGAGGGGAGTCTGAGAAGTTGTGTCTCCCAGCTTTGGCCTCAGCAAAGTCCACTTGAGAATCAAAACAGCCCCATCCCCCTCCTACCATGTATGCATACGTGTACATTCTCTCTCTCTCTGTCTCTCTGTCTCTGTCTCTTTGTCTCTCTGTCTCTGTCTCTGTCTCTCTGTCTCTGTCTGTCTCTGTCTCTCTGTCTCTGTCTCTCTCTGTCTCTGTCTCTGTCTCTGTCTGTCTCTCTCTCTCTCTCCTTCCTTATCTGCCACACAGTTCCTCTGGGTTGCCGGCAGCCAGCCATACTGTCACTTTTATGATTGCAGATAATTCACATTCAAACAAACTCTGACTCACTAGAGATAGAAAGAAAAAGCTACTAGATGGGAAACATTCTTGCTCGCTGTATTGCTCTTCCCTTTCCTAGCATCTTTCACATCCAAAAGAGGACCGTCGGGAAAGGGGTTTAGCTAGCAGATGGCAGTCGCCCAGGTGCCGTGCAACTTAGAATCCATCTGAGAATCCATTTTGCATTCTTGACATGTCATGATGCTCTTAGGGTTGGTATTGCTTTTTATAATGAAGTGGCACCCGGAGCTCGTGCCTCGGTGTCACTGGAGAGAAGGACAGTGGCTTGAGGAAGCCTTGGCTTTGGGCTGAAGAGGGGACTATATGAAAAGCATAGGTTCCTGAGCCTCCAACACCCCTATTGCCCTAAGTCCGACCTCTGAGCCCATCACTCCTAAGGCCGAATTTCTAGGTGACTAGGTGACAGAAGAGAAGCCATTCCCCACCCCTCCTTTATGTGAGACCTAACATGGTATTCGTTCTGCTGACCATCTGGCAACTAGTAATCAATAGCTATCGACAATTCTCTTCAAACTTGGGTGGTTGTCTACTCACGCCTCCGGCAGGATGGACGCCCCTTATTTTTTCTATTCCCTCTATCCCTTCTGTCTCCCACTTGATCCATGGGAGAGCTTGCTCTGTGGATCTCAAAGCATTGTACAGGTTCTTGAGGTTAGAATTAGACACCTAAAGTGGTTAGCTGAGAGCACCAAGTTTCCCTGGGAAAAAGTAAACCTCCACGAGTCTTCTTCAGTTGAGGAAGAGGGTAGTAGCCTCTGGGGATAGGACCCTGGGACCCCAAATCCCTCACCCTTTCTTTGATAGGAGCTACCTTCCAGACCGCCTCCAGCCCCATCAAAACCTGCACATTGTGAAGAGATCTACCAAGCTGAGACAGTGTGCTCGTGTGTTAGTTAAAGTTCAATTAATTATTTAAAGTGGTTATTTATTGAGGTTTTAACAACTCTGAAATAAGATTGGTGTTTGTGGCAGTTGTTAGATGTTAGTAATTCTATTCTTAATAATCGATCGTGATGTTTGACTTGGAATCACTTCTCTTAGTGAGTCGAAATCAAAACCTTTCTGTGAGACACCTAATTGTAAGTGAGACTAATTTGCTTCCCCTCAGGGCACCGAGGACTCTGAGTCCAAATGGGATGAGAAAAAAAAATCCCACATCGGAGGACAGAGAAGGGGCCCCTCCCAAGGAGATACGAAGGGAGATGGTTTCTCGTGGAGAGTATCGTTTAGAGAAATTACGCCCCAAGCTCCCATCTGCACACATATTAACCGGAGCTTGAGAGACCTTTCTTGTCTCATTAGGAATATCAGCATGGCATGGAGGGAGGGCTCCTGGGACTCTCTGGAAAAGCAGAAGCTAGATCTCCATTCAGCATGCTCAGGAAGGACAGCTGGCTCAATGGAAAGGATCGGGGAGGGACGGGGGTTGAGGGGGGAAAGAGGAGGGTCCCCCTACTGCACACAGGTCTGTGTTACCTAGCCATTGCTGACTGATACCGCATAATGGTCCAACAAGGAGACTAGAGTTCAAATCCCAGACCCAACACTCATGATCTGTAACTCCTAGAGACGCATACAACTACGATTGCTCTGAGCATTGAGTCTCTTATCTCTAAAGCGGCTATGACAATAATGATCTCACAGGGTATTGGGTAAGGATCAGACAGAGATCATGAATGGGAAATGCTGCCTAGGAGCATGGTAGTACTTAGTGTATAAGCACCATACAGGTGACTCACTACTGCCCACCCCTGTGGCCCAATGCCCAGCTTCCAGGCTTCTTCAGGCAATATTTGCTTGGCTTCCTGGAAGCATTTGCAAGGACTGCTGTAACACAGTGCCTCCAATGGCTGCCGAAAAACACAAATTCCTCTCCTCGCAATTCTGGAGATTAAAGGGCTTTCAGGGAAGGTTTCTCCCGAAGCCTCTCCCCTTGGATGGTCATCTTCTCCCTTGTATTTTCACATGGTCTTTCCTTTGCACCTCTGTGTGTCCCTGTCTTATCTCACATCCTAATGACCTCATTTCAACTAAAGTGCCTCTGGGAAGATACCTCAAAAAAGAAAAAGCATAGTCATCTTCTGGGGATGCAGGGATTCGAATGTCAGTATGTGAATAAAGGGGGACACAGCTCCACTTCTTCCACCTCCCCATATATCACCCATGGGCAGCTGTCTGTCTGCCAGGGAGATGTGCAAGTGTGTCTTTCCTGTTTGCACATGGGACTTGCTATGCCCCACAACTGTTCAAGAAGGGATACTGCCAATGAAAACCAATAATGCAACCCAGGGTAGAGTGTAGAAAAAGACCAAATAGTCAAGTCAGAGCCACCACAGTGGGTGAAGGGTTTTGCAGGCCAGGAGGAGAGCTTGGAACTGACAACAATTTCTTGATTCTTCTGCTTGGGGATTATGTAATGCATATCCCATGGTTATTGGTGGTACTAAGTAAAACCATCACAGAGCAGAGTACTGTTACTCCATGCAACATGAGCATTGCTCTCCCAGCTTGATCACCAGGGATGAACTGAGCACACAAGATTATAAAAAGACTCATCTGGAACCGGCAGTCGTGGCTCACACTTGTAATCCTAGCTACTCAAGTGGCTGAGATCTGAGAGTTTCAATTCAAATCCAACCTGGAAAGACTGTGAGATTCATCTCTAATTAATCACCAAAAAGCCAGATGTGGAGCTGTGGCTCAAGTGGTAGAGCACTAATATTGAGCAAAAAAGCTCAGGGAAGCCAGGGCTGGTGGCTCATACCTGAAATCCTAGCTACTCAGAAGTCTGAGATCTGAGGAACACAGTTCAAAGCCAGCCTGGACAGAAAAGTTGTGACACTCTCATCACCAATAAACTACTCAGAAAAGGCCAGAAGTGGTACTATGGCTCAAGTAGTAGAGCGCTAGCCTTGAGCACAGAGGCTCAGGGACAGCACCCAGGCCCTGAGTAGTTCAAGCCTCAGAACTGGAACACACACACACACACACACACACACACACACACACACACACACACACACCCCACATATCCAAAAGACCCATCTGGCCATGACAACATGTCTGTCCTGAGAAGAGGTCAGAAAGTGTCGGGTTAACACTGATTAGGACAGTAACAGTGTGACTGAGGTTCAAGAGACACCATGAAGGGCAAACCACTGAATTAATGGCATGTTGGATATAAGCAGTGGATGATAATGACAGGAGAGATGATAGTGGATCTCATGGTCTTTGTTAGACCTGGCATGGCAGAGAATGGTGCATTGGATAAAAATGGGAGCTGGAGAGTGGAGAGAAGAAGGAAGGAAGGAAGGCAAGCCCACCCTGGAGGTCAGGTGACTGTGAGGTAAAGACCTCGGAGGCATGGAAGAAATGGGAGAGTAAGTCTAGCTCTGTCAGCCAGCCATGGAGTGCTGCACTGAGATTACCACAGTTTGCACCACGCTTCCCTGGTGCCTCTCCTGGACCTTCCTTGGTCATGGGAAGCCATGTTGGAACTGTCACTTGTTAATTACAGGATGGCTGCTGATAGAGGTGACTCCTGGTTGTATGTGCCCTGGGTGAGGTCTGAGAAAAAGAACTCAATTTCCTGCCTCACCCCTCCAGCTGTTCCCTTTAAAAAGAAAATTAGGCACCACAGTGAAATTTCAGATCCACTTTCCCATTTTCCAAGAAGAAAACAAATAGGATTCCTAAGCAGAGCGCTTTTCTGACAAAACAATGCCCTTGGTGAGTAGGACATTGTTATTCCAATATTGTTTATTCAGACTTTCTGGGCCTTCTCAGACGCATGATTTCACATACTCATTTTGCCTGCTTTAGTCGAAGAACAACAATGTAAGCTGCCAGGGAGGGAAGGAAAACAGGGCAGGCAGATGAATATTTTCTGACTCCCTGACCAGGGATTCTTTCCCATGTGGAAAGCAAACGGCATAGGGAGACCCAGTCTCAGATGACACACGGTGCTCTAGGAACTAGGGGAATCCCCAGGTCTTCCCCCCCACCCCTGCCCCGCCCCATGCCACTGGGACATCTATTTTATTCTCCACTTCCTTGACCAAGCTGCCCTATATAACACTGCAGGTGGGTGAATGGTAGCCCACAGAAATGAAATGCATTTCCCAGGGCAGATTAAAACAGAGAAGTTGTGGCCCACAATGGAAGGGTTCTGAGGAAAGCTAGAAAAGAAATCATCAGTGATAGCCAAAAGAATGAAGGACGGCCAAGGGGAAGAGCTTAAGAGTCACAATGGGAAGAAATTTTTCTAGTCGGGGAGAAATTATCCAGCGGGAAAGAGTCATTCTAAAGGACTGCTGAGGCTAGAGGTTAGACTCCGTGATAGAGTGCCTTCCCAGTGTAAGACCTTGAATTCAAGCCACAGTACCACCAGACAAAAGAAAAGGTAAGAAGGAGTGCTGAAGGGAATAGATGTGGGGAGAAAATAGGTTCTATTAGAACTGAAATGCAAGCAACATGTGATAGTGCATGCCTGTAATCCTAGCACTTGGGAGGCTGAGGCAAGACGATGATGAAGGCCAGCATGAGACTTCATAGCAAGATTGTGTGTGTGTGTGTGTGTGTGTGTGTGTGTGTGTGTGTGTGTGTGTGTGTGTGTGTGTGTGTAAGGGGGGGGAGAAAAGAGGTGAAGAAAACGAGAAGAAAGGAAATAAAGATGGAGTGCCTTCACACCTGATTCTGAGAGAAAAATGGCAATCACAGAGGAAATGTAGAGCAGAATCTTACTGAGGCAAACTTTTGGTACTGGCAGATGAATAGAGTGATCAATGGAACAAAATAAAGATCAGAAACAGAATAGCACAGAAATTTATAAAATAGTGTTTCCCAGCAGTCGGTAAGGATCAATTAGTAATATATGTTGTTGAGCAACTAGCTTTATAAAACATTTGGAAATAAAAGTTAAATAAGATCCCAACCTCACTCCCTATAGGAAAATGAATCCCACCACAGGGAAAGATAAACATGTAAAATTACAAAATAAGTAAAAGATAAAAATGTGTCACATATACATGTGTGCACCAGTGCATATGTGAATGCAGACACAAACTCAAAAACCTCCCAAAAAATAGTTCTATGAAAAAGAAAACATTTACAACACTAATGGCTGATAAAGAGCTAATTTCTTTCATTTGACATCTGAGAGTTCTTTCAACTCAAAAGGAAAATGAACTCTTAAAATCCAATAAAAGAAAAGCTTTTATGAAACAGTAGAACAAACTGGACAAAGGGATATTCACAGAAAAAAAAAACAGTTTTATATAAACATATCAAAAGATGAAGCACTTCAATCATTTATTGAAGAAAAGCAAAAATAAGGGATATTTCTTAATCTATTGAATAAATAAGATGAGGTTTGGTTATATCTTCTTGCTCTTATAACAAGGGAATAAGAAATCAAGTAATTCATATACTTTGGGCAGGAGGGCAAAAAATGTGGTTCTGCAGCTTTAGAGAATAATTTTGCAATAGCTGTCAAAAACAAATTGCATGCAATTTGTTTCTAGAAATTTAGCCAAAAGGTAGTTAGATGATTGATAGATAGATAGATAGATAGATAGATAGATAGATAGATAGATAGATAGATAGATAGATAGAAAAAATTACACATGTACAGAATGTCCATTGTCCATTGTTTTATCCTGGAGAAGAACTGGATATGACATAAATGTCTATTAATACTAAATTCGTTTCAAAATAAACATTTTGGTACATGCAATCAGTGGATTACTAATAAAATAAATCTACATTTCAGTTCTTTATTTCAATGTAACAAACCACTCCAAATGTAGAGGTTTGACATAAAGACTAGCATTTACTATCATCCATGGCTGATGGGAGCTCAATGTATTCTGTACCCAGTGTTTCTCTATGTTTATTTCACATGGTGTAACTTTCTCATGGATTCCCAAAGGGAACATTTCTAGTCCCCGAAAGCAAAAACAACAAATCTCATAAGGTTTTGTCTTGCAAGTTACATAGCATCGCTTCCTCCACATTCCAGTTGTCAAAGCAAATCTCACAGCTACACTGGTTCTAAGGGGCAAGGTGGAGGGGAGATATGGAAAAGGAACAACTCTTTGTAACCATCTATAATTGTTCACAGTATACTTTCCATTTACATGCATGTACGTAGTTGTAGATGCTCACATCTATGTGTATGCATATATACTTGTAGGTAGATATATCGAATGTGTAGAATTGTCCCTAATAAATTGCTGATAATTTGGGTGTGAGTGAAAAAGACTGACATCTTAATATTATTTGCATCTTACTACAAACATGGACAAGTGTGTGTATTCACATGTGTATGCACACATATAGGTGGTAACTAGGCTTTAAATTCAGGGCCTCATGCCTTCACTCTGACTTTATTTTGGTGGGGCTTATAGCTAGTACTCTACCCCTTGAGCCATGGTTTCATTTCCAGCTTTTTGCTGCTTAACTGGAGATAAGAGTCTGCTTGGGGCTGGCTCTCTGAACCCAAATTCTCGGGTCTCAGCCTTCCAAGTAGCTATGATTATAGGTGTGAGTCACCAGCACCATTCTTTTAACTAAAAATCTTTTCCTAAGAAAACCAATGCCATTTATTGAATCATAGCAAGCTACCGTCAGTGAAAAAAAAAAGGTATAAATTTCCCACCTACATATCAACAGTCCCCAACTTGCAATGGTTTGATTCAGGATTGTTTGACTTTACATGTTGCCCTCAGCAAAAGGTATTCAGTATAAACTTCTCTCGGATTTTGAATTTCTGTCTTTTACCATGGTGGCAATACACAGTAAAAATCTTTTCTCTTGATGCTGGGCAGTGACATCACGTCACAGATCCTAGTAAACTGCCTCATATGTCAGGTGTCTGTGCTATGATGTTCATATATTAGGTCTATTTGATGCATTTACAACTTTTGAAGTGTTCAACTTACTTTATAAGGGTATAATCCCATGGGAAGTTGAGGAGCATCCATATAGAATTTTGCTCCAAGATTCATTTCTCTCTAATTGTGATTCTACCTTCTAATGAACTGAGAGTTTCTAGATTAAAATACGAGAAAAGAAGAAGAACAAAGAAATACTGGGAAAACAACAAGGGAAGGGGTACCAATGATCAACAAGTAATGTATTCATTGCCTTATTCATGTAACTGTAACCCCTCTGTACAATATCTTTACAATAAAATAAAATTTAAAAGAAGAGAGAAAAGGGAATGAGAAGGAAAAGGAAAGGAAAGGAAAAGAAGAGGAGAGAGGAGAGGAAGAGAAGAGAGGAAAGGAGAGGAGAGAGGAGAGGAGAGGAAAGATCAGAAATAAGTAGAGGCAAAAGCCAATATCCTTGCCAAGGTTTATGGAGAATTCTACTTTCCTTTGGCAGGTGCGATGGGGGTGGCGGTACCTGTTGTGAGCCCTAAGGCCTTCCCTCTGGAGGACTCCTAGCTAGTTTTGTCACCAGTTCTGATGTGGCTCCTGTGGCAAGCCTTAGGCCTAGTTTAGACATGAGAGTTTGAAAAAAACCACTTGCTTAGACAGACAGCCAAAAGCAATTGTGGAAGTCCAAGTGTCAGGTGGGACTCATACTTCCCCTTCTTAGCCAGAGGTCATAAAAATCAAGACATCAAAAGCTATAGCACTGTCTCTGTGCAGAGAACCAGACACCTATTTGTGTAGGGGCCACAGCAAGGACAGGGTGGCCTCCTAGAGGAAAGCTCATCAGAGCCATACCCCAAGGCTGAGATCACACTCTACTGGTCAAGTTCAGACTTCCTAAGTGGAAAGGGGGGACTGTCAGTGGGACTCCTTGCTACCATCACTTGCCAGCTTCCTTTCTGAGAGTCCTGGATTCTTCCTGCCTCCACCTCCTCCACCTTTGTGCCCATGTTCGTGTACCTAGAGGAGCTTCCAGGAGGAAGCTGCACCCACTAGGTCTACAGTTAAATGGAATGATTGTGTGCATGCAGACTCCTGTATGTGTATGTGCTCAGATGCGTGTGCTTTGTGAATACCTGATGTTCAGTTGTTTGCATGTGCAGAGATGTGTGAGTGTGTATAGATAGGACTCTGAGCCTACAAATCAAGAGCAGGGGCTAAGTTACAATCACAATGACAGTAAATAGCAAATATGAAGGTATATCTGTCTGCATAGGCATGTGAACTGGAGAGAGTGAGGAATGATTCTGATGTGGCATGTCTGGAACATTGGCCCAAGCAATCTGATGCTCCTATTTCTTCTTCCTCCTTGAAGAAGAAGAGTAAAGCAGGAAATGCTCATGTCTCCAGCACAGTGGCTGCTGGCCCTGACCCCTGTGGGACAAGGATCATCTGTACTAGGAGAGAAATCATCCCCTAGACAAGGATGATCGAACCAAGGGATGAGGATCCTGCCCTCTGAGAGAGGGCTTTTGGGGGCAGGAGCATAGGCCCTGTCAGTCAAAAGGTCGAGACCCAGGAGTCCCCCCTCCCCTGCCCATCAACCCCAGAAAAACCGACATTTCTTTGAAACAACAGAAGAAGAGTAAGAGCACAGACTTTGGAGTCAGCCAGTCCTGTGTTCAGATTATGGCCCTCACTCCCTATGTGACTGGCCATCGACAAATTGGATCATTCTCTAACCTCATTTTTCTAATCTACAAAATAGGGGCAGGATAACTCTTTCCTACCTTGTAGGGTACGGAGAAGGATAAAATACAAAGTGCAGAGCCTAGCACATAACAGGTGAGCAATAATTGGTAAGCATACTACCTCTGCATGTATGGAACTGTCATCATGAAACTCCTTTGGATAATTAATATATGCTACTTTTAAAAAAGACGAGGAAAAGAATGCTACCTCTGCTGCTGCTAATGATGATGATGACGACAACGACAATGATGATGATGATGATGATGATGACTCTATATACTTCTCTCAAGAGTTCCTTGAGTAGATCTGCTGCAGAGGATAGCTCTAAGGAGCTCTCTTTATCCGTCAGCTTTGCAAATGGAATGTGTGCAGGATACAACCTGCACAATGGCCTGCATCTGCTGGTGTGAAATAATCCAGACCAGAGTAAAGAGGAAGGAAATGATACCGCTGAAAGGAATCCAGGTCTTCTGGGTTATTACAGTGTCTCTGGCCTCAGCTTGGCCATTATCCATCTGACAAGTATTCTCAGATTAGAGAACGTGCAGTCCAATCACCCTCCTCCAGATTCACCATCAACCATCCTCCCTACAACCCTGAAAATAAAAAGTCCTCAAGAAGCCAGGCACCAATGGCTCACACTTGTCATCCTAGCTACTCAGGAGTCTGAGACATGAGGATCACAGTTCAAAGCCAGCCTAGACAGTAAAATCTATGAGACTCTTCTCTCCAGTGAACTACCAAAAAGCTGGAAGTGGAGCTGTGGCTTGAGCAGTAGAGCGCTAGTCTTGAGCAAAAATGGTCAGGGACAGTGCCCAGGCCCTGAGTTCAAGTACTAGGACTGGCACCAAAAAATAAAACAAAGTAACAGTGGTCTTCCAGGGTACAGCCAGGAAAATTTAAGAAAAATAGCAGCTGGTACAGCCCTTTAATGAGTAAGACAGCACGGGCTGCCTGCTCTTGTGCAAACTTGTCCATCCTGAGGATAACTTGGGTGCAGGATGGTATACAGTCCCTTCTGGTTTTCCTTAGGGACATCACACCTTCTTGTCACATCCACTGCCCGCCCCTCCCCCCCCCCCACTGTGTTGAGTGCTCAGTGCAGGGGAAATGAGGCAGGAAGGCTGCAGCTGGTGTTTCCAGAGAGAAAGTGTTCATCCAGCATCCAAGCTGTATTTTGCTCTCCTGGACTTTATCCTAAAAGGAAATCCCCTGTGTCTGCCAAGGCTCTGGGGGCTCTATTACAGCCAAAGCAAAGGGTTTCAGTGTTAACCTCTCTCCAGCACATCCTGACATCAGCTTCAGAGGGTAGATCCAGGCCTGTGAGGTGCAGTCACGGAACTCTGCATGAAGGTGTGACATTGGCAGCGATGAGCATAGCAATCATGACCTCATCGATTTGTAAACTCCTGTGCACTTGGGGGAGCGGGGAGAGATTTTACGTTATTTGTTTTTCAGTACTACTTGCACTTCCTCCATCAATAAATAACATTCTGAATGACAGGCTCATACTAAGTACCTTGCTTACAACATGATCTCATCCTCACAATAAACCCAAAAGGTGGACATTGTTTGTCCCGGGTACAGTTGAAGACAACATTGTGAAACACTGACCTTAGCTGATGTAGCAGGGCCCAGAATCAAAGTCAGGTGCCTGTGATTTCCAGCCCATGTTGCCAGTCTTTATGATTTACTTACTAATTATGTAAGTTGTTGCCTTGAGATACAGACAGAGACTGAGACCGAACAAATATGAAATATCAAATGACTCAAAGTGACGCAATAAGTGGCGCTGGTGGCAAACACCTATAATCCTAGCTGCTCAGGAGGCTGAGATCTGAGGATCTAGGCTCAAAGCCAACCTGGACAGGAATGTTCCTGAGACTCTTATCTCCAATTAGCTACCCAAACAAAAGCTAGAACTGGAGGTGTGACTCAAGTGACAGAGCACAAGCCTGGAGCAAAAAGGCCAAATGAAAGCATGAGATCCCTGAGTTCAAACCCCAGTACCGCCACCAAATAAATTAATTTAATTTCATTCACCTAGAACCAAACTGAGGCCCTGACTCTTACTGCCTCATGTAAGGATCTTAGATTTTTTTTAAAACACCCCCTCAGAATCCATGTTGGCACCCTCATAGGATATTTATCTTCCTACTAAATGTATAGATGGAAAAGGTAGGATCCGGGCCAGGCAAGGACTAAGACACAATGGGCCCTGCCTGCTCCCCGTCCTGGGAGCATTGCAGGCCTCCTGCAGGGAGCTGCCTCGGGGAGGCCAGGCCCATCTCTCCCTCTGACCTTTTCTCTCTGTCAGTGAAGGACATTCGGAAGTCCCATTCTTTATCTAGCATGCTGTAAGAGTTCCTAAGTAGAACAGGAGAGAAGCAGAGAAGCTACTCTAAAAGCACCCAACCTAATGACTTTCCCAGGGGTCTTCCATTTCAAGAGGCCAGGCTTAGGCTGACAGGTGTGGGCTCTCAGTCACCAAGGAGAAAGAGCCATCGATCGGGAGCACTGATGCCAGCAACATCTCCAGAGCTGCTCTGGGCACCAGCATGGACACAGTTCCCGCTCCTTCTCCCCACAGGACTGAGAATGCAGGAAGCTGGGTGTTGCTTTGTATGCCATCCCTGGGATCTATACTGAGAGATGGACACAAGAGACTAATCACCCATGGTGATGGCTCATCTAGGAACTACCAGAAGAGGGGACACACACACACACACACACACACACACACACACACACACACACACGCAATCCATTTATCGTCAATACAACTGTGTTACTGTGAAATGAACCTTGATGTTGCAAAGTGGCTGAAATGCAGAGTTAATATCACTGTAGACACCTTGTTCAATTGACCCTTTCAGGACAATACAGCGTGGTCTCTGCAAAGGGACACTGACGTATGCCCAAGGCTTTCAGAGACTATTTTAGGATGAATGGACTGCTGGGCTGGCTTTTGTGGGTTCTCATGAAATGAAATGAGGCTGGAGGCTTTAATTCTGAGCTTTGTCTACCACACATGAGGTACTGGGAGGGGCTGAGGCAGGAGCTGGGCTTAAAGGGACTGAGCTCATTCATTAGCCTTACACTGCTGAGGGCCATGGGTGCAAGGGAATGAATACCACACCTGGAAGGAACATCTCAGAGAGATGCTGCCCCCACCCCCCAACACACACACACATTGTTGCTGTGGAGCTGGGAGGGGATTACTGAAAAGCTCCACTCTGCTGATACAAAGGGTCAATGAGTGCCTCTCCTCCCGCTCTAGTCCCATCCCAAGGCTCAGGCTGCTTCCTGAAGCCACTTCCCAACCCTCTGAGAATGATGTCAACCAAGTAAACTTGGGGCAGAAAGCCAACAAGGGACAGACGCTCAACTGAACCAGGAACAGTGAGAAAAGTTAGTAAAGAAGAGGATAACACACTGACCACAAAATCCAGCCCTCTGTTCAGGGAGTCTTTAAGAAGAAAGAGTCAGGCGGGGCACTGGTGGCTCATGCCTGTAATCCTAGCTACTCAGGAGGCTGAGGTCTGAGGATCGCAGTTCAAAGCCAGCCTGGGCAGGAAGTCTGTGAAACTCTTATCTCCAATAAACCACTAGAAAACCAGAAGTGGCACTGTGGTTCAAGTGGTAGAGCACTTGCCTTGAGCTGAAGAGCTGAGGGACAGTACCCAGGCCCCAGAGTTCAAGCCCCACAACCAACAAAAAGAAAGAAAGAAGAAAGAAAGAAAGAAAGAGAGAGAGAGAGAGAAAGAGAGAAAGAAAGAGAGAGAGAAAGAAAGAAAGAAAGAGAGGCTGTAATACAGGATTTTTAAAAAAATCAGTGGAAGCCAGGCATCTGCAGCTCACACCTAGCTACTCAGGAGGCTGAGATCTGAGGATTATGTTTCAAAGCCAGCCCTAGCAGAAAAGTCCCCATGGGACTCTTAGCTCCATTCAAAAACCGGAAGTGGAGCTGTGGCTCAAAGTAGTAGCACACTAGCCTTGAGCGAAAAAGCCAGGATACAAGAAAACCACATAAGAATCTCATGAAATTGACTGGCAGGCATTTCCCTACCTCCCACATAACTCTCATAGGTTTAAATACCTTCAGACGTGGTAGACACCTACTGGATCTTTAGGCTAGCTGAATAGGATTGGAAGGGAGATGACTATAATCTGTATTACTTTATTATAACCACTCGTGGCCAATGAGACTTTGAATGGGAAGTGGTGGGGTATTTGATTCAAGATCCCCACTCTGAGCTGAACCCCCCCAGGAGCAATATCTTTTGCATGTGGTTCCTTACATTGCCCTTCATTCATTCTGCAAACATTTTCTAAGTGCTGGCATCTGCTGGGCCAAGTGTTGGGGCTGAAGGGGATGGTGAGAAATGAATGACATATTTTCCCTGCTGGGGAGAGATCAGAGTCTAGGGATAGATGTGAACATAATATAAGTGACTATAACACCATGAAGTATTCAAAACAAGCAGTAGTAGTAGTAGTATGTCTTTAAAGTATTACAATAAAACAGAATGCCTATGTGCATCTGATCGCATGAAATAATATTTATTGAAATGAATTCCAGGAAATGGAAACAAATGGTTGCTGTTTTTGGTTTTCCTTTTTTCTTTTGTTTCACTTTGTTCTCTTTGTTTATATGTCTTTGGGAATGTAAAGGAAGGCACAGAAGTGGAGGGACAAAGGGTGAACAAATGTAGCAGTGGCATTTACCAGACACTATGCTGAAAATGTACTATACAGCCTGTGGGTAGGGATGGGAGGGAGAAAAAGTGGGAGAAAGCAAGGGAAGGGGTGACATTGTTCAAAAATGTACTCATTACTTGACTTATGTAACTGTAACCCCTCTGTACATCACTTTTATAATAACAATTAAAAATAAAAATAGAATGAAAGAAAGACTTGGCCTGAGAGGAGCCAGCAAGAAAGAGGTGAGAAAAAGATACTCCTAGAGGGCCAACACATACAAAATCTCTAGGTAAGAAAATGTAAGGTGCCAGCTGGTAGAGAAAGGAAAGTCGCATTGTTCTTTTCTGGCCAAAGCCACCACCAGGCAGGAAATATTGGCTGGCAACAATGATGTCAAACTCTCAATTCTCAAAGTAGCCCTATGGGTGTTAGCCCCATTCTACAGATGAGTAATGAGGGTGGGTTTGACGCAACTGATTAGCTGCAGTGTTTAATGAGAAGACTAGAGGGAAGGAGCAGACAAGCATCCACACCGTCACTTCTCCTACCAGCGTTGTCGTAGTAGAGGAGGGAAAGAGTAAAGAGAAGAAGAGAAGGGAGTTGACCAATGCTTTCCATTGATCCCAAAAGGAATGAACTCTATCTATCAAGACAGATGCCTTTCAATGATCAATCAGGTCCAATTTATGAAGCATTTTCTCTAAGAAAGTATTAAGATGTCACTGCATCCATTCTCCCAGCATGCTCATCCAAAACAATCCTCAGAACATTCCAGGGAGAAGTTCCCTGCCAGCCTCTTCCTCCTGTCCTCCAAGCTCAAGACCAGGAAGTCCTATCTGGCTTCTCTTTTTTCCTGCACAAGTCTTCATTTCTTATAACTACCTCTTTCTTGTCGTTTCCTTCACTGCTTCCAGCCTGTACTTCACAAAGCATCTCTGCCGTATCATCTCTCCTTTGTGCCCCATCGAAGCCAGCCCCACATGCCACCATGAGATCATTTGGTTGAAAGCAAAGCTCTCAACACTTCCTATCCCCACCCATCCAAAACCAGTATAGCTCAGCATAGGTGCTCCACAAATGTTTGATGCATTTTTGACACCCTTCCTTGGGTCTCCATTGTCTATTCACACATCCATCTACCTGCCTCTGGAGCTTTCCTCCACCAGATCCCAAGTTCTTTCACTGCTCCTTGACACTTGGCTGGTCGCACTAGCAGATCCCTGCAGGGAGTAAAGTCTACTCCACTCTGACCAGGGCAGGCCCTCAAATGAGAAGTCTCCACGCACCTGCCCTCTCCCATCTCCCCATGACAAGTGACTTCCATCAATCAAAATCCTACTGGATTGATGCCTCCAGGGAGCTATATCGAGTAATTCCAAAAAGATGCATTTGAAGACACATGTACTTAAGGAAGAAGACAAACAAGATGTTCCTTTTCATCTCAGAGATCACAAGTCATTTCCATGCTCTGAATTTTGTATTTGTATCTATCTGTTAAAAATATATATCAGTAACTGTCACCTCACCAAATTGTTGTGGTGGCTCAAGGGGGAAATGTATGTGAAAGTGTTTGGAAAATGTTTTCTCTAGGTTTGGCTGTGATAATTATAATGAACACTTTAAAATCATAATTATATGCAGGGGTTTTTACCTTGATAAACTCTAAATCTATACTTTCTATTTATCTCCTTTCTTATTTGGAGGCGGTGGTACTAGGGTTTAAACTCAGGACTTTGTGCTTGCAAGGCAGGTGCTCTACCACGTGGAGTCATGCCTCCAACCCTAAATCTGTGCTTTCTCATACGATGGCCACAGGTGAGCGGAGAGCACTAGAAATGGCTAATTGGCCAGTCCAAAATGCACTGTGCTGTGAGTGTAAGTATAGATCAGATTTTGAAGATTTATTACCTTAAAAAGGTAAAAGCTCTAATAAATAATGTTATAGTGGTTCTACAGTGAGTTCATATTTTGGATATTTTACCTAAAATAAAACCGACTAGTAAGGTTTTATTTCACAATTCCATTCCATTCCTTGAATGCGGCTACCAGCAAGTTTATATGGGGACGGGGGGCCTGCATCCTGTTCCATTTGGACAGTGGTTTCCCCCAGAGCAATGCAGATGTGTTGTATTCATCCTTTACAGCACCTTGTGGGAACGCGTTAACGCACTGTCAACTGAATGGGTGAGAGGATGTGAGTCAGCTATCTTCTCCATCCACTCAAAGCTGAGGGAAAGTTCTAGCCTGTGCTCTTAGCCTGGGTGAGGATTGGGAAAGGGGTGGGGCGTGCATGGAGGCGCTGTGGCTCTGCCAGCATCACCTCCTGTGATGTTTTCCTGGTCCTGCCCATCTCTGGTGAACAGGCCACACCCCCAGGGTACCACAGCCTCTACTCTTCTCATCCTCCAGCAGCCCCGTGGTGGGCGGGGGGGGGGGGGGGAGGGGGAGGGGAAGGGGGGGGAGGGCGTCACCTTCACACTCTGCTCCGCTCATAGGACCAGTTTCCTGAGATGAATTAGGAGGTGGTTTTCTATGGGAAAACAAAGCTGCCTGAGAAACGATGCCTGGACACCCCCTGGCATCTTCAGCAGCTTCCTAAAAACATGGCTCCCACTGAACAGGTCCTACTGTACATGCTGCATGGGAAAGGCCAGTAACTTGGGCAGGAAGCCTGGAGCCTTTCCTACTGGGCTACGTGAGGAGGCCACCTGTTCTCTCTGGGACTCGCTGCCAGAGCAGAGAGAAGAGCCAAAAGCAGTTGGAACTGCTAAGAGGTCTGGCTCAGCTAATGCATGGAACATGGTCACTCCTCCTCCTCACTGAGCTTCTCCTCTTCCCTTTGGACTCCTCTTCCTCCTCGCTCTGGCTTAGACACCAAAGCACATTCCAGGAATAGCCCGGAGCAGATGGCCTCACAGCCTACCACCTGGGGACACACAGGCCAGTGTCCACCAACCCCTCCTAACCACAGTCAGGGATGATGGCTTGTCTATCCGGGGCTGACCTACCAAGACAAGCCAGCTGATGAGGACATCCTAGGTGTGTGTGTGTGTGGTGGTGGGGGGGGTATGGACCTGCCACCTTTGCCTCTATAATAGCACTGGAAGAGATTATATGACTTTTAAAAATAGAGTCATAGCAGGCCTCCGAGAGGGATTTGTCTCTCCTGAGTGTCTTTTCTTGGGGATGTGTGTCAGAAGGATTCTTAAATCTTCAGAAAGCCCTCATCTCTCCAGGAGCGTGTGAACGCAGTTGCAGTAAGAAACAGTAAAAACCTGCTGATAGACAGATGGAATGGTGTAATTATACGCAGGAGGGAGAGAGGGAGCGTTTGCTGAAATTATTAGTGTGAGCAGACAATTAGAGGCCTTTCCAGAAGACTACACTTTTCCCTCCCATCTGCGCTCCATTTAGGAGTTTTTACATCCACAATGCTATTTCCTCCTCAGCTGTGCCATCATTTGCCATTTTGCCCAAATTATTATTGTGCTTGACTTTGCGTTTGTTCAGCCTTCCAGCAGCATTGCCATCTTCTCTGCCTGCTGCCAGATCACTCATTCTGGGCCTCCTCACGGCCCTCTCCCTGCGCATCTCTCTTTCCATTCCCTCTCCCTCACTGCCTTGGTCTCCAGACAAGATCTCCAATAGCTATGATGCATGTGGCTGTTACTTGAAACCTGAGTAGCATGTGACTTCCTGTGCAGTAATGGGAAGGGACAGAGACTCTGGGACAACCCAGAAGTCCTGAAGGAAGCTGAGCTCCTGGGATAGATTGCTTTAACAATGTCAAAAATCCTTCAGTTTGGGGTGTAGCAGTGCATGTCTGTAATTCCGACTACAGGGAGCTTAAGTAGGAGGATCACGGTCCAAGGCTAATCCCAGGCAAACAAATAAGACCCCATCTGCAAAATAACTAAAACAAACGGGCCGAGAGGCATGGCTCAAATAGTAGAAACCCTTCCTAGCCATCGTGAAGCCCTGAGTTCAATCCTCAGTACTGCTACATGCACAAAAAAGTTAATTGAGATGTAATAATTGCATACATTTAAGGGATATAGTGTGATGGTTCAACACATGTAAAAGATGCCTTGATCAAATCAGAGCAATTAGCATTTTCCTCTCCTAATCATTACTTTATGCTGGGAGCCTTCCCATTCCTCTATTAGCGCATCATAAACATACAGGAAGTTCATGTGACTGACAGTCACCCCACTGGGCCTTGAAACACTAGAACTCATTATTCCTTCTATGTAGCTGTTTGGGTTCCCATTTGGTCTGTGGCTTGGAGTAGAGGAAAGAGCCACTGTTCTCTTCCGATCTAATTTTACTTGGATACAGGGACCAGGGTTGACCTCACATGAGTCTAAAGCTGGCTGGGGCTTCATTCATACTCATTGCTCATTTAGCCATTCATTCCATAGTCACTGAGCACTTACTATGTTCCAGTCATGGAGCTAGGACCAGGGACCTAGGAAACCAGAGGAACCCCATCTTCTTGAGGTCCTAACACCTTCTAAATGAAGAGCCCAAACAATTTCAGTGGGAACTGAGAAGGGCCATGAGCTCTTTGAACAAAGGTGGGGGGGGGGGTGGAGACAGAAAAGGAAGTGATTATCTTGGTCTATTTTATGTTGCTATGACAACATACCTGGGCCCAGATAGTTTAGAAAGAATAGAGGAGTATTTGAGCCACGGTTCTAGATGATAGGAAGCATGAAAGTGTGTCACCCACCTCTCCTCAGTATCTGGTGAGGGCCTCGTGCTGCCTCATGATACGGTAGAGGACTTCCAGTTGTGAGATGGTACAAGCGTGCCAGCTCAGGTGTCTTCTTCTGCTTATATAGGCTCGAATGCCATCCTGGGGCCTCACTGTCGGTGCCTCATCTAATCTAATTACTGCCAAAGCCCTCACTTCTGAACATCATTATCATAAGACATCAGGGATTGAGTTTCCAACGCAATACCTAGAGGACATGTCCAAACCATCGCCATTCCAAACACTCATGGTTCTGAAGGAGTTGGAGAGGAAGCAGCACCCAAAGGAAAGAGACGTTATAAGCCAGGTAGAGAGCTCAAGGAAGGACATTCTGAGCAAAGGGAATCGCAGATGTACAAAGGCAGGAACTTGAGGAAGGAGCTGACAACTACTGAACGCAGCTATTTTCCCCATCCAGCCCTTTTACCTTTTGTTCAGTCCTATGAGCCAGCTGTAGACGGTCCCTGTTAATACATATGAAGACAGTGAGGGCCATAAAGGGTAAGTCATTTGCCTGGGAAACAAGTGGTAGAATTCAGAACCAAACTCACATTTGTGATCTGGCAAGAACTGCTGTGTTTGGACTATGAGGACCAATTTGTGGGTTTAATATGAGGTGCCCACAGGAAGATGGATGATTCCAGGTAGGAAAATAAGCCTGAGGTAAACTCACCAAGGGTCTGAGATACCATGCAATGAGAATTGAACTGTGGAGGTGCCACTGGGGATTTCCAATTGCAACTTGATGATCGGCAATGTTCGGCACATGCGTGGAGGATGGCAGGAATGAGATCTACATCTCATTCAGCTGGGAGCTGATCCATAAGACAGGTCTAGAAGACAAGAGGTGGTGGGCCTCAGCCAAAGCCAGAGGAGGCCAAAGAAATTTGGTACCAAACCAGAGAAAAGGGATGGGGCAACCATCGAAGATGACTTGGAAAATGCAGACTAAAATGTTAATAGATGATGTCATGAACCACGTTAGGGAATCAAGAAGGAGGAAGAGAAGGCATGGAAGAAAAGTGCCAAAGGTGAATTAATCATGAAGGAAGCTATAGGCACCAAGGTCTTTTCAGCCATCTGGTAAGACTGCCATGTCAGGAAACAAGATGTTGCCATGAACCAGAAAACCTCACTCCTTCCCCATCAAAAGAAAAATTTTTAATAGCCTTTACCTGTCACCTGCTTGCATGTCCCTTTGAGAAAAGGATTCCCAGGCATCAAAGCACCCTCTCCTTACCTCCTCCCTCCCCACCTTGGATCTCTGTCTAGCTGAGATGCTTGCAATATAACAAAGCCCCCATAGACAACTGAGTTCCCAGCCCCACACAGACACAGAGAACTAGGCCCCAACAACACAGTTAGCTTATAAAGCACTCAAGACATGGGGACATCAGTCTCTCAAAGTGTTTGCTGAACCTGGAATACAGGGACCAGGAGGACAGGGGGTGAGACCCTGGGAAATGTGGAAGGGACTGATGCCACTCAGGTATCATGTGACTGACCCTTTCTTTTTATTTAGAAGGCTACTCGTAGTGGCTCTGGGGGTCTATGAACTCGTACATGGAAATAATAGGAAAACCTTGGGTCAAGAACCAGAATATCTGATTACTATTCCAATTCAGATACACACTCTGTAATCTTGGGAGGGGGGGGGAATCTTCCTTTTAATAAGAGTCAGACTTCTCCCTGCTATAACAGTTCCTAGATTATGCTGTCTTTGATCACAAGGACAAGAGATCTCAGAAATACCAGTGACTATATAGAAAATAAGCTATACAACTTGAGGATGGGGACGGGAAGGAAAAACTGGGAGAGAGCAAGGGAAGGGGTGACATTGTCCAAAAACAAATGCATTCATTACTTGACTTACATAACTGTAACCCCTCTATCACCTTTAAAATAACAATAATTAAAAGAAAATACTAGTGAGTTAGACCAGGGGAATTGCTGCCATAAAGAGCCAGGGATAGCAAATGTCTTTCATCAACATTTAGCTCTGCTGCTGTCACAGCCAGAACAGTGTATAAACAAGCGAGCGTGGCTAGGTTCCAATCAAGCGTTATTTACAGAAACAGACATCAGATTTGGCATTGTTTTTTGACATCCTTCACCTCCCCCCCCCCCTCCAGTAAAGAATATTCTGGACATTGAGCCTTCAATCTATTCTTCAATCCTATTGAGAGACAATGTACATGGGTTAAAATAACAGAGCCGGAGTACATGACCTACCTCTTCCAGTTCCAATCCCAACTCCTCTTAGAAGGGAATCATACATTTAGCAAGCATCTACACTATACTAAGTAAGCACTTGCACATATATAATAAATCATCATCATCATTAACAATAGCCCTTCATCAACAACCTCTGAGTTATTTTTGTTGTGATAGTTATATGGTTTGTGTGTTTTGGTGGGACTGGGATTTGAACTCTGAGCCTTGTGCTCGTGAGACAGGTGCTTTATTATCTAAGCTAAACTCCCGCACCATCACTTTTACTAGTTTTTAAGCTGAGATCTTCTGTTTTTATGCCTAGGTCAGCCACAAACTTTGATCTTCCTACCTTCATGCTTCACACGCAGCTGAGATTACAGGTGTGCACCACCACACCAGGTTCATAGAGGTTAGGTTACCTACCACAAGGTGACATTCCTGAGAACAGACCCTGATTAAAACTCAACCCCAGAGACTTCATATCATGCACCACCATCTACCAATCCAAAAATCACAGGTTCTTCTTTGTCTTGAAGGCTCTGTCTGTGCCCCCAAACCTGCCCTCAGAGCAATTCTCCCTGCACCCATCCTGGGCTGTGAGATGCCTGAGCCATCATTCTGCACACTTCCCTTGCTTCCTCTGCAGTATTTTCCTTTCCCCCCTTTTAAATGTCATAGAGCGTGATGCTGACACAATCAGACAGAATCCCCAGTCCAGACAGCCCCCAGCCAGGGGAGACACAACTCCAACACATGCTCGCTAGGATGCAATGGGAAAGCGCAATTCACTTTAAATAGATTCCCATAAATAAGCAATAAAACAGGAGCAGCCATTTGCAGTGAGCATTTCCAAGGTTTGATGAGCTAGGAGTTCGGACTGGGGGGAAAACAAAGAGCCTTTTTCATTATTTCCCCATCCCTGCAATTTTCTTTTACTGCCTGACGACTTTGAAAGGGAAAAAGTGAATGTAGCTCCCTTAGGAACAGAGCCTGCGCTCCCATCGCCTGCCGCAACTCGCCGATTGCAACTTCCAAATTGTCCAAGTGTTACTTTGTGAGCTGAGCCACTTTTCTCCACCTGTGTGACCTGTCGCTACCTTGGTCCCTCACCCTTCCTTCCATTAACCTTCCCAAACTTATGTGCTAAAACTTTCAGTGTTCTGGGAGAGGTGAGGAGCCTGGGGGAGGCGAGGATCAGGAGATCGAGCCCCAAACATCCTGAGTTTTATGGAAAGTGTATGTAGATGTTACATGCAGTAGAGACATTTTCAGTCTAGGCCTGGACATGGCTGGAAATGTCTCCAATTTCTTCTAGCATTTTCTCTGCTGTCAGATGTGACTTGATCAATTAACATGAATGCAGAGCTCTCCAGAGGCCATTCTGATGGGCAAATGAGATTGTCCTTCTAGATCCTCAGCCCGAGAGATGAGGCCTCTTCTCACTTCAGGGAGGGTGAGTGCGGGTGGGAGGGGCGAATGCTTGTACGCACTCACACGTGTGCACATACAGGCACAGGTATGTAATAAAACACAGACTCACCTGCCCCAATGTGGTGATTTAGATGCCTCTATGTCACAGCAACATGGTTTGCCTTTTTGTGTCGACTGGTAAACGCATTCTTCACCTCCTGACAGAGGTGACTTTCTGCAACCCTCCATAGCCACCATCTTCTGGTCAGAGCCTGAAGACCCTCCCTTTCCCTGACCCTCTGAGTTTGGATCTTCCAAATCCCAGCTATGTTTAGAATGAAAATCAGCTGCAAGAGCTGACTTTGCTACTGCTGCTGCTGCTAGTACTACTATCCAGGCATTCTTTCCCTTCCCCTAAACTCTCCAGTCTCCTTAGGCTGTGTTAGTGAGTTTGCAGCCCCAGCAGAGCAGCTGGCCTCAGAGTGGAGTTCTCTTCAGGAGGCCTACTACAGGCCCAAGCTATAGAGACTGCACAATTGAGCATTTGATTTTTACATGATCATTTACTATCCTCAAAATGTTTCTCATATGTTAGTCTCCTAAGTTCTCTGAAGACCAAAAAAAAAAAAAAAATGAACACACATACGCACATATCTTTCTTAATTATGCTCACAGCAGCAGTCAGCTATCACTGTGGAAGAAGTAGTGCCACTTTCAATGGCTTAAAAGCCTCAAGCATCTTGTTTTATTTTTATGATCTGGTAAATTTTTAAATACATGTGCATGTGTCTTCAGATTCTCTCTTCTTTTCCACTGGTACATTGTCATTTCCCATGTAATAATAATAATAGCAATTATTATTATTATATATAACTAATACATTCTTTACAACTATATGCATTTCTTATTGCTGGACTCTTTATATGTCAGCTGAGAAATTTTGCTACTCTGAGTCAGACTTAGTGGAATTTAGCTGGATTTATTCGTCTCTTACATTACACAACCTGAGGGTCACCCTCACATGGCTGGTGACTGTTGGGCTGTTGTCACTAATTGCAGACCTGTTTAGGTCGTCCATCAGCCAAGTCTTCCCAGTCCTGTTCACACAGTGTTGGAAGATTTCCATGAGAACAAGCAGAAGTAGGCAAAGCCAGATGAGGCCCATGCTCTGAACCAGCACAGCCTTATTTCTACCACATTCTTTTAGCAAAAACAGATCACCAAACCAGCTCAGATCCAAGTGATGGGAAAATGATTTCCCTCCTTTGAGGGAAAGTCACCTTGAATAGAGTCTGAATCCAAGGAGAAGTAGAGAATTGAAGACATTAGCCGTGCCTGCTAATGAGTGGATATATAACCTAAACTAGCATAACATTCCAAACTGAGTTCTGCTGCAGCCATACCCATTTCTACACCCTCACCTTCGTGGATACCTAGCTCTGTCTCTTCTAAGTTTATTGCTGGTATGATCACACCATGCCAATCACAGAGAGAAAGTCGTTAGCTCTGCCAAAGAGATCATCTAATTAAATAGGATCAAAGGATCGATTCCATCAATTGCTAGATGAGCCAACCTGTGAATTCATAAGATGGTAGTAAATCCACTGAATCCAGTAAGTTTTCATTACTCTCATTAACAAACGATCATCAAACATTCCAATCTCCTTCAGTCAAAGATGCTGGCCTGACCATTGCCCAGAAAAGAGCTCCGGGGTCATTGATGCTGGGAAGGGACTATGTAGCATTGGCTTCAGGCCAGCCTCCTTCCTCCATGGTAAGATTTACTAGTCATGCCACTTTGAGATTTTCTCTAGCCCCATCAGGGCTATACCATATATTTGTAGCCTTTCTCCACTTCTTTTTTTTTCTTTTTCTTTTTTAAAATGTTTTTTATTATAAGAATACTGTACAGAGGGGTTACCATTACATGAGCAACGTAATCAGTACATTTCCTATCAAACATTGTTGCTCCTCCTTTGTTTTTCCCCTACCATCCCTTCCTTCCCACCTCCATATCTATACTCCCCCCCATCCAGCCTAAATTATAAAGTTCATTTTTTGACATAGTATCTTCTACATCCCATTGTTGCAATGGGTCAACCTATATCCCTATTTAAGCATTTTGTTTTTTCCCTTCCCCTCCCCAAATTAGACCAACATCAAATACAGTGAAAACGGGTTATACCGTGGGGGAGGGACATACAAAGCAACAAAAAAAATCACATGGTACATTATAAATATGTTAGAAACAATAGCAAGAAAGAAAAAACCACTTGTGTCCCTATCTTGGGGTTCGTTTTGCTTAACATCATCTTATCTAGTCATATAGCTTTTGACCTTTTCTGCTTGTCCCAGATATATACTAGTTATTGCAAATAAGGGAAACCATGGGACCTATGTTTCTTTGGGCCTGGCTTACTTCACGTAATATAATGCCTTTCTCCACTTCTAAGTACCAGCAATGAAAGAAGCAACACAAATACATTAAATCACACACACACACTCACACACACACACACACTCACACACACACTTTTAGTTTATGAATGGCTCTTCTTATTTACTTTTCATGTTTATGTCTATTCATTTATGTTTCTTACTGTTTGGGGAATGGTGGAAGCAAAGATGTTATATTGGAGTTTGGAGAGTTGTGTATGAGTTGTTTTTTGTTTTTTTCTTTTAAAACTGAATTTTACCTGAGATTCATTACTTGGATAGTCACAGTGATTTAAGAAGGGCCTAATGCATGATTACTGCCTTTTTATAATGTGATTTTTACTGTGGCTTAAAGACAAGACATATTGCCAGGTGCCAGTGGCTCACGTCTGTACTCCTAGCTACTCAGGAGGCTGAGATCTGAGGATCATGGTTCAAAGTCAGCCCAGGCAGGAAAGTCTGTGAGACTCTTATCTCCAATTAACCACCAGAAAACCGGGAGTGGCCCAAGTGGTAGAGCACTTGCCTTGAGCTGAAGAGCTCAGAGACAGCGCCTGGGCCCAAAGTTCAAGCCCCACAACCAGCCAAAACAAAACAAAACAAAACCACACAGCCAGGCTCACACCTGTAATCCTAGTTATTTAGGAGGCTGAGATCTGAGGATCTTTGTCTGAAGCAAGCCAAGGCAGGAAAGGCTATGGAATTGCTTATCTCCAATTAAACACCTAAAAACCAGAAGTGGAACTATGGCTTAAAGGGGTAGCATACTAGACTTGAGCAAAAATGAAAAGCTCAGGGACAGAGCCCCAGCCCTGAGTTCAAGCCCCACAACCAGAAGGAGAATAAAACAACAACAACACATAAACCAAGCATTATGGCACACACATAATTCTACCTAATAGAAAGAAGCAGGAGAATTTTAAGTTCAAACTCAGACCAGGCAAAGGTAGGAAGATGCTGTCTCAAAAACAAAATTTTTTTTAAAAAGGGATGGGTGAGAGAAGAGAATGAGAAAGAAAGAGAGGATAGCGGAGGAGGAGAGCAGGAAGAGAAGGAGAGAAGACAAGAGAGAAGGGGAGGGGTCAGGGAAGGAGAGAGGAGGGGAGGGAAGCGGGGGGGGGGGGGGGGGGGAGAGGAGAGGAGAGGAAAGCAGGGGACATGGCCCAAGTGGTTGAGTGCTTACATAGCCTTTCTGGTCCTAGGATCAAAAATTAGTACTAAAAAAAGCAAAAGCAAAAACCATAAAATATACTGTCTAAACCAAAACGTATATTCATTAGTATTAAAGATATTCACATCTTGTGAAATAGTTCTCCAAATTGGCTTTTTGTCCTACAATTCCAAATCTCTGTACCCATTATAAAAAGTACTAGATGGAAAAGGTACAGTTGGGAGAGATGGGGGAGAAGGATGGAAGGAGTAACATTGATCAAGATGCTCTGTATTCATAAATTGATAGTTGCATTGAAAGTTTTTTGTACAACTACTTAAAGAAAATTAAAAATGTTTATAAGATGAAACAAAAAACAAAGGCCCAGCCGAGCATTGGTGGCTCAAGCCTATCATCTTAGCTATTCAAGAGGCTGAGATGTGCAGAATTGAGTTTTGAAGCCAGCCCAAGCAGAAAAGTCCATTTCAAAAGCAACCAGTAAAATGCCAGATTGGATTTGTGGTTCAAATGGTTGAGTACCAGCCAAGTGAGACAGTACCAGACTGTGAGACCCTGGGTTAAACCTCAGTAGTGGAAAAATCAACAAAAACAAGACAAAAAACCTTCCTCTCTATCCTTCATACCCCTAGCCTCTCATGAAGGCCCTACTTTTTGTTTCTGTAAATTTGACTTCTTTAGATTTTATATAAATGGAAGGAATCAGCCAGTCTTTGTTCTGTTTTGAGTGACTTACATCAGTTAGCATAATATTCTCGTCTCATCCAAATTACAGTATAAAGTTCTTTTTTGCATGTTGGTATGTGCTTGACCTGGGGCTTAAACGAGGGCCTGAGCAATGTCCCTGGGCTTTTGTGCTCAAGACTAACATTCTACCACTTGAGCCACAGCTCTGCTTACAGCTTTTTGGTGGCCAGTTGAAGATAAAAGTCTCATGGTCTCAGATCTCAACCTCCTGAATAGCTAGAATGACAAGTGTGGGCCACTAGCATCTGGCCAAGTTCTTTCTATTTGAAAGCTGAGTAACATACCCCAATTGTTTATCCACTCATCATCAGTGGACACTTAGTTATCTCCACTTCTTGGTTACTGTGAATAATACTGCTATGAACCTGGATGTGAAACTAGCTCTTCAATACACTGCTTCCAATTCATTTGAACATATACTTAGAAATGAGATGGCTGAGTTCTGTGGTGATCCCGATTTTTTTTAAGTTTTTTATTAGCATATATTACTTGTACAAGGAGGGGGATCTCATTGTGACAGTTACATACATACATGCATACCTTGTTTCCTGGCTGAACCCACCCTCTCCATCTCTCTCTGTTGTTCCCCTTGCCTCTTAAAATATCAGCAGATTTTTTTTTGTTCCGTTTTCATATTCACCCTCATTCACCCTTGCTCTGTTGATCCTTTTCCTCCCACTGATACCAGCCTTTAACATAACTTCTTCTTAATCTATTTTAATCTTTGGAGTAACCTCCATACTGTTTGGCACAATGGTTGCACCATTTTACATTCTAGTAACAATGCACAAGGATTTCTGTTTCTCCACAACCTCCATAACATGTATTAGTTCCTGGTGTTATTTCTTTTTTAATAGTGGCCATCCTGGTGGATTTGAGATGATATTTCATTGTAGTTTTGATCTGTACTTCTCTGACAACTAGTGGTGCTGAGCATAATATCTGCTCATGCCTATTGGCCATTTGTATATCATCTGTGAAGAAATGGCATGGCAATCCCTTTGCCCATTTTTAATCTAGTTATTTGATCTTTTACTGCTGTAGCATCATTTAATTACTGATAAATAAGAAAAATAAAGCATCAACATTAGTCTGTGCCATTTCCTTTAGGTCCCTTTGCCAAATGTAACATGGCACCATCTTGAATTTTATCTTCATCATTGATTTGCTTTCCTTTTTTTCAAACAAGATTTCACTCTAGCTACAATATATTCTTTCCAAAAGGGCTATCTTTGGTTTGGATTGAATTTAACTTCACACAAAGGATATCATGTAATATATATTCTTCTGTGATTTGCTTTTTTCACTCCAATTCTGTTATTAAGACTAATCCATATTGGTGCATGTGGCTATTCATTCATTCTTTGTGACTGAGGTTTATTATGCTATTATGTACACACACCACAACGCATTTCTCCACGCTCCTGTCAGAGCACATTTGTATTCTTCAAAGGTTCTGCTTTTTTATGAAGAGTGCCGATCTAAGTGTTCTCAAACAAACCCGGCAATGTATTTGTGTGAGAGTTGCCTCTCCCATCTTCTCAGGAATGGAATGGGCAGGTTGTGAAGAATTCACAGGCTCCATGAAAGTGGGTGTGCAATTTCACACTCCCACCGGCACTCATGAAAAAGGTTCTATAGATTCACATCCTCTCCAACACCTGAGAGTGTCATGCTTCGACAGTCTTAACAAACAAGTGACATTGGTATTCTCTGTACCCTTGATATGCATTGTCTTGACTATGAATGAAGTTGAATATATTCTTCCTATATTTGCTGGCCATTTTGTTTCTTTAGTCAGGTTTAGAGCTGTGGTTCATCAAGACACTGCAAAGAAAGTGAAAACAAGTTTGAAACCAAAACTGGTTCTTTACCACACACAAAACCACATGACAAAGAGTATGTGTGAAGAATATGAACAAGAAGGTGTCTCTGAGCTTTTGTGCTCAGCTTACAGCTTTATAGTGGCCAGTTGAAGATAAAAGTCTCATGGCCTCAGATCTCAGCCTCCTGAATACCTAGGATGACAGATCTGAGCCACCAGCATCCAGCCAAGAATATGAACATGAACAAGAATTTGAACAGAAGGGCGACAGCTCAGTTGAAAAGTAGGCAAGGTTGAGTGTAGTAGTGCAGGCTTGCAATCCAAGCTACTGAGGAGGAAGAAATCTAGGGGGTTGTAGTTCAAGTGCAGCTTGGGCAAAAAGTTAACATGACCCTTTATCAACAAACCTGGCATGGTGACACATGCCTAGAATACCAGCTCTGTAGAAATGTAGGCAGGAGAATCAAGGTCTGAGGCCAGCCCTGGGCGAAAATACAGGATGTATATATATATATATATATATATATATATATATATACACACACACACACACACACACACGCTCTCTCTCTCTCTCTCTCTCTCTCTCAAGCAAAAAGCACTAGGGGCATAACTTTAAATGAAAGAAAAAAAAGCAGGGATGGAGAAATGACAAGCATTTCACAGAAAATCTCACAGTTACCAATGTCAGCATGACAATGTGTTCAGACTCATGACGGCACCCAGGCACCAAAAGGAAACTTCATTTCAAGAAGACACAACTTCCTGATTTGTCCTTAGCTAGCTGTGGGATTAGTCAGAAGAGGCCGCATCTTCCTCCTTTGCCAATTGGAGAACTGAGTCCAAAGAAGGGGCTCACAGGACAATTTGAAGATAGGATTCATGCATAGATGACTGCTTTGAGCCCCCTTGGACTTAAGACATGAAGCATTTTTTTTCTTTCCCAAAGAGAAGTAGGTAGCATTTTCCCCACCAGAGTCCCTGGCAGGGAGCCTACCATCATTGTCTACCCAGTAAGAAAACAAAGACTAAAACAACTCCCAAACTAATGACCAAAAAGTGGGAAAAAAGCTATGCAGAATTAATTTGTCTCTTTCTATTTCCTAGAGCCAAAGAAATGGGTAAGCGTTTAGATTTCAAAGAACCTTTCTGCTGGGATAGGGGTTTGTAGTTTTAAAAAGTGAAAGTCAGGCACCGGTGGCTCATGCCTGTAATCCTAGCTACTCAGGAGGCTGAGAAATGAGGATCTCAGTTCAAAGCCAGCCCAGACAGGAAAGTCCATGGGATTCTTATCTCCAGAAATCCCAGAGTGGTGCTCTGGATCAAAGTGGTAGAGCACTACCTTGAGCAAATAAACTCAGAGACAGTGCCCAGGTCCTCAGTTCAAGCCCTGCAAATACAGGAATTGAGTCATGGGAACAGGACTACTAGTGATCTTTTACATGGTCTGCACTGCCGATAAAGTATGAATGAGAGTGAGGTTGAGCAGTTGACAGAGGAGTTTAAAAGAGTTACACCAGGAAACATTTTAGTCACACACACAGGGGCAAGCCTTCCTTCTCTGGGTTCCTCCAGTGGTGTGGGCAAGGCAGAATGAGACAGACAGCTAAATAGGCCTAATGCATGATTCCTCTCTTGTCTTCCCATCCCTGCCTCACTAAGTACCTTTCTAAGGTGTCTGTCGCTTGCCATTTACAGGTAATCGCACGTGTCTTACCATATTTATTCACTTACCTGTCAAGGGTGTCTCTTCCTTGTGCAACCATGTGAAATGTGACTCAGAGATTATGCCTTTGGTGCTAACCTGTCAGTCCTACGAGCTTCTCTGTGGGCATCCAGGTGGCCATGGGGAAGTGACAGGCTGGCAGGTAACTAGGTGCACCGACTTGAAGGGGAAATGAGAAAAAGATGGACCCTAGTGATGGAGGATAGATACCAAAAGACCTAGCTTAACAGGACGTCTCTTCCAATCTTCCAGCTGGGTTTGGATAGAATAATTACACATGTCTACCCCCAGGAAGTGTCAAGGTAAGATAGTCAGCAAGTATAAAGCTTTTCCTCTCCTTCAGAACATAAGCTAGTTCCTCTCTCTCTGCCCCCCCATCTCCCTCATCCACACACCATATGAAGGTGTTAATAACAGATTGGGAGATACAAGGCTGGGGTCCCCATTTCCCCCCATAGAATGCGTGGTTCTGTGACCTGGCTAGGCTCATCCTCTATGATGCTTCATTTTCCCCAAAGGCTGGATGGAGAAAATTCTCCGAACCTGTCTTAGTCCCCGAGGCTACTGGGAAAGCTCATCGGCTCACGGGAAAACCATTTTTCTTAACTATTTCCAAGACTCTAATCACAGAACTGCAAACCTCAGACAACTGATATTTCCCGCAAGATTACAGAGGGTTGGTTTATGATGGGACAGCTCATGATCAATACATAATTCTCTCCCTCCCTCTGTCTGCCTCCCTCTTTCTCCCTTCCTCTCTCTCCCTCTCTCTCTCCCTTTCCCTTTCCCTCTCTCTTTCCCTCCCTCTTTCCCTCCCTCTCTCTCCCTCTCTTGTTCTATCCTTCTCCTTTCTTCTTCTTCCCCTCTCTTTCTCTGTCTCTCTCTAACACACGTACATGTACACACACACACACACACACACACACACACACACACACACACACACACACACACACACACACACACACTTCTATATAGCATCTTCATAGCGAGCCAAGCAAAAACAAGATTTAGGACAGATTTATCTCCTTCTCCTCAATCTTTCTGCTCCTCTTTGGAGTCTAGAGTGCTCGAGGTGGTTAGTGTTCGGTGCTATTAAACCAAAACTCCTTGTGACAGCTACCGTGTCTCCTCTGAGTCCACAGCATTGACAGAGACAAGAAAAGAGTTTATGAAATACACACATTTCCTCCCTCACACACACACAAAAAAACTAGGACAGCAACCAAGTTTATAAAATACACACAGCTTCCTCCTTACAGAAAAGTGACTATATATATTCAAAGCAATAACAATCCCTTCCTTTATTGTTTAATTATGAGCTGACGCAGTCAAGATAAAGGCCTGACCAATCCAGGGCTCAAAAGTGCCAATCATTCACTAGAGAAAGCTGAGGCTCTCTCTCTCTCTTTCTCTCTCTCTCTCTCTCTCTCTTTATTATATTTGTTATGATTTTAGTTTGTTCAGCAGTAAATGCAATATTGACATTCAGAACCTCAAGGAAGAAAAAAAAAGCAACAAAGAAAAAGAATATGCAACCAAAACATCATTAGCTTCAATATGTGAACAGTTTCTAACCAGGGGCCCTCGCTGGTATTCTACTTGCTTTTTAATTTGATTGGCCTCCTCCCCCTTCCCTAATGTGTCCACAGAGGCATGTCTTCCAGTCAACAGTGTGTTTGCAATCAATGTCTCTTATGTACAGCATGCATGCAATCACGTTCCCAGTGGAAGAGGAAGATTTTCAAATGCACTCGTCAGAGATCATGAGACTATGGCCAGAATTGAGGGTGGGCGGGGGCAGAGTGGGGCAGGTGGGAGAAAGATGCTTGTAGGTGCACTGATTTATGAGGTTGAGAAAACATGGAGCTCTCTAGCTACATCTGTCTTCAAGCCCAAATTATTTTAGGCTTCTTGGGATTGACAGGCTAGCAGAAGCAGGAATTATTCTTAAGGAAAGTGGTGCATCGTCTTCCCCTTGACATTTTCATAGATAAGATTATTTATTTCTCCAATTTAACTAGTGCCCTAGATACATTTTAGAGGTATTAAGTCTGTCTTCTCTTTTTTTTTTCCTAGACGGTTCTTTCCTTTCCTATTTGTGAGTGGGAAGAGGGGGTTGCAGTGGAGGCTGGTCCTCCTGCCTTTGCCCATTTGGGGTCTCATTCATGTTGGCAAGGCAAGACCTCTCTCTTTGCCTGCCCTCAACTGTGGACTTACCCAGCTTTCTCAATAGAGGATGGGTGAGTGGGAAATAGCACTCTCTTTCCATCTCCAGTTTGCAGAACAACAGTTGGCACAATAGAACCTAGTACAAGTTTGTCCAATGAAGAAAGGGGGTCCTATGCATGAGTGAACGGATAGCCATTAGCTGAGCCTGTGAGAGTGTGTCCGAGAGAATGCCTGGGACAAATGTTCAAACCCCATTGGAGCTAACAGAAAGCCCCGCAGTCCTCCCCTATCCTTTCTTGTCTCTGAAACTAACCATCTCCTAGGGACCAGAGAGAATTCCTAGAGGCTTTGGAGTATGTTTCTCTGGATTCTCCACAGGAGAACTTCCAACTGGGTAAGATTGCCTCATTTCCCAAGTTTAATCATTGAAAACATGAAAATACCCTTTTCAAATAACTCTAGGCTAGGTAAATTGGGGGATGTTAGTTAGATTATGTCAGAATGTTGTATTAGGTAGGTGTCTTGTTCATTACTCTCTGTACCAATCTGAAGGAAACTTTATGATATAAATGGTAAGAGTTAGGGCAACTCTGTAAATTAGCTCTGGTAGGAAAGTAAAGAGGAAATAGAACTACGAACTCACTGTGAGGCATCAAGCCGGGCTCCACACATTTGAAAATAGAATTGTATCAGTTATTCAGCTTCTTTCTGTGATGGGATGCTTTGTTGCATCCATTCATGAACTTGAATCTTCTTTAAGATCCCTCATGATCTTTACCTAACCCCATTGACAACTGCCCCGTTCACCTCTAACCTCTTGAACCCTGTCCTCCAGCCACCCTCCCACTCGCCAGAATGCTTTTTTCCCTGTTGGACTATTCTACTTCTGAATGAGGCTCTTTCTATATAAGCTTCTCCCTAGTCTCATCTTGATAATGCTTCCTTACCTTCCAAAAATCCAGCATAGGATCACATAGTCAGGAAACCAGCCCTCTCCTACTGGCCCTCTACCAGTCTGGGCCATCACTAACCACACTGGTCAGTACTGGCTCTTATCAAAACAGTAGCATTGGCCTCCCTTTGTCCTTGTGTCATCGATTGTACTCCACTGACCCGTACGTTTCATAAGAGTAAGAGATGTCTTTGTCTCGGTAGCGTAACACCAAGCACAATGCTTTAAATGGACCATAAATGTTTGCTGATGAGTGCAACTATGTGGCTGAATTAATGAGAGAATGCTAGCTACCGTAAGAAAAAAAAAGCCATCAACCTGGAGATGGCCTTGGGGAAACTGCACAAGCATGGAAATCTGCCTCTAGACAGGAATCATGATTCAGGGCTACTGAATCATGGAGGAGAAACTCCAAGTGAAGGCAGAAAGCAGAGACCCTGCCCTGGCCTATCTGTGGGACCAGAAGGAACGGAGCTCCTGGTAGAGTTAGCCACCTGCCTCGAGCAGGGTTTGCTCAGACTCTAGGCATAGTGCCCACAGAGCTAGAGCATCGAATACTTCTATCTGGTCAATGATGGCTTAGCTCAAGTGCCACAGGAGGGTTGTACGTAGGTCCATTCTGGGACCCGGATGAGACAGACTTTGAGTGTGGAGAGCAGTAGCTTTTCTAGGACATGAGATGCTGTGGGAAGTGGCTGGCAGGAAAGTCTGAAGAGTTCCCTGACCCAGTGCCTCGCTATCTGACCCCGAGATGTGAGATGCAGTGGCCATCATCCAATGAAGTGAGGGGTAACTGCCCTGAAAAGCCAAGAGGCTGCCAGTAGCGAGGAGACATTCATTGTCATCAGTGAGGGCTCAAAATGAGATGGAAACGACATGTCACAGCATTTTAATTCAGCCATTGTATTTTGGAATGTTTTAATTAAGGTTTATCGGTTAGCATTATGACTGTAATCCCGAGAAGTGCCAAGCCTGCCCTGGCACGGGAAAGAGAGGAGGAAAATATGTCATAATTAAAATAATTATTAATGTAATCTCATTAAGTATAGATTATTAATTATCACTGCTATTCTTAGGCACAGGGGCAGACCCCTTTTCTAATCGGATCTGTAGCTCATCAGTAGGTAGGATGTGTAGCTGTACTAGAAACCCAGCCCATCTGGGAAGGCAGTCACTGGACTCTTTCCCATAACTTTTCCACCACAAGTCTCTGTCCTAAAATTCTCCTGCCCACAAGATGTTGAATGAGTCTGGGAATGTGACTCCACATAGCAAGTTTGTCTAGCGTGCCATAAGGCCCTGGGTTCTGTCCCCAGCACTGCAAAAATTAAAAATACAAAGTAAAAAACAAGTCTGCTTAGTTCTGGGTGTGAGAGCCCTGGATGACTTTTTTTCAACATCCGGTTGTGCATTCACATGACCCTTCAAATGTCTCCCCCCAGCCCACTACAGCCCTCTGCACAGAGTCCCTCACTTTCTCTGCTCTCAGGGCACCCGGAACCTACACCCTCATCCTTGCTCCTCTACACCTTTTCCAGGGCCTCACCCATGCTTGACCGTAAGCCGAAAGAAGTTTACTGTGTCTTTCACCTTTGTATTTCCTCAACTTCTGTTTCATCCCAGTATGTATGGGAATGGGTGTCTACTATCAACATATTCAATGTGCACTATTAGAGATTTAGAGAAAAAGGCAGGAGGAAAAGAGGGAGCAAGGACAGGAGAAGAGGCTCAGGAGGTAAGATGAGGACAAAGATAGCTTTCCTGTTGAGGACCATGGGTGAAAGATCCATAGATTCTTTATAGGTCCTCAATAGGCCCTACAGTGGCCGAAGCCCACACTCTCCCCTCCTACACACACACACACGCACACACACACACACATACCACTACATCTCTCCACTCTCTGTAAGTATAAAATGACTAATGAACATCAAAGCAAAGTGATTAGGTGGCCTTTACAAGCTTCAGTACCTGCCAACATAAAGATAAGTCACACTGACATCCATAAATGCCTTCTCAGGAAATATAAACAAAAGAAGAGGCCTATGCAAAGATATGAACTGAATTCTAAAGGGTTTGGTCATCCATGAGCCACATTAGACTTGCCTGGAGGGAGTTACTCACCAGAATCACACAGTGACATACTCCATCAGATGAACCCGTAGAGTGGCTGCCAATGGCTTCCAGAACCTTTCTCAGTGCCCTAGAGTTGTGTGCAGGTGGCTTAGGACCATTTTAAGGGTGAGGAAGTCAGCTTAACCAGAAAGCTCTGCTTTGATGTGCTTTTATGTATTGCTTCTTTGTTTAGATCCAATTTGTGAAAAAGGATTTTGCTGTTTAAAACCACAGCAAATTTTGACAGCCTCTGCTCTAGCCCAACTCCTCCTTTTTTGAAGGGAAGAAATAGGTCCAGCATGACTCTGGGACTACCCAGAGTCACATAGCTGTCCAGTGACAGAGCTGGGCATAGATGCAGCACACTTCAGCCTGGCTCTTTCCACCACATCGCACACACATTCTTTCCCCCACAGCCCTGAACAGGGAGCTTCCTGGTCAAGGCTCTGAGCAACTGTCTTTGACTGGAATGTTCCTGTCTGGGCATCAGGCTCAGCTCGGCCCTCAGCTGTCAGTGGGTAAGGCCACACTACACCGAGCTGCCTTCCAAATAAAGCAGGAGAGGCGCAGAGCCAAACTCGGGGTTCTGGCTCCCACCCTCTATGAAGGATCTCTGAGGCCATAGCTCACACAGTCCCTGAAAAAGGGCCAGGAAGGAGTGATGGGTGACCATCACAGACCAGTGGTGGGCAGAGCCACACTTGTCTGGAGCCTGGCCAGCTCGGCTTCTTGTTTGTTCTCAGTAAGCAGGTTCACCTCCTGAGAGAAGAAGCTGCCAGACCTGTGAAGTGGAGCCAATCAGAGGCCATCCCTCCTCATAGACAAAATGAGTAAGAGCTGATACCACACACTTGCATCCAGCTCCCATCCATCAGACCATGATCTGCAGATCCCTGGGCTCCCTGGGTGCTGATGTTAATGTGCTTCTAGTGATTAGAACTGACTGAATGCCTGCCCTGTGCCAGGTAGTGTTCTCAGAATGCTGCAGGGGAAAGCCCTGTCACCCTCCCAGGAACTGCCTGCCCAAAGTGGACGCCATTGCCCTTCCCATCCTCTGTAAGAAACAGAGGCTCAGAGAGGTCCCTAACTTGCCTAACACCACAAACGGATTATGTGACAGAAACAGAAGACCCTTCCCACTGCTCTTTAGCACATGGAGTCATCCTCTGCTGGCCAAAACCATTTGTGGGTATCAGGGGGTGTGGGGTACTCTCTCAGCATCACCCTGCCTAACCCACTTACAAAACACCAATGTTGAAATGGTTCAGCATCCTGCACTCTACCCCCAAGATCCAGTTCATGCCTTTGGAAGTTGCTCCAAAGATTCAGGTCAACACCATACACCATGTCCCATGTCCTAGTTTTCAAGGTTGGACAATATGGATCATAGAACCCAGGTGATGGACTAAGGACTTAATATTGATTCTCATCCCTAAAAATATCTCATGTATGGAAAGAGATCTAAAAATTGCATAATCAGCCCTATTCTCTTTTTTTTTTGTCATAAGCATTGACCTCTCCCTTCTGCATTTTTAAAAATTCCAATACCTATAAAGCTATTAGTACCTATAAAGGCCTCGTCATGACAGAGCATCTTAGTGTGAATCAATTTACCAGCTCCCCTAGCCTTCAGAAAACCTATGAGGGATTCTGCATCCAGAGATCCTTGCTCACGGTAGGAAAAAGGCCTGAGAGAGGAGTAGGAGGTTAAAAACAAATATTGATCCAACACTCATTCTGTATCACCAGATGCTCTATCACCTTTCCTGGACAAGATAGAAAGTGGTCCAAGTTCAAGGCTACTTTGGGGCTGTTAGGGAACATCTTAAAATGCTGGATACAAAACCTTTGACTTCTAGACTTAAGCCCTGGGTACCCTGTCCAGGAAAAATAGGCTATGTCTAGTTAGAGGACCCTAACATTTTTTATATACTACCAGACTCTGAATCTTCACTACAGCAACCCTGGGAGGTAATAGTATTATCCTCCTTTTACAGGTGAGGAAACAAAGGCTCCAAGAAAGCCACCTGCCTGACCAGTGTCACCAGTCCACACTGGAAAGTGAAGGAAATGACTATGAGGACATTCAAGAGATGTTTTGGGAAAAGGAGAAAAGGTTTTGGAGCCTTGCTTGCAGAGCCCATAGATGGGGTGTACTGGACCTGGGTAGGCACCAGCTTTGTGATTCCCTCCCCTTTCTGCCAGTTGACCTACCTTTTCAGTAGTTAGGAGAAGGAAGATGATCTCATTGCTTTCCACCAAATAATAGACAACACAGAACTGTGACTCTAGAAAAAGCTGTCAAGTCCAATCTTGGTATCTGGTCTCCTGATTTCCAAACAAATATGTTCTTTTTTCCTCATAGATCGTGTGACTTTTCAAAACTGAGTACCTACAGCAGAAAAAAGTAAAGCAAACATCTTTCTGATGCATGGTTTCATATATTTGGGGGCGGGGGGTATACATTTGATTCGCATGTACCATGTTGTTTACCTCCACAGGACCTGGGATTCCCAAAGGCAGATTTTTCAATAACCCTGAGGCAATATTATCAGCCTCTAAGTGCCTGGACAGACCGCAGAGCATGAAGGTGTAGTTAATATGATAGGAGCAAACCAATGAAACTGCTACTGATTGAGCACCTACCCTGTGTGCGACACCACACCAACTAGGAGACAATGTGATACGCTGATCTGTGTGCAATCACGCATGCCCGTGCATACATGTCCGTGGACACAGACACACATGCGCGCATGCACATGCACATACACACCCAGAGGCAGTGTTTCCCACTTGGTCCTCTGCTTTCCACAAAGTGGACTGAAATAAATAAATCTCTACAAATGGCCTTCCTCATGCACAACCTTGGAAAGAAGTCCAATTTACAACTACTTCATCATCCCACCTACATTCAGCCCCCTGATCCCCTGATAACTATAAGCAATAATGTGAATAAAACTCAGAATGATTTCTTTCTACTCGACATCAATCATCACCTTTCTTGGATGGATGGGCAAGTGGTTCAGCTCAAGGGTACTAAGGGAGTATTAGGGAATATCTACAAATTCTGGCCACAAAACCCATGCCCATGCCTTCTAGTCTTGGACCCTAGCCAGCCTATCCAAAGAAAGAGTAAGTAGCATCCAGGCAGGGGACGTGGGGGTACCTTTAGGTAGATTAACACTCATTATTCCTCATATTTTTGCCATCTAAGAGGGAGCTATAAGTCCCTTTAGTTATTGCTATAGAAAAACATTTTGACATGAACTCTCATAGATCATAACGGAGGTTAGTTACCAAAATGCACACATTTCCCTTATCCAGTTTCATTTACTACCCTTTAAATTATTTCTCAGCCTTGCAAATCTTGCTGTGACAGACGGAGGTGGGGGGAGAGGGGGCACCAGTAAGTGTTCGTTTTTCCATATAATATATTCCAATCCTGTTAGGTCGTGCTGCTGAAGGTAATATTTCTGGCATTCATTTAATGAAATTGACATTGATGAATGGTTAATTATACAAATTACAGTCTTATTAAATCCCCTAGAATCGGTGCCTTAAAATTTCCTAGCTATGGGCTTCTTATGGTTGATGCCTTTTTTTTCTTACTCTAAGTATCTCCTCTGTTGGCTGCTACAGGACTCACTCTGCATATTTTTCTTCCTCTAAGAAACTTTGAAAACCATTAAAAATCCCCTAGTTAAGGCAATTACTGAAGATAAGTTAATCTTCATGGGATGTTTAAGCCCCAGTTCTTGCATATGTTTATTCCACATGCCCCCTCCCTCCATCCCTCCCCGCAGACAGTTCTTGCCTTAGAGGAACTGGAAATGAGGGGAGGAGTCCTCATCCTCCTGCTGAATAGCAGGCTAATGGTTCAGAGGCGTGGAGGGAAGACAGAAGATGCTGTGTGGCCAGATCCTTCTGAGATCTGTAGTAGAAGCATTGATGAGCATGGGCCTAATTGGAAAGGATCAGTGAGAGGCTGTTGGAACGCTACGTGCTGACTAGCACGGTACTAAGGAAGCAACCTGCTTTTTGCCTTTTACCGGGGAGCAAAAGGATGAATCCTATTGGCTGGGTTCACTTTTTCTGGTTATCCTGGATGGTTCAAAAATGTAACTGATAAGGCCAGGCACCGGTGGCTTACACCTTAATCCTAGCTACTCGGGAGGCTGAGATCTGAAGATTATGGTTCAAAACCAGCCCAGGCAGGAAAAGCTGTGAAACTCTTTATCTCCAATAAACCACTCAGAAAACCGGAAGTGGCGCTGTGGCTCAAGTGGTAGAGCGCTAACCTTGAAGAGCTGAGGGACAGCACCCAGGCCCAGAGTTCAAGCTCCTGACTGACAAAACAAAAAACACGTAACTGATAGTCACTGAGCACCTGTTGTAGGACACAGGTTAAAGTGCATAAGGTCACATACTTAGAAAACAACAGAGCAAAGATGTGAGGATGGTAGAGAGTGGTTACCATTCTTCTTTAGACGTTGTGGGTTTTGTCCATGGTTCATGTGACCACAAACCTGAGAATGAGTGTTCGCAGGTGACAGAGTCCCCAGGAACTGGGAGTAATTGCAATTGGACACATTTGAAGATAGGGCAGGAGAGGCGGGGTATGTCAAGGGACCATTGTATACCTAGAGCATTTGCTCCAGCTAGGAAAGGCAACAGAAGTGTTGCTGAGAGAATCAGACCCAGGTTCCAAAGACCTTCTAACTTCCTCAGTCTTCCTAGGCCATGACAAAAGATGCTGCCTGGTCTAGAAAGTGCTTGAAAGCCATGTGGTGGACTCTGATGGTCTCCACAAGTTCAGCCTGAGTCTTAGAGCTGCAATTCTCTCCCTGGGACCTTTTCTCATCCAGGTCACTCTCTTGGCTATCAAGTTGGGAAGGATAAGTTTGGCCAGCTTGACTAGTTTCCATCTGTAGATACTCGAGTATTGTTAAATCAGGCAGATTTTCAGCAACATTCATTTGCAGATTTTGGTGCTCAAATGGATACTGAAGAAGTTGTAAAGTATAATGGTTAATGGTAATCCCTTTCTACCATCTAAAAGACCAAGATTCAAATCTTGGGCCTGCTGTTTCCTAAGTATGTGAACTTATAGACTTTGACCTGTGCCTTCATTAATGAAATGAAAGTAATGTTATAATACCTTCAAGAGAGATATGGCTGGGTACTAGTGACTTATGCTGTAATCAGGGGCTGAGAGCCCAAAGATCATAGCTCAAAGACAACCTAAAAAGAAAAATCTATAGGACCTAGTCTCCAAAATAACCAGGAAAAAAAAAGCTAAGCTGGAGGCATGACTTAGGTGATAGACAACCAGCTGAGCAAAAATGAGGCCCTTTCTAAGTTTAAGCCAAAGCACTGCCAAAAAGAAAGGGGAAGGGAGAAGCTGTGGAGCTTCAAAATGAGCATAAATCACATAGCAAACAACATGAACACAGATCTCAATAAATGAAAGCTGCTTATGTTATTCAGGAATGTTTTCTCACCTCCAAGTGATACAATACCATTCTAACTGTGGTTTAAACAATAAAGCTCTATTTTCGTTTGCGTAACAAAAAGTCCACAGGTATATGGCTCCAGGGTTGTTGTACCAGCTGAGTAATATAATCAACAACCTGGGCTCTCTCTGTCTTCTTATTCTGTGGCTGGCCATGTAGTAGCAGGTAGAGAAGAGAGCAGGAAGTTGGGAGGACTTTTCAGTGCTTGCACCATTATCATTTAATTCAAATTTATGCCTTCTTAAGTCATCTTCCTATATGAGCTTCTCAGATAAACTCATCTTTTCTTGTTTGTTTTTATTTTTTTGTGCCAGTCCTGGGGCTTGAACTCAGGGCCTAGGTGCTATCCTTGAGCTTCATTTTTGTTCAAGACTAGCATTCTACCACTTGAGCCACACTACCTCTCCAGGTTTTTCTGAGTAGTTTGTTGGACATAAGAATCTCACACCCTTCCCTACCCATGCTGACTTTGAACCATGATCCTCAGATCTCAGCATCCTGAGTATCTAGGATTACAGGCGTGAGCTACCAGCGCCTGGCCACACTCAACTTAGATGAGTTTAAGCTCTGCCATCTTTCTTTTTGCTAAGTAAAGGGTATCTACCACCTTCCCCAATGGCGTACATGTCAGCTTTGCCAGGCTCCTGCTTGAAGACCTGAGAATACATAAGAATAGTCCACAGCTCCTTTTCTCCTCAGGTTTAGTGAATTCTGTGTAATAACTCCCTGAGAAGAAGCTCCCACCTAGCCTGAAAGGGCAATGAATGCCCCTACTGTCATAACCCAGGAAGGGAAATCCTTCTCTACTCTCTTCTATCGACCTCAAATTCCATGACCATCTGGCTGGAGTCAGCTTCATGCAGCCACTTAGCACTAGTTTTAATTGTGTAGCAAGGGGTGGGGTAGTGATAGGAGAGATTAATCAAGGACTGTAAGCTCAGGGAGTGAATGTAATAAATAGACTATTAAGTTAACCAAGTTTTCGGCTTCAGTAGTGAAAGTTGCCATCTATCTTGTGTGGTTTTCTGCATGCTTCATTACCACATATAACCACACTGAAAAAATATGCCTTCTCCTTTATAATGAGATGATAAGTTCCCTGTGGTGGATGTAGCAGAGGCTCTGTTCCAAAGCTCCAGGAAGCTGGAGCCTGCGGATGAGGCTTTTCCCTGTGTCCTGGGCCTTGATAGCGTGGCCAATGACAAGGTGGGATTTGAGGGTGAAACAACTTTACTTGTATGATCCAGAGCATTCTGAGAGCTCCAGGTACTGAGATGGCCACTACCCTTCTCCCTGCGAGAGAAGTAATGAGGGAGAGATTTCACTCCAACCCTGGAAAATGTGAAGCTGATCCTAGAGTCCACTCGTACGTTGCTCTGAGCTGGAAGGTTCCCAGGACAAGTTCTGGGAGGAGCATTCCTGCAGACTGAGGATGGGTGTTTAGTCTTCCCTCGCCATCCAGTCTCCCCTTCAGTGCTTAGATGAGTAACAGTCATCTAAGTCACTCCAGGAGCCACCCTTTGTCACTAGAACCTTTGGCAAGTCATTTTACCTCTCAGACCTATACTCTTCCTGAAAAATGGGTAAATAAGTCAGGCCAGCTTTCCAAGGAAGTGGAGAGAAATAAAGCAGATAACTGGTAGAAAAGCACAGCAAGCCAGGTGCTTCTGGATCATGCCTGTAATCTTAGCTACTCAGGAGGCTAAGATTTGACTATCACAGTTCGAAGCCATCCGGGGCAGAAAAGTATGTGAGACTTATCTCCAATAAACTACACAGAAAAATCCAGAAGTGATGCTGTGGCTCAAGTGGTAGAGCACTAGCCTTGAGCATAACGAGGCTCAGGGACAGTGCCCAGGCCCTAGTTCAAGCCCTAGGACTGGCAAAAAGAAAAGAAAAGAAAAACACATAGCAAACTACTTACTACAACGTCCCTGCTCCAGAATTAAGATGAAGTAATGAGACAGGATAGTAAAGTTTAAAAGGTATGGTAAACTATATGTATGATTCCATTTAGATGAAGTGTCCAGAATAAAGAAGCATATAGACAGAAAATAGATTACCCATTAGCTGGGACTAAGGCAGGTGTCTTGGTCTATTGATGTAACAAAATACTTGAGAAGGAAGGAAAGAAGGAAAGAAGGAAGGAAGGAAGGAAGGGAGGGAGGGAGGAAGACAGGGAGGAAGATAGGGAGGGAGAAGAGGGAGAAAGAGAGGTAGGGAAGGGAAGAAAGAAGGAAGGAAGGTAGGAAGGAAGGAAGGAAGGAAGGAAGGAAGGAAGGAAGGAAGGAAGGAAGGAAGGAAGGAAGGAAGGAAGGAAGGAAGGAAGGAAAGAAGGAAGGAAGGAAGGAAGGAGAAGAAAACAAGGAGAGAAAGAGAGAGGGAGGGAGAGAAGGGAAGGAAGGGAAGAAAGGAAGAAAAGAAAGAAAAAGAAAGAAAGAAAGGAAGGAAGGAAGGAAGGAAGGGAGAGAGAAAGAGAGAGAAAGGAAATAGTTCTAGAGGCTAGGAGGTCTGAGTACATGGCTGAAGAGAAGGCCAATACTTAGCACCATGGCAGCCAGATTTCACCATGAATGTCAGAGGCTTCAAACTATATATAAACCACAGAAAAGGCTATAGATTAGTAGTTAGCTAAGAAGCACAGCATTTCTTTTCTTTTCTATTTGTTCCAGTCCTGGAGTTTGAACTCAGGCCTTTGACTTGCCCCTTAACTTTTTTTCACCCAAAGCTGTCACTCTATCACTCGAGCCATACCTCAACCTGGCATTTTCTAGTTAATTGGAGATAAGAGTCTCTCAGATGTGTCTGCTAATGCTGGCTTCAAACAGGTATTCTCAGATCTCAGCCTCCTGAATAGCTGGGATTGTAGGCATGAGCCCCTAGCTCCTAGTATGCATAGGATTCCTTTGGAGAAAATAACATCCTAAAGTTGAATGTGGTAATAGCTTTACATACGCATGAATATACTAAGAATCCTGAATTGTACACTCTAAGTAGGTAATTTGGCACAGAAACTATTGCCCAATATACAGATGTTTAAAAAATCATCAATGCTCTAAAAAAAATTAAAAGCTAAGGTAAAAAAGTGAGAAACTCTGGTGGTCCAGGAATCACCACGCTACATATGGGGCCCTATGTAACTCTGTTCTAGGCAGGTACCTCAAACCCAGGTGAGAAAAGAGTTCAGAGCAACATCAGTGTTTCATGAACTTGAGAATGTGAGGGGCCTTCGGGCTCTGTATTCCTAAGCGGTGAAACTCAGTTTTCCAGAAAACTCACCCAAACATAAAGCAATACTCCGGTATACTTCTTCCGATACAAGTTTGAGGCACATTCCAGGACTGGGGAAACTATTCATTTTCCAGGTCCCACCTAGTGGCCCCAGGAGATCAGGAGACCCCACAGTGGGAGAGAACTCTCCCATGGAGACAACGCTTCTAAAAAAAAAAAAAAAAAAAAGACAACGCATCTGTGACAGAACTCACTCCAGAGTATTAACAGTCCCTTCTCCCTCCAGGAGCCTCCCTCCCTTTCCTGCACATCCTTTCGATGTGCACGCCACATGAGTCTGTGTGCTTCCTTCATTTTCTGGCATATTGATGCTATATAATAGGGAATTGAAGGCTTTCCTCCAGAGAGCTAGGCCCTCATGGCTGGCCAATCTCTAAGATACTTTGCCTGAATGTCCCCCAAACCATCTCCATCCAGTACATCCCAAACAGGATCGGTCATTCTCTCCTCTTCTCAGATATTTTCCTCCTACTCGATTTCTTACTCTGAGTGTTACCATCATCCATCCATCCATCCATCCAATTTCTCAGCTCAAAGGCATACAGTCACCAGCACCTTCCTCTCCTTCTGTCGCCATCAACAGGTTGGTTTGGTTCCACCTACTAAACCACTTCCTCTTCTTAGTTTGTTACCTCTGTGGCCTCTTGAGTAGTCTGTTAATTTCCACTCTCCACTCCTCATTCTTCCATTACCCATGCACCCACTGGCTTCCTATTGTCTCTGGACAATGGGAAACTCCTATGTTTGGCTTGCTGACTCCGTTAGATCATCTGTTTGTTTTAACTCCCTACCTCCACCATGGACAGCTCCTAGTCATCCAGGAAGCAGGTTCTTTGTTCTTGGGAATGACAAAGACTGAGAGGCGGCAATGGGATATCCCCAGATTGTGTTTTGAATGACCCCTCCCTGTCCTTATGATTCCCAGGCCTCCAGCTAGAGAGAATGTGTCTAATACTGCTGGCTGCCATCTTCGATCCTGTCATATCAGGAGAGGCGTAGCTCCCTACTAGCCACTTCATCTCTCACTCTGTGGGAAAACAGACACAAGCAAGACTTGATGTTTTGTTGTTGTTGTTGTTGAACTTCAGTCCAAAAATGTAGAATTTAAAATATAGAATAGGAGCCATTATTAATAACATGCTCAGTTAATAAACACAGCTCCAAACAGCGCAGTGCAACACATTTCTTGAGTGCTGTGAAGAGCAACAATCCATTTATAAAGACACAAGCATAAAAGGTTCAAGCCAGACTCCTGTGGCTCATGCCTGTAATCTTAGCTAGTCAGGAGACTGAGATCTGAGGATCATGGTTCAAAGCCAGCCTCGGCAAGAAAGTCCCTATGAGACTCTTATCTCCAATTAACCCCTCAAAAACCAGAAGTGGAGCTGTGGCTTAAGTGGTAGAGCTCTAGCCTTGAGTTTCAAAAGAGGTCAGAGACAGAGCCCTGGTCCTGAGTTCAAGCCCTGTGTCCAACAAAAACAAACAAAAAGCAAAGAATTAAAATGTTCAAATCCCTGACCCAGCTGGACTCAATTATGGGTAAATAAAGGTTCCAATAATAGGATGATACCACATAAAGGTATTATATATTATATAATATAGTTATAAAGGTATTATATATTATATGATGCCTTTATATGGTAATACCACTTAATGGAAGTTCAAGAGATAAATGAAGCCAGGACATCATTACCCCTGAGGCCAGTAAACTGGAGGCCTGGGAAGACAGCAGGTCCCAAGGTGAGATTCTTCTTCAAACACTGACCTCACCACGCCCAGTGTAGTGGCACAGACATCCCAGCACTTGGGAGGCTTAAGCAGGAGAATCAGTTTCTTACTGTGTACACATCACCTAAGATGGGTGATGTGTACATAGTATCATCCCAAATGGGCAATAACAGAGATAAAACTGACAGAGAGATGAAAGATAAAATCTTCAGCATGTTGAAACTACAGAATTCCCCCAAACATTCCTCACGATAGAATTACTCTGGCACGGTCTGACAGAACCCATGGTTTCTAGTGCTGATTCTAAGAGCGCTGAAGATGGGCACAGCAGTGTCATGAGAGTCCTCCCATGCTAATCTCGCCTTGGACAGGAGAGCGTATGGAGGCCCAGGGGAGGCTGAGAGACACACCCCCACCCCCACCCCCAGCCCCCGCCCAGCATCACATAGTGGCACAGCCATGGCCGGAAGGGGTTTCATTCTCTGAGCTGTTCTCCCAGAGATAGGCCATACCCCTATAGACTGAGCTCTCTTCCCTGTGGGAGTAAACCTAAAAGAAGAGAACATTTGAAAGGGGTGGGAAGGAAAACCTGTGTTGGTGTTCAGAACTTTTTCCAGTGCTTCTGTGAGCAGAACCAGAATGACTAAATTCCCCTACTAAAGGAAGATCTTACAGACCCAACCCAAAAGTCTTCCTGGACTGGAGCTTATTCTAAACCTCCTCACTATTCTGTTCTATAATACTGTAGAAGGGGTGTGTGTGGTGTGTGTGTGTGTGTGTGTGTGTGTGTGTGTGTGTGTGTGTGTGTGTGTGTGTGATGAGCAAGGCCCTGGGCTCCTATTTCTTTTTCCTTCCCCAGTCTCTGTGCCAGCCCCAACGGTGGCAATGAGGAAAAACACAGATGAATTTGGGAAACATATTAAGAAGCTATTATGGATTCCTTGCCTTTGGATGCTCCCTGCTTCCCCTTGGGCCCTGAAAATTAGCATATATTCCTTGGTCAGTAGAAGCTATCAAAATGCTATCCATCTGGATCTAATTTCCAGAGCTGCTGGGCTCCAAAGTGACCAGCATTAAAGGTCTATCTATAAATTTTTTTTTCTCTTGGTACAGCCTGCCGGAGTCCAAACTCTGCCTGCAAGCTGGCTGTCTTGGACAGATAACAGATGGAACTGGCTCAGATTCTGCACACCCAGCACTCTCAGATCGACCTCTTTGCCCTTCCCAGCCCACTGTGGCCTTGTTTCCTTGAACTTCATTTGTCTGGGTCATCTGCCTTTCTTGCAAGTCTGGGCAGGCATGGCTGTCTGAGTTAGCTGAATCTAACCAATTGCTTATTGTCTGGGTTTGCTGCTCATTTGGTTAACCGAGTCCTGCAAGACATTCCTCCTCCCTGGGCATTGTTCCACCTTTACTATTTCCCCTGAGACTGAAGAAGGCCAAGAGAGGGTCATTTGGCCTGTTTATTATGCTACTTTCTGTAACTGGAAGGGTAATATACTTTTTTAAAAAAGTATTTTTTACATGTTTGGCATTTACATGAACTGAAAGCAATTGTGACACTTTTGAAATAGAACTGAGAGAAATCATGGGTTTGTTCGTCAGTTGGTTTGTTAGAGTGGGTAACAAGTTAAAGGAAAAAACTTATCCTGCGGACAAGAAAAGAAACTTTATCAGATAGCTAATTAGAGAACCAACTCCTTAAGTGCTCCCAGAGCTATTTTTTAAATCAATCCTTGTATTTCCTAGCCCTGTTCTGGGAACCAAGGACAATTGCCATTTTTCCTATATTATACCGTGCGTCGTATCACACAGAACATTTCCCTCCCTTAGAAGTTCCCTTGTGCTTCATCTACTCAGCCTCTTCCAACCTAAGCTCCCAGCCACTGCTCTTTAGTCTTTCTATAGAGAAAAATTTCCAGAATCATAGAGATGGAAATATAAACTACTTAGCTTTTTCTGTCTTCCTTCTTTGACTTTAAAATAGAATCATCTGTGTTGTGGTTCTTTGTCTTGCTCCGTAGTATTCCATTCTATACATTTACCCAAGCTTGTTTGTCCATTTACCTACAGAAGGACATCTTGGTTGCTTTTAGTTTCAGATAGATGCAAATAAAATTGTTACATATTTCCACACGGAAATTGTGATTTGCACCTAAAGCCTCAAATCAGTGTGATTGTTTTGCTTTGTACAAATTCCCAAACCATCTTCCAGAGTGACAATGATTGGGCTTTCCTGCAATTCCACATCCCTGTCACTACTGTGGTTTTTAAGTTTTAGTCATTATAATAGGTATGTGGAGGGATCTCCTTGTGGTTTTGATTTGCATTTTCCTAATGACAAATGATCCTGAGCATTTTTTGATATGCTTATTTACCATCTGTACAAATTCTTTGGTGGAATGTCTGTTCAGATCTTTTGCTCATTTTTTAATTGGACTTTTTTATTGTTGGGTTTTAAGGATTCTTTGTATATTTTGGATACAAGTCTTTGTTCTGATACGTGATTTGCAAGTATTTTCTCTTAGTGATTTGTCTTCTCAATTTCTCTAGAGTGTCTTTAGCAGAACAAAGGTATTTTATTCTAATAAAACCTAAATTATCCATTTTTAGTGTTATGGATGTGGTGTTAGAGGTAAATTTAAAAACTCATTCTCAAACCCAAGGCCACATACATTTTCTCCCATATTTCATTCTGAAGGTTTTATAGTTTCATATTTCACATTTAGGTCTGAAGTCCATTTTAAGATAATTTTTATGCAGAGTATAAAATCTGTGTCTGAGGGAGTTTTTTGCATATGCATGGCTAATTGTTTTTGTTGGAAATAATTTTCTTTCCCCATTAAATTATCTTCTACTTTTATTTTTAAAATCCACTGGCTTTACTTGTGTAAGTCTATTTCTAGGTTCTCTATTCTGTTCCTTCAGTCTATTTATTCTTCACCAAACCCATGCTGTCTTGATTAGTATACTTTTATAGTCACTCCTGAGACTTTTTTTTTTGGGGGGGGGGGTCCGGTTGTGGGGCCTGAACTCTGGTCCTGGGCGCTGTCCCTCAGCTCTTCAGCTTAAAGCTAGCGCTCTACCACTTGAGCCACAGCGCCACTTCTGGCTTTTTTCTTTTTGCTTATGTGGTGCTGAGGAATCGAACCCAGGGCCTCAGGCATGCAAGAAAGCGCTCTACCACTGAGCCACCTTCCCAGCCCCATAGTCACTCCTATACTCAGGTAACTGAATCTTTCAACTTAGTTCTTTTTCAGGATTATAGAGACTATTCTGTCTTTTACCTTCCCATATAAAATTTACATTCATTTTTTATATAGCTACAAAACAATTTGTCGAGCATTGTAGTAAGATTATATTCATTCTGTAGATCAATTGCAAAAAAAATTGACATCTTAAACAATCCATGAACACAGAAAGTCTTACTGATTATGTCTATCGCTATTTTTAGTTTTCCCAGGTCAGTCCTGAACATACCTTTTGTGAGTGTTATCATGAATGATAATTGTAAGGGTCACCAGAAAGGAAACCCACCACATGGTTCAGGCAGAAAAGAGTTTAGTGGGGAAAAAGCAAACTGCGGGCCAGCAAGAGATGGGAGGCATAGGGAAACAGAGGGAAGGAAGAAGAGAAAAAAGAGAGAAAAAGAGAGGCATACTCATGTTGAGGGGAAGGCGAGAGACAGGACCAGAGTGGATGCGGAAGTGATCTCAGAGCCTGGGATCCTTTGCTGATTCAGTCAGGTGATTGACAGTCAAGTGATTACTGGTTTCAAGCAGATGCAGAGGAAGGGGGGAGGGGCTGTTGTCCTGGGCAGACCTAACAATATTTTCTTAATTTTGAATTCTAAGTGGTCATTGTTGGTATATAGGAAAATTGATTATTTTCATTAAAGATACAAATACTTATTTTGTTCTATTAACTCATTTGTCACATTCATAAAAACTAAGAGGTAATCTCCAGGGGATGGGGTGAGGTAGACAGCTTTTCATGATTCTAACTTTCTATTAAAAAACAGTTAACTCTTACAGAATCCTCATCCCTTGTGTCCTGCAACCCTATCATACTAACTTCTTAGGTCCTGAATTTTTCATAAAGTCTTCGAGGTATTCTACATAGATATTCAGGTCATCTATGAATCGATAGTTTATATTTCCTCTGTCCAATCTATATGCTTTGAATCTCTTTTTCTGTCTGGATATAGCTAGGACTTTGGTACAATGTTCAACAATAGGAGTGGTGAAGAATGGACATCCTCATCTCCTTTCAGTCTTTCGCCTCTTTCCAATCTAGAAACAGAAGTATTCAGCCTCCCATTCTTCGGTGCACAGATAACTGTGGAATTTTCTCATGCTCCCTCTATTAAGATAAGGAAGTCTCCTATGCCATATTGTTTGGTAGCTTTTACTACCAATGGATATTGAATTTTGGCAAATGCTCATTGCTTTTTCTTATGAGAACGCACTGCCAGTTATGTTGGATACTGAGTTTTGAGAAAAGTAATATAAAGACTGGCAGGAAGACTTGAACAGACACCTAGACAAGAGCTGGTGGAGAATTGAACTAGCATGGCAGCAATGGAAAGAAGTGAACAGATTCTGAGTGTGTATTAGACAAGCTGATGGGACTTTCCAGGATGTTGAAATCTATAGACGAAAGAAAAAGAGAAATCAAGGGAGACTTGGATACAGGACTTGAGCAGCAGGCTGGATGGTGTTTAAATGTACTGACATGTCTAAGATTGGAAAAGACAGACTGGTAGGGTGGAGGGTACAAGTCTTTTTGAACATAGTACAATTTCCAGTAGTAGTTACTGACTCTCCGCAAGAAGTGGAAGCTAAAATCCATAAAGCAGGAGCACAAGGAAGAGGCCAAAGCTGATTTTGTAAATCATCTGTACCTTGATGGTATTTAAAGCCTTGGGACTTCATGCAATTCACTGGAGAGAAAAATGTCTGTGGAGAAGAAGAAAGGAGGATGAAGAAGACCATGAATCTCCTCACAGGTACTGATTGGCTGGGTAATCTGTCAACCAGCCAGAGAGGATTCAACCAGGATGTTCTGTTGAGAACCACAGCCTCATAGTAGAAGAGACGTTTTAGTTCCAAGACAGGTGTTAAAACTCACCACCATGGTAAAAAAAAAAAAGAAACCATCCCTCAAATATATCACAGGTATTACAAGAGTAAGGCAAAGATGAGAAAAGACTGTGCAAGTCTGTTAAAAATAAATAGGGTTATGTTGGTGGGGGGGGGGGGGGCTGGGGGGAGGGAGGAAGGAGAAGGATTGGGATTAGGGGGGGAGGGGGGAGGCTGGGAAGGGATGTGAAGGATAAACAAAGGAGGAGGCTGCAATGCTTGGTAAGAAATGTACACATTATCCTGCCCATGTAACTGTAACTCCTCTGTACAGTATGTTCACAAATAAAATTAAATTAAATTAAAAAATAAATAAATAAATAAATAGGGTTAATAGGAGGAAGTTTTCTGTAAGAAAGAAAGGAGAAGCAGATTCCCCAGAGAGGAAGAAGAAGGAGTGTGCACACAGTGAAAGTAGCCTGGGGTTGAGGGGAGGGGGAATGAGAACTGGACCGCAAGCCAGGAAACTGGACCTCACAGCCCCTTCGATTTCCTTTATACACTGGATCAAGCAACTCCGTACACTAGTCAAAAAGAGGGGTGGGGGGTGGGGAGAGGAATAAGTGAAAGGAATTCCTGCCAAAAGAAATAAGAGGAAGATCCACATCCCAGAAAGACTAGCAAACCAGGAACCAACAAGCTGAGTGATAGAAAGTCTTTGGATTCTCTTCACCCTGACAACACTTGTGGCCAGGAGTTAGGATGAAATGTCCTCACAGGTGACCGGGATTTCATCACAACAATGTCTTCCATACCCTCGGTGCAAATGCACAAAACAGGGAAGGCTCTGATTTCCCCTTAACTGTACAAGAACCCAGTGCTCACAGGAAGTGACTCTTAGCACACTCAGGGCTAGCAAATTAACATGGAGCTAAAAGCTATTAAACAACAACAACAACAAGTTTGACCCTCAAGAGGAATTACTTTATAAAAAAGAGAAAGAAAAAGAAGAAAAGAAAAGAATGAATGGTAGCTGAGCACCAGTGGCTCACACCTGTAATCCTAACTACTCAGAAGGCTGAGATCTGAGGATCATAGTTCAAAGCCAGCCTGGGCAGGAAAGTCCATGAGACTCTTATCTCCAACAAACTATTCAGAAAAAGGCAGAAGGGGCACTGTGGCTCAAGTAGTAGAGTGCTAGACTTGAGCACAAAGAGATTCAAGGATAGTACCCAGGCCCAGAGTTGAGGCCCCAGAACAGGCAAGAATAAAGGCCTACAAACAGATTTTTATAGATGTGAGATGGCAAATGGTAGTTATCTACCGACTCCCAGCTATGATGAAAATGAGAGAAGGCCTTTTCCATTATCTTGGGGAGTCAGGATGGGATTAATGAGGAAGAGCAAGCCATCAGTCCATACTGGGTCCAGTCAGTTGGGTCCGAACTCTCCAAAGGACAGTCTCCAAGCTTGGACAGCCAGTCAGACTGTGGGGTAAGGGAACCAGCAGGGAAGGCCAGGGTGCTGGGTCTGAAAGCTTATATTTTCACCAAATTCTCATGTTAAAAATCATTACATTTGGAGCCATGGTAGGAATGTAATGAGGTAACGAGTTTGCAGTCCTCTGGAATGAGATTAGTGTCTCTACAAACTAGCTGTTACTATAGCAAAATATCTGAGACAAATGACTTAGGCAGGAAAGAGTTTTCTTTAGCTCACAGTTTTTAGTGGCTTAGTTCACCACTGAGTCACATCGTGGTGGGTAGCAAGGACAGGAAAAGTAATTGGAGCAAGTGACCGTGCCTCAATACAAGGTCAGAGTCAGGTGCCAAGGGAAATCCAGGCTAATCAAGATGCAGGAATCAGAGGGTTGTGACAGAAAAGTCTGTGAGAGTCCATCTTCAATTAAACAGCAAAAACCTGAGCTAGAGGCATGGTCCAAGTGGAGGAGCACCAACCACAAGCAAGCAAACTGAGGAAGAGTACAAGGTCCAGAGTTCAAGCCACAGTACTGACAGTCTCTCTCTCTCTCTCTCTTTCTCTCTCTCTCTCTCTCTCTCACACACACACACACACACACACACACACACACACACACTCCCCAGAGAGCTGGGGGGTGGGGGGAAGAGGCATATTCAAGTCTTTACAATAGGCCTCAGGTAAGAGCTACCAAGGGGTTATATCCAGCTACCTTAATCCTGTCCAAGAGCATGGCAGTTTGAGATTATTTACAATAGGATTTCTCTCCAGTGTACAGGGCTTCCCAATTTTGATTGCTGTATCCCCAAATCAAGGAACACCAACCTCCCTGGACTAGTCAGATCAAGGATGATAGACTTCTTTCTTAAAATATATTTTTATTTTCTTTAGGCAGATGTACAAGTGAGTTGCCATTCAATCGAGCAGTTCATAAACACGATGCCTCTTGATCATTAACATTCTTCCCCCCACCCCACCCCACCACTTCCCTCACCTTGCTTAATTCTTAGGTTATGTATTTTATTGCCATTTAACAAAGCCATTTATGTCTACAGTGCACCTTGGTCTGTGTCATCCCTTCAACATATTTATCTCCTCCTTCTATCTACTCCTGTTCTTATTCTATTTTTATTTTTGCCAGTCCTGGAGTGCTGACCCTGAGCCTCTTTATGCTCAAGGCTAGTACTCTACCCCTTGAGCCACAGAGCCACTTACAGCTTTTTCTGTGATTAATTAGAGATAAGAGTCTCATGGACTTTTCTGCCCAGGCTGACTTCTAACCACGATCCTCAGATCTCAGCCTCCTGAATAGCAAGGATTATAGGCGTGAGCCACTGGCATCAGGCATTCCCTTACTTTTCTCAGTTCTGTGTCATCTACAATGTATTCTTGACTGCATTCTACTCATTTCTGCATTCATTCTTCTACCCCTCTCCTCTTCACATCCCCCCCCACCAAGTACCCATTTACTAGTATTCATTTTGTTGGGCTTTGACTTAGTCTTTCTAAAGAATTATATGATTTGCATTCTCCATCGATTCTGTTATACTGCAGGTAGTCTTCTTTGCAGTACCCAGAAGGTTTTCCTACTCCTGCTCAAAGGAGGAAGGTCTCCCTGCATATTACTGTCCTTGTTCTTCTCTCAAATAGTGCCATGTACAGAAATACTCAGGCTGGCACATTAATAATGGACATTGTAAACATCTCAGATGAGGCCCCAAGATGGGTCTCTGGAAACCAGGTAGGGGTTCATTGGGCCTCATTGGGCCTGAGTTGAGACTGTGTCTAGGAGAGGCGCATGGGCTAAATTGTTTGCGAAGTCCCTCACGTAAAGTAGAAGTCATTATCAACATAGCTTTCCAAGGAAGACAGGTTCTGCTCCGCTCTCTCTCTCCTTCCCTAATCTTCCCTGCACCTTGCACTGGGAGGCACAAGTTCATCCGTTAAAAAAACCCACTGTTTTCTAAGCAATTCCCTTCTGCAAAACTCCATTAAACTCAGAGGCTATACCTGTGTGCAAGCAGCCCGGCTCTTTCTAAAGCCACATTATTGTTGTGCTAACAGCCACTTCTAGGCAGGCAGTTTTGATCTGAAATGTTTGCCAAGCAACTTCATATCCCACCGTGTGTGTACAGTACTTTCTGAACGATATTTGCAACTGGAAATTGTTTGTGTAGAAGTCAAGGGAATAGAAATAGACTTTTGTTGTGATTGAATTCATTAGTGAAACATTCTCAGATATATATTTTTTATTGCTATTTCCTGGAACTCTCACCTTTCAAAGTTATTTTCTTGAGATGCTTTGTTCTTCCTCCATCTTGCAGTAGCCCATAGCTTTTATTCTTTTGCTTTATTTTTCTAGCCTAAAGCACAAACTCTCTTTGAAATAAATTGGCAAAAAAAAAAAGATGCAGAAATATGGGCAAATGAAAGTGCCCTGCTCAAAATATATTCCTAGTCTCATGAGCGTCTCCTGGAATCAGCAGCAGGAAGAGGAATTTTGTAGGACTAGGAGACGTGGTTTTGAGTCTGTCCTCAAATTCTCATTCCTCAGCAATCTTTTCAACAGATGTTAACCCATTCCAGAGCTGCACCAGCCGCACAGGTAGATGTACACTCATCTAGGGATTTTCTAGAACATTTTAGATCTTCTAGAAAAATAACATGCTCTGTTATTCTCCCAATGAATAAAAACAAACCTCACAGTCAATACAAATAAAAACCTTAACAACCAAAACTTCACCAGAGAGAAAACATCTGTGTTCAACCCTCAGTGTTAATATCTCGCAGGAAGAAAATGAGCCGAGCTGAGTTGGTAAAGAGACTTAAAAAAAAAAAAAACAATCCTTGAAAAATCACTGAGATTGTTTTTCTGGTGCCATGGAAGTGAGATAAATATTTGTTCATTGTTTCTAAGTGAAGGGACTGGGTTATTGTTCAATAAACTTTGCTGGATTTTTTTATCATTTGATTTGTTCCGTGATGGTAAACCCTGAGGCAGCTCAGCCACCCCTATGTGAGCTCCAGGGACAGACAGCCCTCTATCTTTCAGGTAATGGCTACAAGGTTAATGGTTACTGCAGCCCTTCTGCCTCCCCTGTCCCCGGTTTCAAGTATTTCCTTACAAAAAATGGAGCTGCAGGAAAAGGATCTGGCTGCTTGGATATCTTGAAATAATCTACCAGATGAGAATTGGATGCTAGCAATCCATGCTCTGCCTAGCTAACCACTCTCTCCCTGCACTGATCAATTATTAATGAATGTTTCTTCAACTTCTTTTTTTTCTTTTCATTACTGAGGTTTGAACTCAGGGCCTCAAGCTTGTTATGCAGGTGCTCTACCATTTGAGTCATGGTCCCAGGTCTCTTCACTTTTGTTCTTTTTTCAGAGGGTCTCCTGTTATTTCCTGGGGTCAGCCTGAGATGGCAAAGTTCCTACTTCTGTCTCTCACTTAGCTGGGACTACAGGCATGAATCACCACACTCAGCTGGTTTACCCTAACAGAGCCTTCCTAAAATGTCTTGCCAGGACTGATCTTGACCTGAGATTCTGCCAGTCTCTATCTCCTTCATAGCTAGGATTACAGACATGAGCTGCCAGGCCCAACAATTCCACAACTTTTAAATATAGTCACTCCAATAGGTGACTCCAAGCTAAGAGTAAAAATCAAGATACTCCAGGCAAGACTTGCAAAATAAAAATGCCCAGATTCCAATTACAGAGTTGTTTTATTCAGTAATCACAACAACCGTTTAGATTTATATTGTGCATCAACTACTTTAAACCCTTTCTGTCCTCAAAGCAGCCTTAACTCATGGGTGTTAGGATCCCATCTTACAGATGGACAAATGACACCCTTGGAAGTAAGAGAGGCCTTCCCTAAGCCACGTCCCATTTCCAGGCCCGTGGGTTTCAGCACTGGGGTTCAAGCATGTGCCTTAGGCCTTTTGAGCTGCTGTAACAAAATCTCTTAGTGGGTGGGTATAATGATCAGCTTGATTTAATCTGTCCACATTTCCCTGCATGAATGTATACCATTCGGACCTGTCCATCAAAAATAATGTTAACCCTAAAAATAATTTTTAAAAAAGAAGCAAGATTTAGGCAGCTAATTAAGTTGACAAAAATCAGATAGCTCGTAAGGTAGAGAGCCAAGCCTAAGAAAGAAAGGATCTGAGTGAGAGATTCAAGATGAAAGCAGGTCTTTCCATGGAAAATCATGTCTTTCCATCATCCCACATTTCCTTCTATATGCACCATAAACACTACCCAAATTGAAAAGTAATACCTTAGACTAGGTAGCTTGTAACCAATAGAAATTCATTTCTCCCAGTTCTGCAGGCTGGAGCTCTAAGATCATGGTGTCAGGTGATTGGTCATCTACTGAGGACCCACTTCTGGGTTCATAGATGGTGTTTTCTGACTTGGGAGAGAAAAGGGAAGGCAGCTCTCCCAGGCCTCTTCTTCGTTGTTTTGCTTGATTCTTTGTTTAGTTGGTTGATTGCTTTATTTTTTTTTATCTGATCTGGTTTTGCTTTTGAGAGAGGGCCTTGCCCTGGAGCCCAGGCTGGTCTCAAAGCTCCTGATTCTCCCACCTCAGCCTCTCAAGTGCTAGCCATGTGCCACCACACTGGACTCTGCAACCTTTGTTTTTAACAAGGGCACCAATTTCCTGCATGAGGGTTCCACTCACATGACCTAATCACCTGCAAGATGTCCCGTCTCCCCCTACCATCACCTTCATGGTTACGATTTCACTCTATGAATTTCAGGAGGAGTCAAATATCCACACCCAAGCAGCATGTTCCTGCTAAAAACACCTGCCTGCAATGCATACCCAAGAACTGCTACACTGAATCTTATTCTAAATATGCTCAGAGTGGATTTTCCCCTCAGAGCTGACAGTCTCAAGCGGCAAGACACAGGGGTGGCACAAACAGAATGTGTCAACTGCATCATTCCACAAACACTGCTGCATACTGTGTTAGCTGTGTTTGGATTTTCTTTTTAATAGGACTTGCTTTTCTGCATGGGAATTGTTTTGTCAGTAACAGTGACATGAGGTTCACCTCAGACAGGTGGAGGGAAGTTGACATCGATTTTAAAAAATGTTTACAAGGAACTACCATGTGATTTATCCTCCACTTTACCCAACAGATACCACCTGAATAATATAGAGTTATCTGCTCATTATTTGAAGGGGGAAAGAGACACACTCCCAAATAATCCTAATACTTTAAATAATATATCGAGGCCTACAGGAGCCTGAAGATATTTCCTTCTGGAAGTGATAGGATAACGCCTTTCAGACCAGTCATTGAAGGATGATGCTGTTATCTGTCTTAGTCTGTATTCTGCTCCTGAGTCTGTATTCTACACCTGAGACTTGGTAGTTTATTTCAAAGCTCGTAGTTTGGAGACTGGGAAGTTCTTGAGCCTGGCACTGGGCTCAAGAGAAGGCCTTCTTACTGAATCTTAACAGGGCAGAGAACATCACAGTGAGAAAGAGCAAGTATGCCAGTTTAGGTATCTCTCTCTTTTTTTATAAAGCCACTCCGTATTGGGTCCCATCCTCATGACCTCATCTCATCCTAATTAATCCCCCTGGCTACAACTCTGAATACCACTAATATGGATTTGGGGATTGAGTTTCCAGCACAGGTCACTTCTGGGGACACATCCAAACCAAAGCACTGCCTAAGGGCACATGGTGTCTGAGATCTTCTAGAAAACAACATCACTGGCTGTAGCCAAAGAGAGATTAAGAAAGACTCAGTTCACTAAGATGTCACTGACCCAGAGCCTTGGATCAAATGCACAAGTTCTAGAGCTATCCCATCATGCTGGAATTGGCAGCAGTAGGCATTCCCAAGAGGTATGGGTTAAGCTCGGAGGTGTAGAAAGAGCATAAAACAGCTAGTCGGTGGGAGTATAAACTTGTTCAACCACTTTGGAAAGCAGTATGGAGGTTACCCCCAAAGACTGCACATAGAGCTCCCCTATGACCCAGTAATCCCACTTTTGGGCATTTACCCAAACAATCACAAACAAGACCACACTAAAGTTACCAGCACAACTATGTTTATCACAGCATTATTCACCATAGCTAAGATATGGAGCCAACCCAGATGCCCCTCAGTAGATGAATGGATCAAGATAAGGTGGTATAGATAGATAGATAGATACATAGATACATATACATATATGAATTCTATGCCTACATCAGAAAGAATGATCCTGCCCCATTTGCTAGGAAATGGAAAGACTTGTAAAAAAATATATTATGTGAGGTAAGCCAGACCCAAAGAAACATAGGTCCCATGGTTTCCCTTATTTACAATAACTAGCATACATCTAGGATAATCTTACCAGACAAGCAGAAAAGGTCAAAAGCTATGTACATATGACCATATAAGCTGATGTTAAATGAAATGAACCCCAAGATAGGGACACAGAGGGAAATAACAAAATGCTGAAACAAGGATACAGGCTTACCCATTATAACAATGAGATGCCCAAGACTCGATTTTGAAAATGAACTTTATAACCTTGGGGGGCAGGGGAGAAGGGAGGAGTTGGAGAGGTGGGGAGGGGAGGGATGGTAGGGGAAAAACAAAGGAGGGGGTAATAATGCTCGATAGGAAATGTACTCACTATCTTACTCATGTAACTGTAACCCCTCTGTACAGTATCTTTACAATTCAATAAATAAATAGAACAGCTGGTCTGGATGACTCTATTGATAGAAATATCCCCATGAGATCAATACCTGAATTCCTTCATCCATTTCAGCATCTTTATCTGCTACAGAAGACCTAATACCTTCCCTCCCTGCTAAGATTTCTCCAGCTGATGTCAATATGCATCAATATGTCAATCTCTTTTCAAGGGAGCAAGCAGGAGGAGGTAGATGCTTCCTGGTGCTGAAAAGGAGAAGTCTGAGTCTATGAGGTTTTTGCTCTCAATCTCTGCTCTGCCTTCCCTTCTCCTCTTCCCCTATCTATCACTAAGACAAGATAGACTCTGTGTGACTCTCTGTGTAACAGGCATTGGAGGGGGAAATAATCACTGCAGGGGAGGGGGAAATGCAAATGGCACCCAGAAGAAGCACACAACCTCCCTGTGATCCTCGGGATGGATGGTATAATGGAGGATAGAAGGTACATTTTGGATATTTCCACTCAACATGGCCTAAACAGCTCCAGTATTAATGGAAATTTTAATGAAAAACTAAGCCTTGATTAGGTTGCCAGGTACACTTCCTACAACACAGAAACTCTAGTTAATTTCCCTTGTGCCAAGGGCATAGGCTCAAACACATAGACATGCACTCTTAGACAAAAAAAAAAAGACTCCAATCCTTAGTCCTGGAACTTTCCTAGGGCTTTCCTGGGGATCTGTGGGATTGGGGTAGCTCTCCAGACACATAACTGGAGCACGCCCTATTTCCTCATTCCTGTCCATTCTCACTGAGAGACCAGGAATTGTTGGGAGTTCCAAACAGAGCATCCAAGCTTCATGCTCTTCCCGAGCTGCTCAAATGGAATCAAGATTGACTCCAGGGATGGGGTGGGGAGCGGAGGGGGCGGTGTATGGATTGAGGAGTTAGAAACCCATGGAACTAGAGGCTGTGTTTCTCCCTTGCTGGGCGCTCTAGTATGGCATGTGCTGCCTCCCTGGGAAGCTGCCATTCTAAGCTATCTGTGAATCTTCTAGGAAAACAGAAGCATCTGTTCCTATGAGAGGTGTCTCAGTCATGGCAAGTAGATCCATCCATCCTATGTAGTAGAAACTAGCACCACCCTGGTGAGGATGGGGTGGGGGTGAGAATCATCACAGAGCAGCAGCCATTCTTGTTAAAGCTAGGTGTGACATGGGAACTTTCTCCATGCCCATCCTGTGCTCTGAGCGTGTTCCTCACACCCCATCCTCAGGGATCCTATGGAGAGAGAAGCCCTGTCCAACCCTTTTCCAGTTTAACCCTGTACTCTTGTCTGTGCTCATTCCCTTGCTGAGGCTGAGCACTGCCTCTGCTCTCCCCTCTTTCATGGTATTTTTTCTAGAGAAGACAGTGAGCAGGGAGTGTGAGTTCCTGGATCCTCTTGTAACAGAATTACATGAGTAAGGAGAGAGAGAGAGAGAGAGAGAGAGAGAGAGAGAGAGAGAGAGAGAGAGAGAGAGAGAGAGAGAGAGAGGAAGAAGAAGAAGAGGAAGAAGAGGAAGAAGAGGAAGAAGAGGAAGAAGAAGAAGAAGAAGAAGAAGAAAAGAAGAAGAAGAAGAAGAAGAAGAAGAAGAAGAAGAAGAAGAAGAAGAAGAAGAAGAAGAAGAAGAAGAAGAAGAAGAAGAAGAAGAAGAAGAAGAAGAAGAAGAAGAAGAAGAAGAAGAAGAAGAAGAGGAGGAGGAGGAGGAGGAAGAAGAGGAAGAAGAAGAAGAAGAGGAAGAAGAAGAAATAATGAAGGAAGGAGAAATTACTGTGGAAGGAGTATAGTCCTACATCTAGAAAGCTAACATTGAGAACCAACTTGACACTGAGGCGACCCACTGGGTCTGTTCTTTAATTCTCTTCTTTATGACACTGCTTGGCCATCTCTCACATGTCCAGTACACAGCTTTGTATGCTCTCGCAGTGGTGTGAATCATGTATGCAAAGTGTGATGCTCGACCTATGCTCCTGTTAGGGGATAGTGGAATCTTTAGAAGATGGAGCCTAGTAGAAGGATGTTAGACCATTTGGGATGTGCTCTTGAAGGGGCTATGGAGATCATGGCTCCTCTCTTCCTTTCTCTTTGCTTCTTGGTTGCCACAAGGTAAATAGGCCTCCTCCATCACCTGTTCCCACCATGATATATGGTGATGTCACAGGACCAAGTGACAGAGGACTAAAACCTCTGAAACCATCAGCCAGAATTAAACTTTCCTCCTTTAAGGTGACTTATCTCAAAATTACTATTACTGTAACAGAAAGCGGTCAATACAGCCCTTTGTGTTCTCCAGAGCACTCACACCTCCCTTCCTCCTGTTTTTTGGTTTCTCCTTTTTTTTCCAGTCCTGGGACCTGAACTCAGGGCCTGGGCTCTGTTCCTGAGCTTCTTTTGCTCAAGGCTAGCCCTCTACAACTTGAGCCACAGCGCCACTTCCTGCTTTTTCTGTTTATGTAGTACTAAGGAATCAAATCCAGGGCTTCATGCATGCTAGGCAAGCATTCTACCCTAAGCCACATTCCCAGTCTGTTTTTTGGTTTCTTTCATGGTAAAGGTGCAGATTCCCCAAAGCCACTAAGAACTGTAACAGTAACTGGTTCTTAGTCATAATGATGCATTTTCCTTTTATGAGTCCTTAATATGTTTTGCTAAGCAACTGTCTGACTCTTCTGTAATCCAGATAGGATCACCAGATTTTCCCCAGGAGGCCTACACCTTTTACCAGGTAGAGTAAGCACATCTTTCACCTTTCTGACACAGTCTGCTAAAGCTATTCAGGGAAAATCTTATTTCTCTCCCGGCTCTATTTTTTTCCTCTCTCTCTCTCTCTCTCTCTCTCTCTCTCTCTCTCTCTCTCTCTCTCTCTCTCTCTCTCTCTCTCCCTCTCTCTCTCTCTCTCTCTCTCTCTCTCTCTCCTCCTGTTTCCTTCCTGTCCACATTCCATTCCCAAAAGCCATTTGCTTTCCAGTATCTTATAAAAGATGAGAAATGCTGTTTCAATGCCCTTGTGAATTGAAGCCATTCCTCCTGTCGTTCCTCCACCCACCCAGGAAGCTTCTGCTCCGCTTTTTCTCAACTGTTTACATATAAAATCTCCCAGGTGCTTTTGAAAGTTACCCAGAATGGCTAGCCCCACCCGAGACCAACTAAATCAGAACCTTGACTAGCAGAGATGAGCATCATCCCCTAGGGGATTCTGCTGTGATGAAAATGACAGGGTCTAGCTCTATACCCAAAGCTGCAGACAGCTGCCTTCAGAATCCCACCTTAAAATTGTCCTAGTTTATATCCTCCAGCTCTGATTGGGAGCTAGATCCAGAAGTTGACTAGACATAAATTGAGTCAAGAGATCTTCCTGTTAGTGGAAGACACATACACACACACCCAAAAGAAGACCTCATGAACACAGTTTAACTCCTAGACATATGTTTTCTAACCCTTCTACGGGATGGACTTCCACCTTCAATTACCCTTCAGCCCAACTGATCTGTTTCTCGTGATTACTTGAGACAGACAATAGAACTGTGAGAGTTTTAGGGGGGCTTCCCTCATTCTTCTCACAAACGGAATCTGTCCTGGAGCCTGTCCGACAATTGTATCTACTCTCCTTGTGATGAACGGCATACACCAAACAATACTTATCAGAAATCCACATGAGGCATGACCCTCTGCTAGTTGCTATTTATTCCAAAAGACAGCGTCTGTGCCATCTGGGAGCTTATGTCATAAGAATAATGACACTGCCTGAAACATGGCTACCCAGAAAAAAGTGACGACTTCGTGCTTTCTTTTTGTTTTTGTGCTGGGGTCTCATTTTAGGGTACTTTTATCCTGCTGTTGTATGACGGAAGTGTGTTGCTAAGACACATAAGCAGTGATTCTTGTAGAAACCAGGTTTTGATTATTATTTCTTCCAAATCTTTCATCTGGCCTGAAGTGATTTCCCCACTGATCTCCATAGCTCATCCTTGACTATGCAAAAGTCAAATTGGATACACAGTGGTTTGCTAAGCCCCTGTCCCCTGTAGCTTCCAGGATGGTGTTTATCTATAGCATATAGAACCCAGGGAAAACCACACTGCATCTTCTGTGAGTCTTGGGATGTCTCCATCCTTTACTAACCAAGTCTCATCTCTCTCAGAGCCAGTACATGTTCTAGCAAGGGGACAGTTGCGATGTGACATGCTGAACAAAATTGTTTCTCTGGCCTGGCAAGGTTCAGGTCATCCTTAAAAGTTTGTTCCTCCTCCAATGGGCAATCAACCTGAGGTTCCCAGCTCTCCTGAGGAATCCTTATCACCCAGGCATTCATTAGGTTGCCTGCTTGGATATGGTCCAAGACACACAGTCAGATCTCAATTAGCCATGCTAATAGGGGGGCGGGGGCACTGGTGCAGATGATCCAAAACAGCAGATTATCTGAAAATTGCTTTCATTGGCTTTGAAACAAAGGCAATGATGCGATGCATGGAAGGGAGCATCTACATGTGTGGGTCCAGCAGCAGTCAGTGTGTGTTCTATGTTTGTGTTTTATGTAGCTCACTGTTTGTATTTCCAGAGGGAATATGATTTGGAATGGCAAAGGGCAGCCAAAATGGGCTAAAAAATGCTCCCAGAGGAGACAAGGTAGGGGCAGGCTGCTCTGCTGCAGCAGTCCTGTGGAGATCCACGGCCCCACATTATCTCTTTCCCCCAAAGTCCCCCCAAGGAGACACACTTTGCCCTGAAAATCTCCTGCCCTCTAGATCCCAGCAAGACTATCAGAGGATCACTTGCCCCCTACTTGGTAATGACCCCCCAGTTTTTACTGCCCTCCTTCAATATCAGAACACCACCTGGGCTGAAGAAGCTTGTCAGATACTCTTGAAGAGAAAACACTCAAGGACCAGCTCAGGAAACTTAGTGCAAGTTGTGAATTGTGTTTACAGGGACCACTTAGTGCAGGACGTGATACTCAAACTTTATGGAATGTAAAGAAATTCCAGTTCAGTCACTCATTCAAAGCACATTCTTTAATTTGCAGAGTGATCCCTGCATGTCGCATTTTCATAAGACACTCTCTGGAAAACTCTGTTTAAGCAACCAATCTGAATTTGCCTGTGATCTGACTTTTAGCAGTGACTTATGTGAAGATAAGCATTTGTCTTTTCAGGGCTCTTTCCCCTCCATAATCCACTAACTTTAGAAAGACTGACCTGCAATGGACTTGTAGGGACCTAAGGATGCTAGAATATTGAGTAGAATCTTCTTCCTCAGGTGGTCTTGGCAACTTTTTCAGTTACTTGGGCCAGTATACCTTCTTCTCAGCCTGATGCTATCCAGAAATTCCTCAGCCACCATTTTCATGAGTCATGAAAATACCTTAGATGATACAATAATAATAGCTCCTATTTATTGAGCAGTTACTAGGTGGTAACTATTACGTTAAGTGTTCCACATGAATTTTCTGATTGAATTCTCTTAATCCTATGAAGTGTTGTTCTCATTTGGGGAGGACCCATGGAGAAGCTATCTCGGCCTTTGTAGAGCCAATTTTAAAAGAAGGAAAGGAAAATAAACAAACCCAGCCTGTTTGAGATTCTTGAAGGAAAGACAGCATGTAAATCAACTAATTATTACTAACATTCATGACTATGTCCTTATGGGCAAGGTGGGTGGGTGGCAAATATCTGACTTTTCTGTGGTTATCTAAAAAGTAATTCAGAGTGCAGGCGTTACCTAATTGGTCAGTCCAAATGGCTTCCTGTGATTGCTCTTGATAGATGCTCACTGGCCTGTTCTCCTCATGAAACGGAAGGCTAAGGTCAGTCTAACAGCTGTGACCAGCTAAACTGAGGTTGTCACTTTGGAGAATTTCCCAGACTCCAAAAGTGGACAAAGTAACAAGGCCTATTGTTAATGCGATCACTGGATTTCTAAAATAGGCATGATCATGGAAGGAACTCTATCCCCAGTAGGATTGTCAGTCTCTAGGCAAAAATCAGACCTAGAACAACAGGACGTAGAATATAGGCTTAGAGGCAACAAGAAGAGGAAGCTGTTGACAGGAGGCCCTACAGGCTCAGCAAAGACCTTAACAAGATGCAAATCCCATTCAGGAAAGCTCTCCAAGTTAGTAATTAAAGTATATCCAGGAATGCAGGGCTGGCAAGGTATAAAAGATCAATAGGTTAAATACTTTATGTTGTTTAATCAGATACTTAGCACAAATCAAATATTACCTTACTGAGGTTGTTAGGCTAAATGAGGGCGCTGCTGTGGTGAACATTCATTATAAAAACTCCAGTGGATCACAGAAATAGCAAGGTACAACCCTGAGTCACCTCCTGCCTTAAGAGGAGGCATAAGGAAGACCAAGGATAGAAAGCCTTTAAGTCTCTCCTTGGGACTAATATGGCCTCTGAACTTTTGCATAGGAGTAGGCCTGTGAAGGAAGTCTAGCTGAACTCCCCCAGAAGTGGGAGAGCAGTGACTGCAACAGCTAGCCATCTTCTCTGTTGGGTGAACAGTCATCCAAGGAGGAGAAGCCTGCAGGTGGTTCCGTAATTGGAGTTACCAACTTCAGCTTTGATCTGGTTAAATTACTGCCTTATTTGGCAAGGAGTAAAACCAGATTGAATTGTCACTGAAAACAAAGAGGAAGCGAAGAGGGAAAGGGAAATAGGACCGAATCATAGTGACAAAACATAGCACTGCCTTCTGCATGGTAATCAGAGCTGCACAGGTCCATCTGACTGCAGGAACCCCAGCTGATCCTTCTCTAACTTCCCCTAGCCCTCTCTGGCCTCCTCTAGACCCAGCACACACCCGCTCGGCAGGGCTGTCCCCGCCCCCCTGAGTCCACCTCACCCCAGCCCACCTGCAGACCCTCAGTTTCTGTATTTCCTGGCCCCACTCTGGATAAGAAAAGAAAATGGGCAGTGCCTTTCTATTCCAAAGAGCACATTCCATGTCAGCACTGGTTCTGCCAGCAAACCTATACCTACCACAGGTTCCTCCTGAGCCATTTCCTTCAGGGTTTGGTTTGCTTGATTCACTGAAGTATCAGCTAGCTGGATGCTAGACTGGACTCTACCTTATGAGAAAATTGATACCAATTCCCTCACTGTCTAAGCCAGTTGTACTCTAACTGGACCCCTCAAAGCCTTGCGTGTTCTTGAAGACCAAACTACTAACAATAGTCAATCACCACTGCCTAATACCTCACTTCTACCAATTGCTATGTTAAGATCTATTGTAAAACTCTCACCTGAAAAATCTACCTAAAGTTGAATGCTAATGTCTCACACCTACAGTCCTAGTTACTTAGGTGGGTGAAATCTGAGGATGGAGGCTTGAAGCCAGGTCAAGCAGGAAAGTCCATGAGACTCCTAATGCTAACTAGCAAAAAGTCAGAAGTGAAAGTATGGCTTGAGTGGTAGAGTGCTAGTATTGAACAGAAAAGTTCAGGGATAGCACTTGATACGTGTGTATATTAATATATATATATATATATATACACACACACACACATATATATATTTAAACCTTTTTAAGGAAGTTCTTCCAGGTTTTTTTTTTAGAGATTACAATCATAACATTTCCTGTAGAATATTTTGTGCTACTGTAACACAAAACTACAGAGTGAATAATTTGTAAAAAGTGGGAATTGATTTTTCACTCTTCTGGGGTCTGTGACGCCCAAGCAAAGGTGTCAGTAGGCTTAGCTATCTGCTGAGGGCCGCTCCACACTCCCAGGATGGCACGTTGATGCCTCCTTCAGAGAAGAGAAGCTCTGTACCCTCACCCAGAAGAAGGCAGAAGACAAACTCCACATCTCATTCATGAGAGAGGAACTCTCATAGCCAAACCAACTCCTGAGGACTCCACCTATTAACAGGACTACACAACAATGCTTGATTGTGGAGGAGAAATTGCCAGTGCACAGCACCATCCTTTATTCTCTACATTTCCTAAACAGGGCAAAACAATCCTTTTTTTTCCGGCTCATTGTTTGTCAAGGGTTTCTAGTAGATGGTCTTATTTTTTGAAATGGCAAAACTAAAGCACGGAAGCTATGGCTGCAAACCTGATCTGAGATCTCCCTGGTATGGGTGGCAGAGCCACGCCATCCTCTTTTTTGGGGGGTGAAGGGGTGTTGTGGGGCTTGAACTCTGGGCCTGGGCGCTGTCCCTGCGCTCTTCAGCTCAAGGCAAGTGCTCTACCACTTGAGCCACAGCGCCACTTCCAGTTTTCTGGTGGTTTATTTGAGATAAGAGGTTCACAGACTTTCCTGCATGGGCTGGTTTTGAACTGTGATCCTCAGATGTCAGCCTCCTGAGTAGCTAGGATGACAGGTGTGAGCCACCAGCACCCGGCCAGGCCACCCTCTTACTTCAGAGTTCCAACAATAGTTCTTGTTGGCCTCAGACACTTCCAAGTGCTCCTAGGGACACCTACTGGGTTTCCTGTTCCAGAAACATCTCTTTCTGTTTACTTTTTTGCAGAGCATAGTTAATGGACAGCATTGGGACCTGGCAAATTCACTAGACTTTAAGCTCATTTTCACTCCCTTCTGGATGGCTTTTATTAGCTTCCAACACTCCCTATACACCCCTGACTGTACTTTCCCCTTTAGAGATGCAGTGTTTTATTAGCACGACACCTTAGTCAGTACAAACACTCACAAAAAAAGAATAACAGGAAGTCATGTTGTCCTCAAAGTCTAAGGAAAAGGGAATATTTGCTATGGTTGCTTGGTCCCATCTTAGCAGAATGGATGTGATTTTTTAATCATGTTATTGCAAATGGAAATGAGCCAAGACAAGCCTTTGGAGATCAAACCCCATGGTTTTCCTGATTTCCCAGCCTGGGTCACCCCCTCCCCTTCAACATACACACACACACACACACACACACACACACACACACACACACACACAAGCATGACACACACACACACACACACACACACACACACACACACACACACACACACACACACACACACAAGCATGACCAGGCCACAACCTTCTTTAAGCCTCTCCAGGGGCAGAGAGGCTCACCCTGCTGCAGAGATGACAATTGGGTTGTGAAAAAAAAAATGCAGTTCCATGTCCTCCTCCAAGTGGCTCCCAGTCCCCAGAGGGATGGGACGATAGCTCCCCGCCTGGAGTAGGGAGCGGAAGAAGAGATGGGGAAGCAGCGCTTTGGAGTTGACAAGCTGAGGGGACTTTCAACCTTCCCAATTCAGTTGTCTTTGGGGGAAACAAAAAAAGAAAAGGAGAAAAGAGCAGCCTTAGAGCCTTCAGCAAGTCTGGCTTTTCAGGGAAACAAAGGAAGCATTTGTCAGAGCAGAGCACAGGGTAAACCCACTGAGAATTCAGGCAGTTCCCACCTTGGCAGGCCCTGCCATCTCTCTCTCTCTCTCTCTCTCTCTCTCTCTCTCTCTCTCTCTCTCTCTCTCTCTCTTGCTTGCCCTGACCTGATTTTGAGAGATACTCTCGTATTGTTTTCCAGATAAAAGCAAGCAACAGCAAAAGCTCTCCTGGGTAAGGCTTGACATCAGGAAAATTTATCCTGACTCAAATGACTAATCTCCTTTCTTACCCCCTTCCCTACCTTCCCTCTCCTTGCACATGATCTTTTACAGAGTTGTTAAATCAGAAAACACAACACGGAGACACTCCACCACCACCTACCCAAACAGTGGGGCAGGGCCCAGGTCTAGTAGCCTGAGCCGGGGTCAGCTAAGTACATTGCTTCATGTCTCCTTTCTTTCTACTGAAATTTGGGTGGCGGAGCTGCCTTTTGAAGGCCAAGCAAGAGCAACAAGTGACCCTGGGTAACTGTTCCTCTGAATGAAAAAATGACCTTCTACAGCCCAATACATTAGTGATGAGACTGAAGTAGAAGAGTCGAAACCTTTCAAGAAACCAATTCTTCAACCGGCTTGAGAAATTTTTAATAAAACTCACAAAGAAGAAGGAAGAAACCATGAGTTGGGAGGCCTCAGGATTCTACTGTGGTAGCCTTGTCACTAGCCCATTGGGAAAGGATTCAACATGGGGACCAGGCTACACCCCTTCCAGACAGATACAGGAGGTGATGTGAAGGTCATTGCATTCCTATCAAGGGTAAAAAGGGAGGGCATCTATCTAACTGAACCCCCCCCCAAGTTATACTTGTTCCTCCATTTTAAAAGTTACCCATAATTCCTTCTCCATTAGAACTCTTCTCCTGAAGGTCTTTCTAGAAAGCCTAACCCAATCTTTACCTTCAGTGATTGAGGTTCAGATACCTAGAGATACAAGGGACGAATTCCTTCCTTAAAATTCCTTCCTGTTCAGCTATCCCCAGAACATCATCACTGAGTGGACTCTTCATCCAGTCATTGAAGGGGTCAAAGTTCCAACTATGAAGGAAGAAACTCATGCTGGGCTAACTCTTAGCAATCAAATCAGTGTCCTCAATAGAGAAGGTTCACCCACTCCTGATAGATGCCCTTAACCATCTCAGCAACCACATGAAAGTGAGTTCAGACAGCATCTCCAAGTAGGAATTACCAAGCCTGAGCTACAGGGTTTGGTTCTAGAGGAACAATAACAGGAACTCTTTAAGAATGATAAATTCTAGAATGGAGCACCATAGCCTTACTATGAGTACAGATGAGACAGATGCCAGGCTTGGAGCCTGGGATATCTAAGGATAATAAGGGCATCCAAGACTAAGACTCAGTCCACCTCCCAAAGAGGAGACCCTCTAGGAAGACGTTGTGTCATCTTCCACTGAATCTCAAGACACTTTTTCAACTCCCCTGTTTGTGGAGCCACTGAGATTGGCTATTGTAGAACAATAGTAAAATTGAACTTGATAGTACAAGTGATGAGATGATAAACTTAAGACCATCCCACTTTTCATGCCCATGACTCTCTGTCCACTCTCCCAGGGAATATCAGGATATCTTCAAGATTGGCTTTGGTCCTACCCTATCTCCCTGGCATCTCCCACTGAATTTTCCTGGTTGCTCAAGGCTTTGAGTGCTGTCCACATAGAGTTGGATCTCAACATCCAGGTGATTTTGAAAAGACCTTCTCCAACCAGGCACCACTGGCTCATGCTTGTAACTCTAGGTACTCAGGAGGCTAAGATCAGGGACAGTGCCTGGGTACTGAGTTCGAGCCCCCGGACTGGTACAAAAAAAAATGGTTAGAGGAAAAGACTTTCTCTAGTTGTGGTACCTGGAAGTTCATGTTTATAAAATGGCAGCTCTGGTGTGACTCTTTGTCATGGTGATGTGATGGACTCCCTTTACTTCTTTCAGAGCTCGGTTTCCTATTTGACTTTTATGACAGCATATGAGATACCATGACCTCTAACTTACAGCAGAGGCAGGGAGACATCAGAAAGTGATTTCCCCTCCAAGGCCAAACACCTAGCCAGTACTGAGGCAGGACAGGGGCCCAGTTCCTGATGAGTCCCAGCTGGTGGCCCTTTTACTGTCTCAGCCCTATCCATCCCTCACTTAGAAGTCCACAGTCCATCTCCTCTATACTGCTCTCTTGGACCATACAGGCTCTAGTGCTGTTCCCTCCATTTTGCTACACAAGTCCCTCCCCACTTCTGTATCTCTTGGTTGCCTGGTTATTCAATCATCCTCTTGTTTACTTAACTTTTCAGTTATATACCTATATTCTTCACAAGAAAATTATAAACAAGGTGTCTGGCATAAGCTTTATTATACCTACTCCCTTTCCCTCTCCTTTTCCCCCCTCCCCTCCACCACCTCAACAAAACCCAATTAAGAGTAGAGAAGACATTTAACAAATACCGGCTGCTGAATGCATGAATGAATGACTTTTTTAATCAAATATAAATTAAACTCATGTCTCATCCAAAACAGAACTCCTTTTTGCATTAACCCCTGGGGAGCTTTTGCTTGTGGTAATAGAGGATTGATGAGGTGGCTAGTCTGTGGGATCTTACTCAATGGAGGAGGACCTGGGGAAGAAAGTCAAAGGTCTCTGTCTAGGTGGATCACCTAGGAGGTTAAAGTCTAAGATTAAGATTTCAAAAGACAATACTGCTTCCAAGTTCCCCATTTGGTGTGGCAATAAAAGGGTTTATAGTAGTAGCACTGATGGTGGCTCCAGTGGGTGCTTGGTGGCTCATGCTTGTCATCCTGGCTACTTCGGAGACTGAAGTCTGAGGCTTGCAGTTCGAAGCCAGCCTGGAGAGGAAAGTCTGTAAGACTCCTATCTCCAATAAACCATTCAGGAAGAGCCAGAAGTGGCTTGTGGCTCAAGTAGAAGAGTGCTAGCCTTGAGCAAAAGAAGCTCATGGACAGCATCTAGGCCCTGAGTTCAAGCCCTAGGACTGGCATAATAGTAGTAATAATAATAATAATAATAATAGCACTGATGGCTAGGAGACAGTAAGACATATAAGAGGCCATGTAGCTTAGCGCTCAAGTTCTGGGCTTCAGAACCACAGCCCAGTTTCAATACTGATTGAATGGATGTCATTGGCATCTTGAAGCCTTGTCAAATTCCCCTGAGAAGTGAGGTCTCCTGACCTCTAATCAGGATGAAACACTAGTGCTAATACTAGGCAAGTGCTGAACACTTGCCTAGCCTTTGTTTCTTCTCTGTTTGGGTCATGCTGGGGAAGGAGCCCAGAGCCTTGAACATGGAAGCCACTTGCTTTACCACTGATCTGTACCCCCAGCCCTACCTACTTAGAATGTGCCCAGGATATGGTAACTTTGCTACTGTTGTCATTGACTCTAGGTGAGCTTGAGCAAGACCACCCCTCCCGTCTCCCACCTTAGTTTATCCTCAAACCCTAAGGAAACAAAATAGCTGACCTCTACTGCCCAGAAAACCTGTAGCCCCAGCTCAGTGGCCAGAGACAGCCGATGCTATATTCAAAGAACAACAGGAAAGCTTGCTCTGGTGGCTCACGCCTGTAATCCTGGCTATTCAGGAGGCTGAGATCTGAGGATGGAGGTTCAAAGCCAACCTGTCAGGAAAGTCCATGAGACTCTTATCTCTCATTAGCCACCAGAAAACCAAAATGGCACTGTGGTTCAAAGTGGTAGCCTTGAGCAAAAGAGCTCAGGGTCAGCACCCAGGCCCCAAAGTAAAGCCCCATGACTGACAAAAATATAATGATAATGATAATAATAATAATAATAGTACAAGAGCTGGCAGATGCTTTGGCCCAATCCATAGAAGTTCATCCTTCTACCGTGGGGAGCAGAACTCCCAGCCTGTCTGAGATCCTGAGAACCTTGGATTCCTCTTAGAGGAATTCTCTGCACAGACTGAAGTCATGCACACCCAGCCTCCTGGCCCAGAATTAACAAGTCGTCACTGATTCATCCCTCCTTCTTTCCTTCACACAAGGTCGAACTCCCCTTTTTGTCTCGTTTTCCAGTTGGCACAGTGACTTCCTCACCTTCTTTTAAATATCTGAATTCAGAAACATTAATTAGGGACTTCCCACGACTTTATGGAGGTGTCATGATTAGACCTATTATTACAACCCCAAATGGGAAAATTGAACATCTACTGCTTTATGAACCCTTTATCACAATTAATGCTGTCTCTAAAGCTTCCCATTTATTGGGTTCTCTAGTATAATCACTCCTTATATGTGTTTCAAGACCTTGTACAAGTACAAATAATTTAAACTAATTAGCTTATTATGAAAAAGAAATGAAAACAAATGGCACATGAATGAATTGTGAGGTTTCATATGGAATTAATATCTCCCTAATACCCACAAATTTGGTAAATTCATTATGCATCTATAATCAAACCTGATGAATCCCCTCGATAATTCAGAAGTAATTATGCATGAACTGCTGCCACTTATTTTAAAGTGCTACCAAAATAAGAGATTTATCCTCAGGATCCAGTTAGGCTCCTGGATAACTAGCTCTCACCTGACATCTCCTGTCAAGATGAGCCAGGAGAAATGACAGCGCCTTTGCCTTCCCATATGTCCTCCACCAACATCTGTAAAGATGCAGCCAGCATCTCCAGCAGTAAGTAGACCTGCGTGGGACACAGAGCTGACTTTTCCTGGGGCTTGGGGGAAGTAGTGGGAGCTGCTGGCTGCAGCCACCATCGTTCTATGGAACAACACATGTGGAATCAAGTGACCAATTCCCAACAGCCTTTGCGGTCTTAGGAATGTGAAAGTAAGGACCCTTTACCTTCCACACTGACAACAGGATTTTGTGGGGTTATTTTCCCCCAACATGGCACTCATAGGCATAGAGCCCTGATTTTTTAACAAGCTCATTCAGCCAGGCAAGATGAATTCTCCATCCTTTGAACTACCATAGCTTTTTATTTCTTGTGTTCTTTGGTGATAGCTCTGTATTTATTTTTAGTTATAGCTCCCAGTACATTGTATGGTCCCCGAAGATTGTGACAGTGCTATTTATTACATATATTTCACTATATACATATATAGCCAACAAATATATATTTTTAAATACCGGCGTGTTAGACCTGAATACAGACGTAAATAAGGCAGACAAATATCTAAGTCTTCGAGGAGCTGACATGCTGGTGGGGGAGACATAAAATAAACAAATAAGTAAGATAAATGAAACATTACATGAGGATAAGGACTCTGGAGACAAGGCAGACAACGGACTAGGAAGTGTTGGTGTGTGGTGTAGGGAGCATGATTTAAACAAGATAGTCTTCCTGGGGAAGCTGACCACAGGACCATGTCTTGAAGGAGGTACACAGCTGAGGTGGTAATAGAGGGCAGAACATCCTAAACAAAGAGAGTTACAGACGTGCAAAGGCCTGAAGCAGGAATGTGTCTGGTGTGTCTGAGGAACAGGAGCAACTAGCACAGAGTGAGGGGATGTAGTTGAAGACACAGCCAGGGAGGATGCAGTATGTTTCTCTCTCTCTCTCTCTCTCTCTCTCTCTCTCTCTCTCTCTCTCTCTCTCTCTCTCTGTCTCTCTCTCTCTCTCTCTCTCTCTCTCTCTCTCTCTCTCTCTCTCACACACACACACACACACAGGAACTTGGCTTTTCCTCTGGGTAACATGCAAAACCTCTAGACCATGTTAAAGAGAGGAAGGACACCGTCTGGCCAAGGTTTTCAGAAGCAGCACTCGACCCTGTTGAGCACAGGCAGTAGGAGACAAGGACAGAAGCAGGGAGACCAATTAGACGACTCTGGCCATCAACGAGGCTCGGGGTCACTTTGACGAGCATATCTGTAGAGGAGTAAGAAATGACTAGATTCTGCATTCACTTCAGAGAAAGAGTGGAGGAAGAAATGCCAACGAATTAGATTGTGTTGTGTTAACTTTTCCTCTCCCAGAAGAATATCTTTCACCTAGAAGGGGCCTGATAAATGTTGGCTGAATGGCAGAAGCAAACATATGCATAAATGAAGAATCAGATCATAATATGGATCCCAGTCAGGGGTGGGGAGTAAGAAGGGGCTGGGACTGAATTTGATTAGAGAGAAGGAACACACCTCATCCATCTCAGCCTCTCTCCTGGGGCTGAGTTCCTTCCCTAGAAGAAACTCATTAAATATTTGTTGAATAAGTGAATAAATGAGTTAATTAAAATGGGTGTGCAGGACTTGGGACCTTGTTCTGACTTCCCCTGAGTCTCCAGCTAAGATGCCTTGGGTCTGGGGGATTCTCATCCTGCAGCCCCTGGCAGAAGAGCAGGAATAAGTCAACATGGGAGCGGCTGGGGAAAAAAATGGTGTCAAAACTGAGGTCCGAGAAAGTGCCTAAAACGATCATCTGGGCTGTTTGTCAGCGGCGGGAAGATGAGAAATACTTCCTAAGTGCTTAAGTATCATCATCATTACTAAATTGCTGTAGGAATAAAAATTCAGTTTATACTATTGAGGATCATTAAACTCTCTTCTGAATCTGATGCCAAAATTGAAATAATTGGCTCGTCCGTGGTACAACATGGAGTAGAACTGCACAGGTTCTGGGTATTGTCTCCACAGGAAGAAGGGAATGAGAACACGGGTAGGTAGATGGGTTTGACTGGCAAACTGTCACTGGGTTGTAATTACAATGGACAGCATAGATCCTGATTTAAAATAAATTTTAAAAACCCTTGGAGCACCAATCTAGAATTGGAGGAAAATAAATGGACTCTGCAATTAGACGAGAAGTTGTAGATCCATTGGATTTTTCCAAGGCAGGGTTAAATTTGGTTTCAAGAGATCACCTGCAGATCAGACCTACTGATATCCACTGCAGAGTAGACACTAAACGAGAAGAAAATAAATAACGATAATAATAGATGGAGCTACAGTCCAAGAACAAAGATGTGTTTTAAATGAAAATCATTACTCACAGATGCCGGAGCACAAAACCCAGCCAGGTTCAGTTGCTGACTCTTAAGGTAGGAGGAGGCCTACCAGGCGATCATATCACTAACCTGCAAATGCTAATGGTGACCTGGGGGGGGAGGGGGGGAGGGGATGACGAGTTACAGGGCGGGTTAATTAGCTGCCGGTTGTAAAGCATTATTGCCTTGCTGAGTATTATTATTTTAATAAAAGAGGCTCATGAAAATGTCTCTGGTGGTAACTCATGAAGAATCATTTTGAGGACAAGAGTACTCGTACATCATCCTGAGTGCCGCCTATGTATTTGAGTATCAACAAAAAATTTACTGTTTAAACATAAATCTCTGGAAGAAGTTGAAGTTAATTAAAAAGGTTTAACAGCATATGCATTAGTATTAGCCCTGGCCCTCTTTAGCATGGAAGGAAGGAACGGAAATAAAAACGAGGGATGTGAAGAAGCAGTCAATGTAGGCGTTTAATTAAATGTGGTCCGAAGCCTAGGTAGAGATACCACCTTATCTTCCTTCTGGTGCAACGGGAGAGAATGGGAGGTAGAGAATATGCCCTGGAGAGTTGCGTGTGCTTTTAATTAACAACGGCTTTGAGAGGCCTACCTACATTTTTTTCCCCCTACAGAAACCTAGAATTTCACCTTGTGCCATTAGGCTTTCTGTTCTGATGTGGGAGACTCTGGCCAAACATCAGAGCCATGTTCCAGCACATTGTCTCTGATTTATGCCCAGCCATTACTCATTGATTGGCTCATTCATGCCACAAATATTTATAGAGCTCTCGTTCTGCACGATGAATGACACCGTGCAGGCTGCAAGGGCTGCTGAGATGGTCGGCTCTCTCGGCTTCCTGAGACTCTGTAGAGTGAAGTACATGGACAATGCAGCCACCTGCACCATGTGGCCATGCCATGAAAGCTCTAGATTCAGTCTTCAGTGACCATAGATCAGCAGGATGTTTGAGGTTGTATAACCAGCTCAAACCTATGATGGCAGGAAAGTCCAGATAGAGAATATCTCATTACCTTTTGATTTCTTATAATGTCAGTGTAGGTGCCCACAGGACATTTCACAGATCCTATTCTGTATTCCCCCCAGCTTTTGCCTTTATGATGCCCAGCCTGCATCTGCCCTGCCCTAGCTTGAAAACACAGCCCATTCATTCCTCCTCTGTGTATTTATGCACTCACTTAGTGCTTAAAATAGTCTCTCATTCCAGCTTTTCCCCCTCCCTGAAGGTTTACTGCCAATCTACCTCTTCGATGTCATGTATCTTAATTCCCCTGACCTGACACGGTACCTCACAGGATGCCGAATTTGTGCCATTTGTCAAGCGGACTGGTTAGAGGTGCCAGGCTCAAGTGATATACACCATACATCTTAGCACTTAAAATATTTGCCAGCCTTATAATCTATTGATTGTTGTTTGCTTTGTAGCTCTTCTTTGTCCCTCCAACTTAAGGCATTAACTCTTTGAGGCACTTTGCTGGTAATCAATCAGTCTCTTCTGAGGTTTTATTCCATTTGAAGCCCTTTTGCCCCAATCATGCCATCCCTTGCATCGTGTCTTTATTCTTCTCACCTTATCAGATGGGAATCCATCCTCCAATAGGATTTTAGCATCATCCCTCAGCTCATTCGTCCTTGGTACCTTAAGATCCTCCCAAGCCTCCCACCTCGTAGTTGTCATCACTCCAAGGAGCCATATCTCGTCTTGAAACTCACAAGTCAGAATAACTCAACTTGCAGGTCCAATTGTCACCTCCTTCCCTCTCCTACCTCGTTTCCTCACCCTCTCTTGGACTGATTTCTCATTCCTCCTTGGCCTTCCATCCTTCTACGCTTTTCTATCTTCCCATACCCCTCCTCAGCGTCAATCAGTCTGAACTCCATGAACACCGTTATTTTTTCCTTCTTTTATCTCTCAGGTAGGATCTCACTTTTGAGTCAGATGGGAACTCTGGAGTCAGCCTCAGACCATGACTCTCTTATCTTCAGCCTCCCATGCTTACCTAGGATCAAAAGCACGGCTCACCATCTCTGGATTATTGATTGATATGGGGGTCTTGCTAACTTTGCTCTGCCCCCAGAATGACTTGGGACCTCCATCCTCTTGATCTTTCCTTCCCGAGTAGGTGGGATCACAAGCACGCACCCCCCACACCCAGCTAGGCTTCCTTACCCTTTTTGTCCTTCTGCCTACTTGGTCGTCAGAGCTCACTAGTCATTGGGTCAGTCAATGTAGTGTGGCAGCCTCATAAACCAAAAGTTACTTTAGCCCTTCTCAATCATATCGTTCCCCTCATTTTGAGCCATTACCCCTAGAAAGATGACTCTCCATGCTTGTCTCCCACTTCAGACAAGGGCCTAGACCACAGACCTAGATAAACTATATTGATCATCTGTATTAGAGTTTCCTGCAAGGCCCTCAGTCCTGGTCCATTCCCTGTGTTCCATGAACTGTAGTTGATACTGTGGGCAGCTCACCTCTCTCTCCCTAAATACTCATCTTGATTCCCCCCCCCCCTTTCTCTCTCTCCTATTGTCAACAGCTTGCATCTACTGATTTCCTCTCCTTTGGTTCTACTCTCACCAGCTTTGTTGGGATTCTCATTTGAGGGCTGAGGGGTGTAGCTCATTGGCAGGACGTTCACCTCATATGTGTCAGTCCTGGTTTGTATCCTAGTACCATACATATTCCAACTAGAGACCTTTTTGATCTCCCTGAAATGATTACTGTCTCTGGATGCCTCTCCTTCAGACTCATCTGCTATACACCCCTCCTCACTTAATAACTGCCATCTTGATCTTCCTAAACCTCAGACATGCCTTTCTCTGAAATCTCTAATGAATCACAGTTGCCCCCAAGATCAAGTGCATCTCCCTGGAATGGCAGTTGCAGCCTCAGCCTATAGCTTCAGTCCCATTTCCCACTCTTCTGAAGCATGACTCCCATTTCCACCTTGCCCCTCAAACTATTCCCTCTGTCTGCAATTCTTTCATCTGCCCACGCCATATTTCCTCCTTTGTCTTGAAGGACTCTCAAAGGCAATCTCTCCAGTGAATCTGAAACCCTAGGAGGTCAACTCTTCTGTGTTTCCCTGACATTTTCCTTATTCTCTAATTCGTTTGGTTTTCTAAACATCTAATATGTGCCAAGAGTTTTAATGGGCATTATTATGTTTAATCCTCACTCTGACCCTATGAAATAGGAATCATTCATGTTTTTATGACAGAAACAAGGAAATGTCAAAATTTTCTGTGCAGTATTACAGAGTTCGTAAGTTGAAGAGCCAGTGTTTCTTGTATCAGCCTAGCATTGTCTCACTGTACCTTACTATGCTTCAGACTGGATGGAAAGAGATGAGGCAGAGAAGGAAGGGAGAAAGAGATGGAGGGGGAGAGAAGACAAAAAGAAGGAAGCCTAAATACCTTGATATCCTTTTAGATTTTAAAAAAATCTTTGAATTCAGAAACCCTGCCTTATTCAACTTTGAATTCTTCACTTCAAACATGACACAGAGGAGGTACCTGATAAACATTTGCTTTGTTCAACTGGACACATCCTGTTGAATTTTGCTCAGACAAAATTGTAACCCTAGTTGGGAGGAGTGAGTATAAAGAGATTATGTCACTGTTCTCTGCCTGAGAAGACAGTTCTGGTGTTTTCTGGGGAGTGTTAGCACATCCTATCCTGTGTCATGCACAACTCCTCCCAACTCCAAAGCATCCTTCACCACTTCCCCTTTGCTATAGGATGCTCTTGGCATCTCTGAGGCCCATTTGCCCGTGGCCTAGTCCTAGGCTGTTGCCTTGGAGATGGTAGACACCCAAGAAAATTGGAAATTGGACCTATTCTTCTTAGACTGTGTCTTTGCTCTGAAAAGACAGAGGGAAGGAGGGGTAAGTCAGGCTTGTGCTAGGCTGCAGAGTAATGCACTTTCACAGTGAGGCAATTTTTATCCCCTCCTGTTCCCCACAGGAGTCTCCAGAAGATGAAACGTTATCTCCCAGGCATGCATTGCCTGGTGTGGGCATAACCAGGGCATTTTCAGGGAGACTTGGCACAGACAGATAGAGCCTCTTGCTGATCTCAGAAGAGGGAACAGTGAGAACTCATCACCAATCCCAGTGAGACCAACACAGAAAGGAGTTTTGAAGATGGGACTCGAAGGCAGGGAGGCATCTATGAACTATCCATTATTCCATGTACCAACAAGATGTTGGATTCCCTCCTCCCCTCCTGCGGATTAGAGCGATCTGCCCTTTTCCAGAGGAGCCCTTAGCTTTCCAGGAATAGACAGCCCAACGGCTGCCTGTTGAGATCTATGCTCTATCCAGAGACATCTCTGACCATTTCAGGTGCCTTCATGCCAGACACCTGCCTTTTGCAAGATGATGAGAGGACCTTTTCATAACAGGCCCCTAGGAGCTACCAGCCTTCCTTGCCCTAAGTAAGGATGGAAGTTGGGAATATGCATACCCAGGCTAGAGACCCACGATGGGGGTTTGGCATGCTGAAGATGGTTCTTTGCAGTACTGGAGTCTGAGGTCTCAAATACCTGGTAAATTAATATGTAAATGAATCCCATTGTTTAAATATGGTACCAGCTCTGGATACAAAGGGAAAGGCTTCAGTGGCACACAAGAGAATGGAGCTAGCTTGCCAAGGGTAGAATGAAACATCACACAGCCCAGATTCATCACATGAGAAGAGGCCAGTCTCAGTATAACCTGGAAATGTCTTAGCAAAACAGACATACCCCACTGTCTTGGGCTTCCATGCTTGTGGTCTAGATGCAAGAGAATTTCTCTCCTTTCTTCTTGTTATTAGAATTAAAGGTGTCCTTTACCTCATAACCAAATCTATAAAACTCACTGTGACACCCTAACTGTTGATATGATGAATCAACAAATAGCTTTGTGGACACCAACAGGTTCTTCCAAGACAAGGAATGGGAAGGGACTATCATAATCATCTAGGAAACCTCAGAGATGAAGGCTTGACCCAAGACAGCAGCAGGGGAAGTAGTAAGAGGGGACTTGCTTATGGATATATCCTGAAACCATTAGGTTTGGGTGCAGGTGGAAAGGAAAAAGTCTAGAACAATGTGGGAAGATTATTGCCTGAGCTGGCAGAAGGATGAAAATCTCATTTACCAAGATGAGAAAGACAGTAAGAGGAACGAGTCAGTGGGAAAAGACCAGGTGGTCTCTAGGGATATGAAGTTTGAAATGCCAGTTAGACATGTAGACTGCTGGCCCACATCTGGAGTCAAAGGAAGTATCTTAGCCTGTGGGGGTAGATTTGGGAGACATCAGAATGGAGCTGGTATTTAAAAGTACAACATGAGAAGAGATCCAAGGATTGAGGCAGAGAACTCTGATGCCAGGGTCAAGGAAGAAGAGCAAAGAGCAAGAGGTCAGTATCAAGAGTAAAATGATAGAAACTGGAGGAACATTCCTTCACATGTGCCTCCACCCATGGGCTCCTCCATCAGAGTTGGGCATAATCCTCAATCCAGAAGGCACGTGGTTTACTCCGAGATTCAGAAAGAAGTTGTGTGAACACAAAAATAGCAGAGAGTGGATCTTTAAAAAAGACCAAATCATGGGGTTCACTCAAAGTGCTGTGGGGGTACATTAATCTAACCGTGGGGCCTTCTTAGCCATATTTTTCAGGTACAGGCAGTCTAGGAGGAAAAAGCAGATTTAATTCAGAGGCCAAATTCTTTCCTCAGATCTGTGCATGTAATATATGCAGGGAGCAGATTGGAATGCTTTTGATGTTGCTAATCTGAACTGACAGTCTGTTTGCTGGTTCCACATAAGGATGCCTTTTAAATCTCTCTGTGTGTGAGAGAGTATGTGTGTGTGTTCGCACATGTGTGTGTGTATGCGCACGCGCGCTTTCAGGCAGTCTTGACAGCCTTTTTCCAAACCCCAGTGGAATCCCAGAACTACCCTCTCTCCACTGTCTATTTCTTGGGGAAAATTCAGGCTGATCTGTACTGTGCCAATGACAGGAGCTCTCCACAAGGGAAGAAGGGAAGTGATAGGACCAGGAGGAAACAACCAAGCAAAAACAAAAACGTCATTCTCCTATGCCTTATTTTTAGTCAGCACAGGAGAAAGTAAAACAGTCATGGCTTAGGAAGGTGGGAGATTAATTGTCTTCTCTGGGCACGTTCATTTCATATTCATTGTCACAGTAGTGATCGGTAATGAAGTTATTTAGTATTCATGCGGATGTCACATCAAGTTCCTCCATAGATGTTTTACTGTAATTTAGCTGAAGTTAATGGATATCTATATTAAAGTGTTCCCAATTAAGCAAGTGGCCTTTCTATTCTCCAGGCCAGATTGGATTGGATGGCCATGAAGTGTAAGCACACAGAGCCTTCTCAGATCCCAGCCACAGAGGTCAAACCTGAAATGAGTTTAGCTCCTTCTTTGTGTCTATTTCACAAGAATCCTAGTGGCTCAAAAATAACTTTGTAATTGACTGATCCAGACAGATGAGTTGGAAAGTGGGTGATTGATGGGTCCAATATAGTTGAACAAAATCAACACCAGGGAGAATACTAATTGCATGGTTAGGCCAGCTCGCAGAGCAGACTCAAGAATAGAGTTGGGATTAGCTGATCACATCTCCAGCTCAAAAATGCCCTGAGACTTCCCTGCAACTATCCTGGGATGCAATTGGTTGGTTGTGTAGCCTCTGTCTTCTGAACTCTCCTGGATTAGAAGCTGTCACATTGGAAATGGTTTATTGAGCCCCGTGGAGGTTATTTTTAAAGGCTTAAAGGATTGGCTCCCATTAAAAAAAATACAAACAATTTTTTAAATGAGATTTGGTCAAGCAAGGGAACTTTCTTTCCTTTAGGCTTACCCAGAAGTAGAAAAAGAAAAGAAGTAAGAAATTCAAATAGAAGTACAAATAGCTGCCTGGGCCTTCACTGGAGATAGGACCGATTCAGTCAATACATAAAGTTTCTTTTTTCAAATGTTATCAAAAGGTCAGAGCCAGTGGCCTTTGAAGGCAAATCCCATCTGACAGGTGCTCCTCCAGAGCTTAAGTCTCCAGATCCATTAGCACTGAAGTGATTCTTTTGCTTGGGCTTTGGGAAGATTGGGAGCTGGCCAAATCACCGGGAGAAGCTTCAGGCTTTGACAACACAGCCCAGGGCTAAGAGATACCAAAGGGACAGGTAGAGAGTCCTCTTATATTCTTTGTGACTCTTAATTCATCCAACAAAAAGTCATTCAATTGTTTTGTCATACACCCTGGGGATTCAGTGATTAAACACAACAGGTGCGTACATCATCTGGAAAAGGAGGTAGGTAATTTATCAATATCTAAGTATGGGCTGAGGGGAGTTTGATGATGCTTTGGTTTCCTCTTGACTCTTGAAGACTGGAGTCCTTGCACAGTGAAACCCCACAGTAGTAAGCACACATTAAGGTGTGCTTAATGAATAAGAATGAATTTCATGTCTTCAGACAGGGCTTCTGCTCACCAAGGCTTATCCATGACCTCCCACTGACCATCAGATGATTACAGTAGGAAAAAAAATGGTAGTGTAGGTGAAGGAAAAATACAGAGGAGAGACATTTTCACTGAATAATGTAGTGGTACAAATCTCTCGCCTATCTAAGGCAAGATGGCTACCTTTCTATCTAACTGCCCAGTGCTTTGTTCACAAAACCATGATCATTTTTTTATCTTACGATTAAGCTTTTTCCTGATATTATCTTTAAATATTTGTACAATGGGTTTCAATTCAACATGTCAGTTTGTGAGTACAAAGCATCTTGATCCATCATTCTTTCCCATCTTTCCCAGCCCCACCCATCCCTTTAGTTTTCCTAGTTCCATTTTCATGCCTATGCATTAAATATGTGACTGCCTTCTCCAACCCTTCCTCTTGAATCCAGGATGTCTATATAGACTCTGTGAGCTCAGGCAGATCCAGTGTACAATACAGAATGATCCCCCCTTGTCTTGGGCTTTGCTGAACTGGTTAACAGTGAGAGTTGCAAGATTGCTTAAGGAAATACCAAAGCCAGAGGACAGACAAGAAAGTTTCCCCCAGGCACAAGAGGTGATGGAACAAAAAAGAACATTGCAGTGCTTTCAACTCTTTGAGAACAAATGAGGTGTTTCCATTCCGATCTCTCTGGCATGTTTTAGGAAAATCTCGTCAAGGGGAAATGGGATTACTTAAATGTTCTGTGTTCTTGGATTCTGATAAGTCAGGCCAGAAAACCAAAGCAAAGCCAGTTATTTTTCTGCTCTGAGCTTTTCATCTCCAAAACATTACCATTCCTTTCCCTGCCCCACCCTCACAAATTTGAGAAGATAAAGACATTATAAGATTCCAGAGTTTATTGATCTGGTACCAGACACACATCCTCAGTCCGTGAAAACTCGGCAAAGCTAAATTCTCTTTGTTCTTAAATCTTCCATTCAAGTGTCTGGCTTCTAAAAAAAATAATCCCTTTCTTCCCAACAATCAAATGTTATCCTCACACTACCACTGTGCTCTTAACACTTACTGCACACATCACAGTGACCATCATTTCCTTGTTGCTCTTCCCAGCTCTGGGAGTATCCTCAAGCCTAGTGCTAGGATCAGCATATTGGAAAGGATGGTGTAAAGTGTTTATGGATGGATGGATGGGTAGGTGGATGGATGGGTCGGTGGATGGATGTTTAGAGGACTATATGGAGTCACTTTTGCTGAGGAAGATCTCTGTCTATAGTTTAATTATTTCTATAAGGGTGTCCAATCTACAGGATCAGCTCACTTGAGAGAGAAAAATAGGCCCCTTACTCTCCAAAGGAGATTTCATCAGCTCAGACAGCACTAGCTGTATTTTTATCAGGATTGAGACCGGTTCTTTTCTCCCTTGAATTCAAAGAAACCCATCAGTGGGATTTGCAAGAGGACAAGCGAGTAGCTAGCTGAGTGCGCCTGCTGGAGTTTGAGGAAACAAGTGGGCAGAAGCTTGGGCAGGAGGCCGAGAAGGGAAAGGAGGAGGGAGCCCAGAGGCCAACCCACAGCGTGGAGGAAGAAGCCTGGCATCTGTAGTGGGAACACAAGGCCAAGGGCCGGGGAGGGTGAGACACTGCAAACAACACCATTTGGACCATGCAGCTAGGAGAAGTGAACGGAGGGTGATTATGACACTACTCACTTAATGTCTCTGCTAATTACTGAATTTCCCCAGCTACTCTGAAATCCGCCCATATGGAAATCAAAACTCAGCATATTCGCAAGGAAGTTCTGTTCTTCACCCCCACCCCCCCACCCCCACACACCCAAAAAATGGGTTCAGCTGAAAATCTACTTGAGTGTGGGTTTTCCAGAGCATGAGAAAATAAAAGTGGCAGAGTGATGAGGTGCTAGAGCTGAGTCATCTTGAATGAGAAGCAACTCTCCCACCTTGCTCTCTATACTTCCCCTAAGCAGTAAAGACCAGAGGAACAACAAGGAGAAAATGAACTTCGAAGTCTTGAAGTTCCAGATACTGGCAACTCACACCTATAATCCTTAGGAGGCTGAGATCTGAGGATCACAGTTCGAAGCTAGCCTGGGAAGGAGAATCCATGAGATTCTAATTAACCACCAGAAAGCTGGAAGTAGAGTTGTAGCTCAAAATGGTAGAGCTCTAGCCTTGAGCAAAAAGAGCTCTCAGACCCTGAGTTGAAACACCATGACCAAAATAAAAAGGAGTCATTAAGTGCCTACTTCTCTGGGTACTGTCGATTGTCATCTCTTTTTATTGCTCTGTACTGCCCTGGTGTATATATCACCCTTACTGTGTTGATATTAGAGGAATCAATGACACTAAACTGCTAACTTAAGGTGACACATTGTCCCAGGATTCAAATTCAAAGCTAGATCACTTTTACTCCCACTCAGTACCCTCGACTGCTCCGAGGAGGTTCAAAGGTCTCAGGTTGGCCCATAAGGCCAAGATCATCAAACAGCAGCCAGATCAGGGCCCAGCCAGATGCTAAGAGCACCCACCTGGTAAGAGGTCCTAGAAGCATGTCAGGTAGTACTACTGTGTATAGGAAGCAGAAAGACAGGATGGCAATCAAGGAGACAGAGAGTATCCAGACCTAGAAGACAGAGTGAACTCTGTAATGTGAGCACAGCATCAACCAGTGGCTGCATTGCCTTTCATATCAGAGTTAGTCCCAGGATTCTGATACCACTGAGCTCAAGAGAACAAATTCCAAAACTGAGAAAAAGGAAAACATGTACTTCTAGGGAATATCATATACTCCATGCTACTTACTAGTCTCTTAATTTTTATCTTCACAAATCTTTAAAATGGGCATTTTCCTCTATAGTAAATCAAGAAAATGAGATTGAGAATAAAAAACAGGCAGGGGACAGTCACCATGCTTATAATCTCAGCTATTCCGTAGGTGGAGATAAAGAGGATTATGGTTCAAGGTCAGCCAGGGAAAAAAGTTAATGAGATTCCCCCATCTCATCAGCACAAGCTTGGCTTAGCGGTACACGCCTGTAATCTCCAGTATGTGGGAGGCTTAGGAAGGAGAACCATGGTCTGAGTTTTGCCCAAGCAAAAAGCAAGGCATTATCTGAAAAATAACTAGAAGCAAATAAAAGAGGCTGAAAGCATACATAACTCAAGCAGTAGAACATCTGTCTATCAAGCACACAACTCCAAGCTCAAAACTCCGGTACTACAAAAAAGAATTAATAACAATACTGACAATGGTTCCTTTTTATGGTTTGATTAGTACACATAAACCATGCCTGAGTCTGTCCTGAGTCCATTATCTCCTACGTCTAGGAACAGTACTGTTACTCCTCCTGACTTTACAAATGAGGAGTTGTGAAATGCAAAGCTTTCTATGATTTTCTAAAGTCTTAAAACTATTGAGTGACAGAGTTGAGCTGTATCCCCATGTTCATCCCCACTGTGGGGCAAGTAGCTGACTTTAGACCTGGAGAAGACTTGCCAAGTCTTGGAGGACTTCTATGGCTTTCTTCCCTGATTTCTCCCACTACCTGTGAGCCTGCTGGTCTTTCCTGTGACTTACAAATAACCAGAATGGTTGTTTGTGTTCCCACTGGGGCTGGGAAACAAAGGAGAGGTCTGTGGGGTGGGGAGAAGGGTCAAGTTGCCACATGGGCCCATCACCCATCAATCACCTCTTCCCACTCTTGTAATGGCCACCTGAGTAATGTGTGTACACAATAGGAATCTCCATCCAGTTGGATGCCTCCTCTAAGTATCCAGTTAGTTTAGGAGGGGGAAAAAACTTGCAGCCCAAGATCCCTGGTCGTGCCAATCTGACACACGTGCTCATTGGCCAGAGGTGTGCAATGGGAACCCAGCCTCAGCCTTCCTCGCCTCACTTAATCTCTTCTTCCAGGCCTCTACCCACTAGTGATTCAGCTTCCCTCAACCTCTCTTTCCCATGGCCCAGGCAGCCCAGACCTTCGACTACAGCCTCTAAGCCATAGGGAACCATCCAAGTCTAACCCTTGTATAAATCACTCAGTTATGTGGAAACCAGGGACCAATATTAGAGACAGTAATTGTTTCTGGACCCAAAGGGAAGTACCAAACACTCTCCCCACGAAGCCCTTCTGTAGGGAGCAGGCCATGCTCTTGCTGTGCCCACCCAGAGATGGAGCTGTGCAGCCCAGTTTCACTGAAGACCCCCTGTGGAACACAAGTTCAAGGTCCAATCTTGCTTGTAGAGCAAAAATGCAAAGAGTCAGTTCCTTGAAAATATATACTTTGGACTGATTTTCAAACCAGCATGACTCCCTGATCTAGAAATTTAAGGGCAATCAGAGCCCCTAAAATGGATGTTATCTCCTCTTGCTGATTGGTAGGACTATATGAGGTGCTATGCAATATTTCTCTCCTGGGTGCACAGACTCACTGCCCTCTGTTCTTGCTTGTACAATGAGTATCCTTGCAGACCTGACCGACAGCAAGCCAAGTAGAAAGTGCATTGGAAAAGGCCACCAGAGGGCCCAGACCTGCAGCCCAGGGATGGCTTTGTTGTGGTTGTTATCATGTCATCATAGCTGTTGCTTTAATATCAGTCTTTCCAAACTGGGAGTAAATGTTACAGGCTGGTAGAAATGGTATTGTGACAGCACTGGCTTTGGAGTTGGAACTTCCAGCTCCATGTCTGGTACAAAGTAGATGCTTCAGTCGATCAAACTTGTTGTTCTCACCTGCCAAGGGAACTAAAGGAGGATCTAATCCTACTCTACCCACTCTACCCCAAGTATCTGTGAATAGAGCCATTTATACAATATACCCAGGTTGCATGTGAATTGGCCTTCAATGCTATGTCACACCAGAAAGAGATACCATTTGCCCTTCCAAATGGCACTTTGGAAGGAGTTAAGCCATATCATCAAACCAGAGAGCAGAGCAGCAGGGGAGAATTCCTCAGAGGTCAGCCCTGATTCATGTGGAGTACCGTGTATCTTCTGAAGAGGTGGAAAGGGCGAGAAACAGTGTCTGAACAGGGACATGACAGCAGGAACATGACTGAACCATGTGGAACAGCAACTCTGTTGGATATGTACCTCTGTCCTTTGCTTGTCCACGTGGTATGTAAGTTGTCAGCACCCAGGTTCTGCCTAATTAAACATATTTGCTGGCACAAAAATATACACTGATGGATGATGAAAAAGGAAGACAAGATAATGTTTACACTGAATTTTAACAGCTCATGGGTGACTTTTTTTTGAATTAGACTCCAAGTGGCTGGGCATCAGGAGATAAGTACGGATGGGGTGCCGTCAGCATATTCCTCACCCACAATAAGATGCAGTTTGGGAGGGAAACATGAAAGCAACTGTGGGAGCTGTCCAAGGTGCTGACTGCATCCATCTACAGCTTCTGAGTCCAGAACACTTAGGGGATAGCTTAAGAGAGAGGCTGGATTTAGGATTAGAAGTTGGATATAAAATAAGGAAGCACAACTACTGAAAATTCAGCAGGTTCGCTGGACCCTGCCCACACAGTGCATCAGCAACTGCCTTCCAGGACAACTGACACCCAGCATGGACAGCTGGGCTGAAAGTGCTCCGTTCCCAGGTAGCAGAGACCAGGGAGAAATGGGAAATGAGGATGAGGGGGGAAGTATGCAGTAATCAGATGAACAAGAGTTCTAGCACGCTTTAGGAGGGACTCTACTAGAGTGGCCAAGGGGTGTCCGTTTGCTACTCCTACACATTCACTGGTCCCTATAATCCCTCATCCATTCACAGAGCCACTGTAGTCAGGACAGAAAGAGGCTGTGGGGGGAAGAGGGTTAGAGGCCAGGAGAAGCAGAGATAAGAAAGTAAATGCTCAGTGCTGAGAGTAGAGACAGGGGAGGAGAAGAAGGTGATCTGTGTTATTGCCAATGTGTCAGTCACAATTATGCACTAGCGAGGAAAGTAATAAAGTTACATTATTCACACATTACGTGGAACAAGCTATTCAGTGCCGCCTTCCTCCGAGCCAAATATTGTGATAATTTTAGAGATCATAACTTAATTGAACAATGAATTAATAAGCTCGTGTGTGGACATTTTCCTTTTGTGTGTATGTGTGAACCAAAAAGCCTGAGGTTTTCTTCTCTGTTCTCTGGGTGGGCCACACAGGTGTCAGTCGGCAAAGCAACACACACACACACACACACACACACACACACACACACACACTTCCTCAGGGAGAGCCCCACAATGGGTGATTCTTTATCTGGTCTTTCTGTAGCTGGGCATATGAGTCATTGGTGAGAGAAATCCAGCTGAATGTCTGTAAGACATAGCTCTATCTTGGTGGTTCTTCAAGTGTGGGGTTCCCAAAGCAACACTATCACCATCACTGGGAACTTATTAGAAATTGAAACTCACTGGCTTCACCTAGCCTTCTTGTATCAGAAACTCTGGGGGTGAAGTCCAGAAGTCTGTGTGATAGCTTTCCACGTGACTCTGGTACCAAATAATATTTGAAAATCACTATATAGTCTAGGTGGCCAGGAATCGCGGGATAAGTGATTTGTGCAGTGGGGAGCCTTGCCCTTCCTTTCCCCTAGGAGATGATGCTGAGGGACTTAAGGCATTGTAACACAGACCCCAATACCAGGAGTCAGAGCTCCAGATTTGCATCCACAGCTTGGGACAAGTGACACGGCCTCGGAGACTGATCATCTGCAAATATAATGGTAACAATTCCTGCCTCTTTGCAAGATTGTTGTGGGGATAAAATGAGCTAATGGGTTTGAAAGTGCTTTGAAAAAAAACTATGAAAGTGCTAACAAAAGTAAGGGATTGTTACTCTGTCAATACAGGAGAAGGCTGTGACAGCGTGACAGGTCTGCTACAGGTGCAAATCGTCACGGGGTGAGTGGGCTCCACCTGCACCGCCCCCACACTCCTCCCTCCCTTGCAGTTTTTTCTCCTCATCTCTCTACTTCTCTTCCCCCCACACACACACACACACAATTCCACTCGCTTTGAGCAGAACCAGTGGAGGGTGGTTTGCAGGGAGGAGAAATAGACTGTGCTCAGGATCTTGTAAGTTGTGCTTATGAATAGTCTCAAATTGTGAATGGCAGGGCTGGGAATGTGGCTTAGTGGTAGTTTGCCTAGCATGTACGAAGCTCTGTGTTTGATTCCTCAGTGCCCTATAAGCAAAAAATAGTAATAAAATAATTTTTGTCGGGCACCAGTGGCTCATGCCTGTAATCCTAGCTACTCAGGAGGCTGAGATCTAAGGATCTCAGTTCAAAGCCAGCCCAGGCAGGAAAGTCTGTGAGACTCTTATCTCCAAGTAACCACCAGAAAACCAGAAGTGGTGCTGTGGCTCGCGTGGTAGAGAACTCACCTTGAGCTGAAGAGCTAAGGGACAGCACCCAGGCCCAGAGTTCAAACCACAGGACCGAAAAAAAAATGAAATTGTGAATGGCATCCTGTTGGAGTTGGTGTGTCTAGATGCCTGTGCTTCAAACTCTGGCCCCACTGTGTGGCTTGTGACTCTTCACACTCTTTGGCTCATTTTCTTCGGGTAGGAAATAGGAATAAGAGCCAGGCATGAGTGGCTTACACCTGTAATCCTAGCTACTCAGGAGGCTGAGATCTGAGGATTAAGATTCAAAGCCAGCCCAGATAGGAAAGTCCATGAGACTCTGAGCTCCAATTAACTACCCAGAAATGCTGGAAGTAGAGCTGTGGCTGAAATGGTAGAGCACTAGCCACGAGCAAAAGAAGCTCAGGGATAGTGCCCAGGCCCTGAGTTCAAGCTCTAGAAGCAGCAAAATATAAAATAAAATTAAACATCACACCATAGCCCAACTGAAAACACTTAGCGAAAAATTGAGCTCCATTCCTTCCCCTTCCTCACGCTGCCCCACACAAAGATGGTACCCTTTGAACACTCTGGATAGGTACAAGAAATCTCGTTTCTGGAAGGCAAACTCACACGTTTCTAAACTTAACTCATCCATGTAGAAATGGAGACTTTTTACCACCCACAAGGCTGAATTTTCTTCTACATGAAAGCTGGAGTTTCAGAATAACCTGAAATCAACAGGCTCCTTCTAACCACATATCTGGTCACAGAATGGCTTGAAGTGACCCAACGAGTCTATTAGAATCCTGGAAGAAGACAGAAGATGTTCTTGAACAAGGTGATTTGGAAGAGTTCAATGCATTACTTACAAGGTGGTTCCCAGGGAGTGACCCAAGGAATAAGGATGCAGACTGGTCAATAGAAAAGAAAGGAGGGGTTAGAGGCAGGGCTCAGTTGGTAAAGCACTACCAATGAATGAAAGCAGCAAGTTCCTACCTTGAGTCCCAGTCTTGGGCCTTAAAAAAGGGGAAAGAAAAAAGAAAGGAAGGAAATTGTCTTACAGGGAAGCCACCATGACTAGAAACTGTGAGCTTCCATCAAAAGTCACAAGAAGTCCTAAGATGATCTCACAAAGGGCCAGAGGATTGGAGTCCAGCCCACTTTTCCTACTTCCTCCCATGTCCTGCTAACCCAGATCCTATGGCAGAAACATCCACTGTTGGGAGTCTACATAGTTCAGTCTCTCAGGACTCAGGGCTAGGCAGACATGGTCCTGAAAGAGCAAATAGAAGGCAAACAGTAAATAAATGCCATACCCCAGGGAAGGGACCCTTTTACAGCTGCCTTGGCTCCCTGCTCCATTTATCCATTTAGAAAGGAAATATCATGAGAGGCCCAAGAAACACCCCTTTTGGCCCAGAAGTCCTTCAGCTGGTGCCCCCCAGCCTTCACCCCAGCGCTTCACCCCTGGATGTTCATGAAGCTGGCAGCTGCCACTCATTCTCAAGCACTCTTGAATCCCTGCTGAGCTTCCTGGGGTACAGACATCTGCTTGGCTCCTGCAGCAGAGATCTGATATGCCTCCACTCACGTGCACACATCCTGGATCAAACCAAACTCTCAGGGTAAGCCCAGGCTAAAGAGGAGCAGCCCCGCCAGAGAGCAAGTTCATCGTGAGGAATACGTATGAGACAACCTTTTGTACATAGGCTTAGTCCAGAAGTAAAAGCAGGCATGGGAAGAAATGTGAAGGGGAGTAGGCAGAGAAGGAGGAAGAGGAAAACTAAAATTGCAGAAGCATTGTAATTAACATCTTCAGCCCTGCATTTCATGGCCAGTAATTCCTGGCTCTCTTCAATAGGATGTGCCCTTTAAATGTTCATTATCAGAGATTTATAAATTGTGTGGTTTGGTGCCTCTGTTGGGCTGATGCCAGCTACTTTCACAATATCCCCAATGGGATAGATCCATTCAGGACAGACCCCTCCCCTTCCCCTCCCTTTCCCACCCCCCCACCCCCACACAGGACATTACTACAGAGGAAGGAGGCAATAGAGATGCGGGACTGGCTCTGGGCAGCAAGCAGGCTGGATTTCAAAATTCTGATTAGATGAGAAGATGGGAAAAGATGAAGATGCATGGCCTCACCTTCCATTCAGGCTTAGAGAATGAAGTGTCAGATCTCTGCTGTGGACAAAGTGAAAAATACACGCTGCTCCAAGGCAGACATGGATTCATCTCCAGAAGGCAATCTGTGGGAAGACTGGCCATAGAACAAGTCATTAAGGAAACTGAGTTCACCCACCATTGGGGGTAGGTGCCATGAGAAGGGCCTTTCCTGCCCAACAGACCTCAATCATTTGCCAACTGTGTGATGTCATGGATACAAAGGTTAGACATATGCTTGCAATCTGAGAAGTGGGATGCGAGTTAAGGCATGTCTGCATAGGTCAGGTCAGGTGTGCTGCTGGTTCTGGATACCCTAGACCATGCTCCAGCAAACAAAGAATAGCACTGGCTTCTAGAATATTCTCATAATCCTTCTTAGAGGAAGGTGAGGCTGGGCTGGACCGCTGAGGAGAGAGAAAGTTTGGACAGGGTGGGAAGCTGGAGCGCAACAACCATGGTTGTTGCTTGACGGTTCATGTCTGCAATCCCAGCTACTTGGGAGATGGAGATCAAAGAGGATAGCAGTGTCTGGCCAGCCCAAGAAGGAGCTAGTTAGTCCCCAACTCAGTCAATAAGCCAGGCACAGTGGTGTGTACCTATGATTCCAGCTATGTAGGAGGTTGTAAGAAGGAGGATTGAGTTGTGAGGGCAGCCTTGGGCAAAAGTGCAAAAACCCTCTGAAGATCACAGTTCAAAGCCAGCCTGGGCAAGAAAGTCCATGAGACTCTTTTCTCCAATAAACCACCAGAACACTGGAAATGGTGCTGTGGCTCAACGGGTAGAGCACTAGCCTTGACCACCAAGAGGCTAAGGGACAGCACCCAGGCCCTGAATTCAAGCCCCATGACCAGAAGAAAAAAAAAGCAAAACACTACTAGAAAAATAATTAAAACAAAAAAAAAAGCTGAGAGATGTGGCTCAAGTGGTAAAGTACCTGCCTGGCTAGTATGAGGACCTGAGTTCAATTCCTGGTTCCACCAAAATAAATAAATAAATAAATGTGAGCAGATGGTGGGAGAAGCAGGTGGGAAACTTTACAAGGGTTCCTGAAGGGTATTCAGTAAAACATTGCAGCACCAATGTACAGGGTTGACGATGGTCTTGGACTAGAATCATGCCCTGGTCTTATTCCAGTTTTATTTAGTGGTTTTATCCCTCAAGTAGCATAGGCCCTTTTTTTCCCAATGGACTCAATGGGTGGGATGGGAGTAGGGGTAGAGAGCCCTCTCATTTCTCAAGTGAGCAGACTGAGCATTGGTGAGTAGTGTGAGAGACAGAATGAGGAGGCGGCGGGCCTTTGTTTTGTCAATGCTCTCTGCAAAAGGAACTCAAGGATCATGGTCCTCCAAGCCCAAACCTCCCTGTCCAAGTTCACTCTGAGCATCGGACATCCTTCTCCTCCTGCCAACACCCCTCCCCCCATAAAGAACATCCTTGTCCCTCCACCCTATTATTGCCAATGCCATCTTCCTTCTCTGCAGCTAATGAGGCAGCAGGCCCCACGCAGGGTCCCAGTGACAGCTGCTCTGAGCATGTTTACTGAAGCCAGCCGCTGGACCTGACAAGATGTGTTAATTAGGAGATGATGTACCATGGTAGGCACCCCGGCCACGTGGCAGCCAGACGGGCAGTGTCAGTCACCACGAGCCAAGGAGCAGCCATGACATTTTTAATTAAGGAAAAGCATGTTCCTGTCTCCGGGTGACAGCCTTGGATATGGTGAGGACAGTACCCCTGGTTGTCTCAGCAAGGACCACCCTGAAGCCTACCCAATCAATAAGGGTTGGCTAGAGGGTTGCCTGCAGCGAGCTTCGATGTGGCTTTCCAGGCTCTTCACAGCCTAGCTTTGGCTTGTTTCTCCTTCGTCCTCTCCTCCAGCAGTCCCGACCATCATAGGATGAACTTTCACAGAGTCTGCCCCTGCCCTCCCTCGGCCCCCCTCCTGCCTTACTTCAGCCTGAAATACACACCCACATCTCCACCTCCCTATCCAAATACAAACACTGAGCTCCTCCAAAAGCTGTGCCTCATTCCTACACACACACACACAAACACACACACACACACACACACACACACACACACACACACATGCATTCCTTCCTCAGAGGGCTCAAAATTGTGGTTGTCCTGTTAAAGTCACTTAGCAATAGGCTGCCATTTACCAATAGAGCAGGATGAGACCCAGCTGTTAGAAATCCTGAAACGCTTTCATCCCAGCTGCTCAGTAGACACTGTTCCAAGCCCCTGCCCCTCCTCACACCTCACTCCAGCCTGCTTTTCCTTCCTTTCCTAAACCTTCTTCCAAGACACCCATCACTCCCCAGCAACCAAGGATTTAATGCCTGGCACGAAGGGTTCAGCCAGGAGCCCGGTTCCTATGTCCTTTCTGTCTGGCCCACATGCTTACCCTGCAAATTGCTGCTTACCAGTCTGATGTCTCTCGAGGTCTAGGTCAGGGGTGATGATGTTTTCTCCATCAAAATGGTATGTCTGCACAAGTGCTTGGGCTACTGTTTGCAAAGTACAGGTTGGGAAAGGGGTGGACTCCACCTCTCCATTTCCCAACAAGATCTCCAGTATTCGTCTGATTTGAGATACAAGGGGTGGGTTGTTAGTTTTCTTGGGGGTAGTGGGGGGTAGGTCTCAATCCCCTAAGGTCTCCTCCTGGACTCGTGACTCAGAAGCATGATTCTTACAGTGCCAGCATATACATACAGTCTAATCTCTACTAATGCCCAACAGGTTTCGGGTTCCAAAACCCATTCATTGATTCATTCATCAAATAAGCAGACAGCGTGCCTAGGCCCATGTAGGAACGATAAAAGTGCAAAGGCCTGTGCATGCATTCCTTCACCAAAGGCAAAAGGTGACAAGAAAGGTGTCAGGATCAGTAGACAAGGGAAGCTGTCATGATAAAGATGTCATAAAGGGATAGGAGTGTTGGATGCTCTTACTCTAACCCAGCAGAGGCAAGAGTAGGTTGTTCTCCAGGCCAGGCAGGGTAGAATTGACCCTTAAAGCAAGGGTAGGAGTCTTCTGATTAACAAGGGGTCATCCAGACACAGAAGAGTCCAGTGTGAAAGGGGGATAAAAGGGCACAGACTGGCCATCCATGCTGAGAAAGCTGGGAGGGGCAGGACATCACACTGCACACAGAGGACGAGGAGGGATCAGGAAGCCATTTTTTCTGCCAGCAGAGAGAGGCTGATGGAGATCTTCATGCTAGGAAGTGACAAGTTCAGATTTGTCTTGTAGCAAGATAATGTGAGTAGCAGTGTAGAGAATGAATTGAAGTAGAGGACAGATTGGGCAGCCTACAGAATTTGACTGAAATGGCATTCGTTTGATAGCAATTGATTCTTTACAATTACCAACCTTGAGATTGTAAGAATCTTTTTGGAAGGAAGAAAAAAAATCACCTTTTTTCGGGCCATGTATTCCAAATGGTTTCCAAAGAGCATACTAAAAGATGATCAAGTCTAAAGCTAGGTAACAAATGCTCAGTCCTGGATTCTAGCCCTCCATGACCAACTCACCGTGTGACCTTGAATCGGTCACTTAACCTCTCTGAAAGAAGTCACTGGAATCATGCTCCTAAGCAGTCACTGGCCCAATAAAGGAGCAAGGGTTGGATCAGCAAGGATTGAAGAAGATCCTCTGCTTTCTAATAGAGCTATTTTGAGCATCTAGTTAAAGAGGGGAAAGCAACTCACCCTATTTTCTGCAGTGGGGTAAAGTCTCACCTTCTGAGGCTCAGCAAACTTCATGGGGGAAGTTAGACTTACCTCTGAATTCCTTTGCGATGAGTGAATAGAAAATTCTGCTTCCAGTCACCTCTGCACTGAGCCCCACTGCCCATCTGCCTCACCCCCAATGCCTACCATCCTAACTCCAGTAGAACTGAGGAAAACACAGGCTGTGTCCCCAGGTCCCGGGCCAGTATCGGAGGGCCCCTTCCAACAGCCACGCCCCTGCTCCCCAAAGTTGGCTTCAAGTCAAGCATCTAGAGGTCGCCCGGCATTACATCATGACAGGTGTTATTGATGCCTGGGAATTACGCAGCCCTTTGAAAAATCACAGCCACAATATTTGTCTCCATTAACATCCATGGCAGCACTTCAGTGAATCAATAGGATACTTAATGCTGAATTACACGACAAGCCCAGGCAGCCTGTCTCTGGTGAGCTTAATCTGTCAGGTGGATAACACCGAAGCCCACTCTGAAGCCATCAGGAATAAGAAGGGGAGATGGGATTTTTTTTCCATACCCTTATAACCATGCATTCGTTTACCTGGCTAGAAACAAACCACTGATTCTTGTGTTGTCCAATTATAATTGCATTTAAGGCACCTGACAGCACTTGCCTCATCTTCCTTGTGCAGATGATTCGTGTTTCGTGTTCTGAGAAAAGACCTCAGGTTTTGTTTTTCTCCTAGTGGAAATCAGAGCAGAGGAAAAGAATAATCTGTTTGGGGGAATAACTTATTATTTTTGTTGCACAACCCAATCTTCCCTTCTCTGACTGTCCTATCCTTTACTCCGGCTTCCCTGCCTAGATATCTTAGCTCCTTATTCCTACTGATCTAACCCAAAAGATCACTTTCTTTGTCTATTACATGGCCTAGCCTCCAAAGATCTCAAAGCACTAAATCCACAGCCATTCCCAGTAAGGAAGGGCCACCGGTAGAAAAGCAACCAGGGCAGATGATGAAGAGACTCTCCTCTTCCTTGTCTGTACCTCTGTGCCCTTCACTCTGACCAGTTTAAACATAATTTGTTAAATTCAGAGACATATCCACTAATTTCCAGAGAACTACCCATTTCTCAATAGGCTAGAGTATCTACCTGCCAGAATTGGTCAGGGAAGATATTGTTTATACTAATGGCCCCAACACAAGGAAAGAGACTGTCTGGTTCATTTGTTCATGCCCTTCAGGACCTAGAACTTCAATGTGTGTTGAGTTTCTAGCTTGATATTTATTCTTCTCACCTCTGTTGGCTGACCTATCACTCAATAGTAAGAAACGAAGAAGGGCTACCCTATGTATGCAACCTGTGTGGGCTTCCTTCTTGCTCACTCTGACCCGTCTTCCATTCAAGGCTCAAACGGGTGCTTTTCTGACCATTCCTGCTACAAAGCCTCATCAACCAGCACGTTAGGCAGCCAAGATCAGAGAATACTGACATCGTCCCTTCCTGTACAGAATTTCGGAGTGATGAAGGACAGCACACAGAAAAGATTGTGAGTTGTGAGGGAATTCAGAGAACTTCCTGCTCCGTTCACACATACTCTAGATTGAGCCCATTTGCTGCTCTGAACACTGACATCAGGACCTTGTTTCCCACACTACCAAGGAGTAAGTGGGTTTTCTGGTGATGTAGTTCACTTCTGTGCAGAGACATCTTTGGCTGTGGTGTCTCATGGCACACTGATAGATATCTTCCATCCATGTGGACATGTGCTTAAAAGAGGAAAGAAGAGAGATCGTTGCCTATGTCACCTTAGAAAAATGGCTATTGTCCTTTATCCTACCATGTTTTTGCTTGACTTTGTCTTGTTTTGTTTGGGGCATTACTGGTTTTTTTATTTTTTTATTGTGAAAATACCATACAGAGGGGTTACAATTACATGAGCAAGGTAATGAGTGCATTTCTTATCAAGCATTGTTGCCTCCTCCTTTGTTTCCCTTTCCCATCCCTTCTCATCTCCTCCCCAAGGCCCCCCCCCCATTTTTCTACATAACAACTTGTACATCTCATTGTTGCAATGGGTCCACCCGTATCCCTATTTAAACAATGTGTTTCTTCTCTTCCCCTCCCCAAATTATACCAACATCAAATACAGTGAAAACAGGGTTTATACCATGGGGGAAGGACATACAAAGCAACAAAGAAATCATCTTATAAATATGTTAGAAACAATAGCAAGAAAGAAAAAATATTTGAGTCCTTATCTTGGAGTTCATTTCGCCTAACATCAACTTATCTGACCATTTCTGCTTGTCTCAGACATATACTAGTTATTGCAAATAAGGGAAACCATGGGGGCATTACTGGTTTTTAACTCAGAGCCTTCCTCTTTTAGGTAGATAGATGTGTTAGTGCTGAGCCAGGCCTCTAGCCCCTATTTCTCTTTCCTTATCTCTAAAGTTCACCCAGCATGTGATGGGAGAGTTCAGTGGGATTTGTAGTGAGCAATGCTTTATGAGTTATATGTAACATATCTATTATATTTGAAACCTGGGTCCTTGGAGTCAGATTGCTTGGTTTTGAACTCTGGGACCACCATTTGCAATGTTGGGCAAAATGCAACATCTACTGGATATCTTAGTTTCCTCACAGTAAAATGGAGCTAATGATAGTATCTGCCTATGTAAGGTCTACTTAAGAATGAAAAGCATTAATCCTGTGAAGCAGTTGGGGCAGGCAGCAAGCACTATAAAATGTGCAGCTGTTGTGTTTTCCCTCTTTAGAATTTGAGCCCTTGACAGTCAAGAATCTGGTCTCCCCAGAAGTGTGATGAAGATGCCAACTTAATTGCAAGGGGTCATGGGAAGAGGAGGAATGTGCTGCTGTCACAAGTGTCCCTCACTCATCACTGGGAGAGATTCTCAGGACAGATCCGGCTTCTCTCCTCCCCCTTCCCGCACCCTTCCTTTCTTCCTTTCAGACCCCAAAAGTGCCAGAACCCACCCGAGATAGACTATGTCATTGGGAACAGCATTTTAGAAAATGCCTTGGAAAAGAAGCCTATAGAAAGCACCCCAAAATTCCTTAACATTTTCTATAAACACTAAGTTCTTCACTGCATGGTTTAGCAAATGAACAGTGACTCTAGGCAACGCACCTCATGGATATGACAGGAGTCAGGAATACCAAGAATGAGATTAGTAAAGTAATCCTCATACCTCCTCTAATCTGGGACAAAAACTTAGTGACCAAACCTACCAGCTAATGATCACACCCACCAGGGTCTACCCAATGCACCAACAGGCTGTCAGCTTGCCAGAAATCAACCAGTCAACGGTGCCAGCAACCCCCAGACCTTCACCTTTATCATTAGCCAGATATGGGCATTGTTTTTTTTTCACCCATGCTGGACAAGATCATTATCTGCAGAAAGTTGGAGAAACATGATGATGCATCTCATTTTATATAGCACATTAAGGCTAGAATTTAGTACAAGGCCGTAAAGCACATCTAAAAATATAAGGCAATATAGTAAAAATCAATAGGGATTATTAGGAGTAAAGTGTTCTATCTGAGGCAGTAAAGTCTTGGAAATCCAAGAAAGCAATGTTCTTGTAAAAAGTATAACAAATGACTGTGATTTAATCACTTGGTAAATAACTCCAGTGTTTCAATATGTTTTATAGTTTCATGGTATTAAAAAAAAAAAAGGCACATTAAGGATTCATCCAAGATGTTTCATATCAAGAATATATATCCAAGAGTAGTATCATTTTGACAATTTGTGCTTTTAAATAATAATAGTATATTATTTTCTCCATGGATCTACTTTTTAAGGCTCTGGCATGCTTTTAAGATATCACTTACTACTAGGCTATCACAGAATCTCAAGTCTTTGAACACATGAAATTATGCTCTTCAGAACTTCTCTCCCAACTTCACAGAAAAGGCAAAGACTTGGGAATCCCTACAGGAAGTTGGTTTTCCTAACTACTTTCCCTTCCACGGGGTACTAATTGCAAGACATCCAAATGCTGGTTTTGAAAAAGATGAAGCCATTTTGTTTAAAGTCCTGATCACCTATTTAAATAACCCAAATCAAAAGGGGGTCTCCCCCTCCCCCCCCCCCACTCCCCATTCCGGGCTGCTCTGAATAGTCAAATGAAGATTAAACTCTTGATTTAAGTAGCTACATCTTAGCAGTAATTAACACGTACATCAAATACTTTTTTCCCCTTTGATATGATATGGTACTAGAATTTAAACCCTGATGAAGGTGCCAAAATTAACTGCAATGGGAAATGAATAATAATTCTTTGAAGATGACTTTGCCCTTTGCAACAGCTTACATTCAAGGTCTTTCCTAGGTTCTGTCCCTGCTGTTAGATGTCTGCAAGTCAGACACACAGGTCAGGTCCACAGATCTGTGAGTCCACAAAAGAAAAGGCAAAGCAAACAAACAAGACCCCTCCGGCTCCCTGTGCAAATTCATTGGGGTCTCATCCTGCTCACAGAAGGGAGAGAGCCTCTTTTACTAGGGCCTGCACTAAGAAGAAAGCAGAAGTTGTCTGCTTTGGGTTTAGATGATTTATATGAAGCTAAAGAAGGAATTTAAAGCGGGGTATGAGGAAGGAAAAAAAATGAGATCAAGAGATCTGTAAAGGCATTTAAAGCAGGAAAGAAAAGAATGAATAGACCAGAGAGGGACTAATTTGTATCTTCTTCTTAGTATAGAAATCCCTTGATTTAACTTTCCATGGCAGAGATTCTGCAGAGTGAGGGTCTATCTGAGACTTTAATAAAGGCTGTGGACTTTCTTCCTAGACAAACACACACCACATACCCATACACAGGGTGGGCCTTTCCATCACAATCCCACTTTGAGAACACGACCACACCAAAACTTAGTACCCTGCTCTTCATAATGAGTGTCCTTGCAATGAGAGTCCCCTGCAGTGCTTGGCTGGTCAAAGTCATATTTCATACTAGGTGCCACCTTTTAATAAAGGTACAAACAAAGCAAGAGGTGAGCCAGTAAAGGATGATGGCTGGGCCTAAACACAAAGATGGTGGGGTCTCGAACCAATGACATATAGAAAGAACAAGGGAACATGTAGAAGGAACTGCAAGGAGATACCATAAGCTGGTCAGAACAACTTAAAGAGAGAAGTAACCTTTAGATTTGATTTGATCTAAAATATAAGGGCCATGACTGGAAGAGTCAGGCTTGAGCAGGAGGAGAAAGAACGCTCTTGTCAACCAAATCTCCAACCCAACTGATAGCATCCCACCACCTCGGATACAGTCCAAAGTCCCTCACATGGGCAGGTGGGGCTAAACCATCTGGCTCTTCCTTCCTTCTTAAGCTGGTCTCCCTCCCTTTCCATCCTCCTTCTCCTTGATGTATCTAACGTGTCAAATGCAGTGCATCCTCAGAGCTCTCATCTCTCCAGCTTCCTCTGCCACAAATACCACTCTCCTCAAAGCTTTGGGATATGTAGCTTTTTTTTTGTCGTGGGGCTTGAACTCTGGGCTTGGGCACTGTCCCTGAGTTCTTCAGCTCAAGGTGAGTGCTCTACCTCTTGAGCCACAGCACCACTTCTGGTTTTCTAGTGGTTTATTAGAGATAAGAGTCTCACTGACTTTCCTGCGCAGGCTGGCTTTGAACTGTGATCCTCAGATCTCAGCCTCCTGAGTAACTAGGATTACAGGTGTGAGCCACTGGTGCCCAGCTGATGTATCTTTTTTATTTAATCTTTGGTGTTATTACTGGGACTTGAACTCAGGACCTGGATACTCTGGATACTTTTCTACTCAGAGCTCATGCTCTACCACTTGAGTCACATCTCCACATCAGATTTTTTGATGGTTCATTGGAGATAAGAGTCTCACAGACTTCCCTGCCCAGGCTGGCTCTGAACTGTAATCCTCAGCCCTCAGCCTCCTGAGTAGCTACGATATTGCCATGAGCTCCCAGCACCCAGCTCATGGACCTTTCTTGTTGTTCAGGTCTCCATTCAGTTGCGAGCTCTCGCTTATCCATTCAATTCTAAGTGGTCCCACACCCTGGTAAGCTCTACCACTGCCCTATTGTCTTTACTGCATGTATCTCCACCTGCAACTAGACTATTATAGTGTCTATTGCTTGCTTACCAAGCTAGAAATTTAGATCCAAGGAAGCCAGGGCCCTCACTGGTGTGCCAGCTTATAGACTAGTGATTGACACATGGTAGACATTTATTAAATATTCCTTGGGTGAACAAATAAAAGATCAAATAGTGGGACTGCAGCCTCATAGAGTAATTAATGATTTTCCCATCCATACGGGTGGCTTAATCAAGTCACAGTCCTTATCAGAGATGCTAGGGGAGCCCATTTGAATTAACTAGGCAAGGTAAGATGAAAGGTAGCTTTCATGTTCACATACTTGTGGTACAGCAAGGAAAAAGCTGCTGCTGCTGCTATTGGGTAGAGATGGTTTAGGTTTACCCCAAGTGCTCATTTCTGTAAACTCGATCTTTAGTGTAGTGATGTTGAGATGTTATGGAACCTTTACAATGTGAGGTGTAATGAGGGGGGTCGTTACATTACAGGGTATCCTGGTCTCTGATGTATGTTATGGTTTGTAGATGATCTGTTCCCCTAAAAGGCACATGTGTCAAAGGTTTGGCACCATGGAGAGGTGACTGGATGATGAGAATGCTCACTTCTTCACTAGATGGATCCAGCAATGAGTCCATAGCAGAGTAGGCCATGAGGAAGTAAGGCTAAGTTGGAAGAAGTAGGTCACTGGTGTATGCCTTTGAAGGGTTTATCTTTCTGTCGTCTCTTCTTCTCTCTGATTGTGGCCACCATCACGTGAGCAACTCTGCTCTTCCACATACTCCCTCCCCACCACGATGCTCTGCTTTACCATACCCAGGAGCAATGGAGTCACGTGATCGCAGCATGGAACCCTGAGCTAATGTAAACCTTTCCTCTTTTTTTTTTTTTTGTTTTTGGTCAGTCATGGGGCCTGAACTCTGAGCCTGGGTGCTGTCCCTCAGCTCTTCAGCTCAAGGCTAGCGCTCTACCACTTGAGCCACAGCGCCACTTCTGGCTTTTTCTGCTTATGTGGTACTAAGGAATCGAACCCAGGGCCTCATGCATGTAAGGCAAGCACTCTACCACTGAACCACCTTCCCAGCCCAAACTTTCCTCTTTTAAAAGCTGTTTCTCTTGGGTATTTTGCCACAGCAATGAAAAGCTGACTAATGCAATGTACTTCTTGTGGAACCCCAAGGTAGCTCTCTGGCTGTTATAAGTTGTTAGAAAAGCAAATCTGAATTGAACTCTGACTTCTGTTACCATCATGTGATTTTGTTCTCACACGAGTTCCCTCCATGATGCAATCTATTGACAGGCTCTCACCAGAGGTCATAACAACGATTGCTGTTCAATCTTGTACGTTTAGCCTCCCAAACTATAATCTGAATATGTCTCTTCTTTATTAGGCTACCCAGCCTCTACTTTTTGTTATAGTAATAGAAAATGAATTAATATGCCCACCTTTCAAGTCAAACATAACGAGTTCAAATCTTCATTTCACTACTAATGTATGATGGGTATCAAAACAACCTCCCTTGATCTGAATATCCACACACGAAAAAGTGAAAACTGTAACATCTATCTTGCTGGGTTCTGTGGAATACTTAAGCACACAATACATGCAGTGTAGTTAATACAGTGTCAAACACCTAGTAGGGACTCCACAAATACCAGCTATAGTAATTCCACATTCATAATTTGCTCCACAACACATCAGCATTTGATAAGCAGGTTGGTTTTTTTCTCGCAATAGTCAAGCAAGAAAACTATTTGTAGGGCATCTTTTATTTCCTAAGTTAAAATAGCATGCCTCCTCAAAATTGTTTTTTTGCAAGTGAATCAGCATAAATTGGGGAAAAAGCAGAAATCAAACCAAATATCCAGCCTTGAACTTCAGTTCCAAATTATCAGTCTACTTATAGTCCCAGATTTCTCCACAAGTAAATCTTGTGATCTTCTGTGTCCTCTACTGTTGTTGCAGAGTGGAATTAGCCCAGGGAACGTGTTTCTTTTTCTGGCCTACCATCAAGTAGCATGGGTATGTCAAATCTAGGTTTGTTTGGTAATAAGAGCTCTTTTTCCAACTCACAAGTGGCTTACCTTTCCCCGCTGTGTAGGAGGAAATACATGAGGAGCTGTGGTTAAGACACGTAGAGCATTGTAGACTCTGTTTGCCTATGAAAGAATACTCCCAAGTGCCCATCCCAGCCTGCTCTAGTTGTAGACAAAGAAATGGCGTGATATGAACCAAATGCAAGTTTCCGAGTCATGCTTCAGAAGAACTTGCTCTTTTTCGTTTCTATGTTGGTCATCGAAGCACTCAAGCTCCTCAGTTTTCTCATCTGTCAAAGTGGAATTCCCATCACCTACTGCATACCTGTCTTAAGAGTGACACATAGAATTACACACGGTATTTCAAGTGCCTGATTTGCCAATGTTGCTCTCTGTGATTACTAATTCTCCCTACCACCACCCATCCACCCTTCCAGACAAAGAATTTTCTGGAACCCTCTAATCAGCCACCTAAAAGGGATCATCACTGCCTTTGACTTCATTCCCTCTTTCTCTGTAAGCTTGGGTATGAGCTGTGCTTAGGAAGAGAGCCTTCCAGCAACAAACTTCATTTGAAATTTCCATTTCCTCCGGCTGTTCCTCCCCTTCTTCCTTTCCCAGACACTCCCTGGCCCAAGCTAGCCTCTCTCCCTTCCATCCTCCCAAACCTCCATTTCACAGTTTCCCCTGGCAGCCATCCACTAATTGGTGATGTCATCTCAGTAATACTGCTGCTGTGCCTTTAGCTATGCCATCACTTTGATGAAAGATTCCTTCACAGCGCCCATTCCCATCCCTCTACCATCTCCCCCAAGCTTGGCAGTAATGCAACCACCGTGTCCATGGGAAATGAGCAGGGATGCTAACACAATGCTTCATGGCCAGAGCAGTCATGCAGCAACTGCCCCCCACAAACACACAGCCAGGACTTCTGCCTCCATATCATTCTGTTACAGGAAAGAGAATGTCCCCCACACATGTAAGCATGGGACTTAATGAGAAATCCAGCCAGGTGGCACAGGAAGACACATACTTATTACCTGGAGATGACTATCTGCCAAAGCCGGGTGGCCAGAGGCATCTCTTTGCCAGTAGAGCCTGGAATCAGAAGCTTATTGGAGTGGTAACAGAGTGATCGTAAAACTGCACATTGTCTGCCTCCATCATCATCATCCAAGGCTACTCCAGCATACTCAGTGCCATTGCACAAGCCGGTCACCCAAATGGTTATCTACCTTCAACTTGCATCTCTCTGATGTTGGGAGCTTTCTATCTCCCCAGACAGCCCACCCAGGTCCTGAGATGAACAGGCTAACATTATGGTTCAGAACACAGGTTCTGAGTCTGGCTTAAGCTCACAATTGGCCTCTGCTACCTGCTAGCTTCAATCCTACACATTCCTTCACCTCCCTGAGCTCCTTTTTCCCTCATTATAGAGGGGCTTCATAAACATACCTATCTGAGAAAGCATCAGAAGGGTAAAAGTAGATAAAGCAAGAGAAGGCGTTATGGGCTGGGGTATAGCTCAGTGGCAAAGTGCTTGCTTAGCAAGTCCAACGTGCTCGGTTCGATCCCCAGTACCAAGAACTAAAAGATTAAAGAAAAAAGAAGAGGCTTGGCATGGTGGGCATTAATAACAGTCAACAGCAATTATTTGTGGAGGACTGTGTCCAGTGATGGGAATATTGAGATGGAAAAGGAACTGCCTCAATGTAGAGAAGACAGTCATAAAAGCCGATGCCAAGACAGAAGGATGTGCAGGGGATACACTGAAACCCAGCTCCACATTTCAATTTGTTCTTCTATAGCACCAAAATCACCTCCTGGCTGCCTCCCCACTAGAGTGAGTTCAGTCCCCTGCAGCAATGAAAACAGCGCCCAAATCCCTCTTCCAGTCTTTCAGCCTCTTGAAGGTCCCAAATTGTATGCCCCCTAAGTCCTCTCTTTTCTAGGCTAAATGGGCCCGTTTCCAGCCTGCCTTATCTCTCTACGTGTCTTTCTCCAAAGAACAAAAGCTATTTTTCCAACTCCAGCTCATCCATCTACTCAGCCCCAGGGGCGCATAAAGAAGGGAAGATTTACCTGCCCCAACCCATACTTGATATAAAAAAAAAAAAATCCATTCCATTTCAGTTCTCGGGGTCCCCCAGAGGAGATACCTCAAACCCCAATCCACAAGCTCAATCTGTGAGTGTGGTCCATTTGTTAACTCCCCAACTTCGGCTGGTTACTTAGAGGAGAGAACAGGATTCGAACCACTTGTTTCTGACTTCCAGTTGAGCAGCTTTTACACTAGTCTGCCTTCAAATAAACATCCTGAGTTCAAATAGGAATTGAAAATGTGTGCCATTAGATGGCATACAGATAATACAGGGCTGGGCATGTAGCTCAGGGGTAAGAGCACTTCTCTAGCATGTTCTAGGCCCATGGTTTGACTCTGAGCATTGCTTTAAAAAAAAGAAAAGAAAAATATGCTGGAAACACAGTTCTAGTAATACAGTACTTGCTTAGCAAGCGCCAGGGACTAAGTTCAATCCTCAGTATAGCAAAACAAATCATCATCATCATCATCATAGCCAACTCTCCCAACTCCTCAAACCCAGCATGTCAGTTCCCCTCTTCTTTACTTTTTATTTGGGTGCTGTGATTGAACCCAGGGTCTCATGCATGCTAATGGCACGCACGATCATCCAGGCCTACCCTCCTATTTTCTAAGCCATGACTCCTCCCATCTCACCTCTATACCATCTTAAAATGTGGTGTCAAAATGCCAGGCCACAAAGGGAGACCTCTGTTTGGTTTTCAGCCAAAAGAATTACACAGCAAAGAACCTCATCATAAATCAAGAGCCAAAAGCAATTCTTAAAACCAAATTAAGGTCCTGAGCATTCAGCAATGCCTCTTTAGAAATCAACCCCATCAGCTTCACTCCCCTGCTAGAGAAAACGTATAGGATAGCTGTGTGAGGGACAGGCCGGGGGCAGGCGGGGGGGGGGGGAAGGGGGGGGAGAAGGGAGGGTGAAGGAGAGGGGTAGCAACCGTATTAAAATTCCAGAAATGTAATCTGAAATAAATAAGTGATATTTTCTGGCCAACGTAATGCAAGGGCTTAAGTTCCCAATATGATGGAGCTGCTTTACATTTTAATAAATGCACATTGAGAAAATAATATTATTGCTCTGATATTGGGAGATTATTTGTGAACATAAAATATTAGACCTTGTCAGGAAGGCATTATTTTTTTTCCTCTCTTCTTTTCTTCTCTATGACAATATTCTTTCGCCTAATAGAAGATGATTGCAAAAATAATTATATCAAACAGTGGCCAACACACACAAAATAAATGGGGAAAAATGAAGGTGATCTGGCATTGGATGGAATCCCTGAAGAGGAAGGGGCGATGTGGTGAAGCCAGGGCATGGAAATTGCACATCAATCAGATGATTACAGAGTGGGTGGGGAAAAAATTAAGGTGACTGATTGGCTGCTGATGTTCTGATCCCAGATGGAAATCAGAACATGGATCGGAACTCATTAGCCAAATTAGCCATTTCCTATATTCATGTGCAAAAGCCCAAGGCATAGATGGAGTTTTATGTTGGAGAAAATAATCTGACCTTAAAAGGCTCCACATGGGAGCCTGTAATCATGGTAAACTGGAATCCATAGCCAATTTCTGATGATTTTTGAACTTGTGATATTATGAGTATTTGCGCAAATGCATTTATTAAGAGAAGAGATTTCATGGTTTCTAATGACTCGAAGAGAGTTCTTTCTCAAAAATAAAATGTTAAGCACATAATGAGACCCAGTAAAATTTGTAAAAACTAAACTTAGTGGGGGAGGTGGGGGAATAAGAAAGAGTAATATAAGGAATAAATTAGGTCAAAGATCAGTGTATCCATGTATGGGATGAACCAGCCTTCGGTATAATTAATATTCATCAATAAAATTGTAGAGAAAAGCAATAACAGTTATAAAAATCCACTTGCATAAAAATAAATATAAAATAAAATGTTAAGAACTTTTAAACATGCCAAGTGCTGGTGGCTCAAACCTGAAATCCTAGTTATTCAGGAAGCTGAGATCTAGATGATCTCAATTCAAAAACTATCCAGACAAAAAAGAACAGAGACTCCATCTCCAATGAACCAGAAAAACACAGGACTAGAGGTGTGGCTCAAGTGGTAGAGCATCAGTCATGAGCATGCAAGCCAAGTGGAGGCTCTGAGTGTCAAGCTCCAGTATGGCGCGCACACACACATACACACACACACACACACACACACACACACACACACATCATCATCATCATCATCATCATCATCATCATCACCCCCAAACTTGACTACCACCTTTAATTTCTTTCATTACCAAATATTAAAAACCAAAATCTGCCCCCGATTCTGCAAAACAATTAAACCCAGGGTTATTGTGTGTGTGTGTGTGTGTGTGTGTGTGTGTGTGTGTGTGTACCCAAAAGAACTGAAAACATATTCACACAAAATCTGAACACAAATGATCATAGCAGTTTTACTCATATTAGCCATAAAACAGAAACACACAAATGCCCATTGATTAACAAGTGGGTTTGAACTCTATGGCATGGTCATAATGTGGAATGTTATTTACCCAGCAAAAGGAACAAAGTCCCAAGGCATGCTAACACACATATCAACCTGGAAAACGTTCTACTAAGTGAAAGAAGTGGATACAAAGGACAGATTTCATGACTTCATTTATGTAAAACGTCCAGGCAAGTCCACAGAGGTCGGAAGTGGGTTAACAGTTCCCAGAAATGAGGAAATAAATGTGGGCGGTGACTGCTAGTGGGCATGGAACTTATTTGGTGAGGGGGTGGGGGGAACATTCTAGAGTCAGGCAACAGTCGGGAAAGATGGTGTAAATGTACTCTAAAACAAAAAAACAACTGTGCTGTTTACTTTCAAAGGGACTTACGTTTTATGAGCTATATCTCCTCTTTAAGTTCCCCTAAAATAGTTTATTAATGTTTACATTAGGTATTCAAAGGAAGACAATCGGGGAGGGGAGCCAGGGCAGTAACTCTAAGGACAACTACTATCCATTGAGCCTTGGGACCCAGGAACTGGACATTGAGTAAAACTACCCACGATCATCTCATCTCCTCCTCCCTCTCCCAGCCTCCAGGGAGGCCCTAGGGTCCCAGCCTCTCAGACTTCCCTTAAGGTACTTTGCAAGATCATCGGTGGAGGAATGGAAGTAGATGTGAACTTGCTAGTCTGCCTCTGCACCTAGACAATCTGTCTTTCTGTCTCTGTCTGTCTGTCTCTTTCTCTTTCTCCCTCTCTGTGCACAGCCTCCATTGAAGGTTGTCTGCAGTTCTCCATCTGTGTCTTAGAAGACATCTGTCCCAAAGTCCCAGCATGCAGAGCCCTGACTGCCTGCCTGAGTCTCGCTGCTGAGGCCAGGGACAACTTGGATAGCTTTGAAGGACTAACGCACTGAGCTCTGGCCACAGACAGCATCTGTCTACACCTGCATGGATCTAGAGAAACAGCAGAAGCCACTTTGAATGGCCATGCAAGAAACTGCCCTGTGGGACCCTAGGGAAAGGAGAGCCAGCTCTCCAGGGAGCCCCATCCTCCCTTGCCCTATCAATAGTCTGGCAACTCAGGGGGAAGAACATGGCTCCTTTGCCCACTTTGACTGTAATATCAGGGCCTTGTATTTGCAGAGTGCTGGGAAACCCTAAAGCTCCTCAGCAAGTACTCACAGCAAGTACTTGTATTTAGTAGTACATAGTACTACAAGTGAGGTCACAGGCTGCCCCATCCACTTAGGGAGTACCCTTCTGTCCTGGAGACCCACCACGCTCATTTATTAGTACCAAGGAAGTTTTGTTCTGGAAACTGTCCCCCAAATTCCCTTTGCAGGAAGGACCACAAATGCCACTGTCATATTCTTTGGATATTCAAGGAAGTGTTGCAGCCCAGATCTGAGTCAGGTCTTAATTAACTCCTACTTAATGTTTAATGGAATAGACACAGGGCCTTGGGCTACTTCCATGAGGGCCCCACTCTCTTCTTCTATAAATGGAAGACATAACAGTATCTTTCCACAACATTGGCTTGTTCTGAGGGCTTGGTAACGCTACCTGCACAGAAGTCTTATCGCTCTGCCTGTCACATAGTAAGTGTTCAATTAACGTTAGCTGCTAGCGCTCATAATTAACAGGAAAAAACGGTCTCAGCAGGAATCGTGAGTGGTTCTCAGCTTTTGCTACACATCGAGAGCACTGAGGAGCCTCAAAACCTCCCAGGCTGCTTCCCCATACCAATTAAACCTGCCTTTCTGGTAAGGAAGCACAGGTGACAGGATTTTTTTTTTCAAAGCTCTCTCAGCCAAGGCTGAGAACCAGAACAGGATCCAGGAGTCTATGTTCTTGCTAGATCTATCCACCCAGATGAGTCTTCTACAAGTGAACATGGATTAGAAAAGGGTTGGAGGCGTGGCTCCAGTGGGCAAAAGCACCAGGTGCGGAGTTTGAGTAAGCCCCGTTATCTTACTAAGGTTTGGAGGACATTCGCGCACTGGCATTTCATGAAGCGGTGTCTCTTCCAGCAGGTGGAGAAAACCTTTTACATATCCTAAGGCAGGAATAACCTGGGTCACTTAGCCACCATTGTTGCACTCAGAATAAACAAAAAGAAATCATAAATAATACGTGCTACATAAGCAATGTCCAATTAACCTAGGCACCGGCCCCGAGGGAGATACATACATTAGTTCTGTTGGCAAGAGGCTAAACAGAGACATCAAGGAAGTTGCCTAAGGCTGCACAGATGTGTGGCCAGGGCTTTCAGAAGCTGTCCCTACCCACCCCTAGTTTTCGTCTTAGGGGGAACGTAGGGATGGGGAGGGAGGGAACTCAGCAGGACTGAGATCAATTGGGCAGAAGGTCAGCTCTCCTTGAAACTGCTCCCAGATTTTGCCCCATTGTGGTGGAGTTCAAGTTGGCAGTAACTTCCGGTCCTCTCTCTCTCTCTCTCTCTCTCTCTCTCTCTGGGCTAAATTCCTCCCTTTCTCCTGTAACTCTAATTGCATCCCATTTCTCTTCTTCATCCAAAAGCCCTCTGGCTGGACAGTTCCTGCTACCCACCCACAGTGACCCAGGCATTTACAGAGGGACAGAGTGAGCTGCCTGAATTGTGGTGCATTCTCAGCTGTGCTCTCCCGCTCCAGTGCTCTCTCCATGGGCTCCATCCCCATCCCTGGCTGTAACCACTCCAGATAGTTCAACCTCACGAACTGCAAACCACGGGGTCCGGGGTGGGGGACATACTGGTTTACAAGTGGCCCAGTTTCTGCCTTGGCCAGCCTCCCTTATCATCTCCAATCCCTTAGCCGGCCAAGGGTGAGCCATGGGGCTTTGTGGATGGATTCATTCAGGATTGGGAAGAGAGAGGCTTGGTGGTTAGGCAAGGATCCATTCAGGGAGGGGAGAGGAAGAAAGATCCCAAAAAGACACCTGCCCAGAGAGGCACTGGAAAAAGCTAGACCAGGGGCTTCCCACAGACAGAAGAAGGGCACCAGAGGCTAAATGTAGCAGAAAAGCAAGGTTAGTGAATTTAATGAGATGATCTTAGGCAGCTTAATTCAGCTCCATAGCCCGGGGCTAGAGGAGGAGCTGGCTGTAGAAGTCAGAAGTTAGGGCTGCAATAATTAGATTCCACAAATGGATTTGTGATTGAGCACCTTGTTTCCTTTGGCTGCCAGGTGGGTGGGAGGTCCCTTAGAGAAGCTTCTGGAATCTCCTCCTTTCAGCTGCCTCTTGCCTTTCTTACCCATGATTCCTACCCCAGCACCACCACGACAACCATGCTTTCTGGACCGGGCACCCAGCGCAGATCCCAGGTACCACCTTTCCCTTCTGGCCTAGGACATCAGAGGGTGGTAAGAAAAACTCAAGAGAAGCTGGGCACTGGTGGCTCACGCCTGTAGCTAGCAGAAAGGTCCTACCCTGGCAGAAAAGTCCCCAGGAAATTCTTAACTGCAATTAACCACTCAAAAAACAGAAGTGGAGCTGTGGCTTAAGGTGGTAGAGTACCAGCCTTGAGCAAAAGAGCTCAGAGACAGTGCTCAGGCCCTGAGTTCAAACCCCACAAGCAACAAAAAAGAAAGTCTCAGGAGAGAGGCCACTTTGGATCACTGTGTCCCCCTCCCTGCTTGGTGATGGTCCACCACACTGTTGCTCGGGTCCCTGGGTACATCCCTTTTTCCCCAGCCCTGCAGAGAGAGAGAAAGAGACAGAGACAGAGAAAGACTGAGACAGAGAAAGACAGAGAGAGAGAAAGAGAGAGAGAGAGAGAGAAACTCCTAAAAGGAGGTGGGGAGGGAAATGACCCAGTCCCTGAGTAGATCAGACTGTTAAGCAAGTCATTTAGGACTCAGTTTCCCACTCTCTAATGACCAATGGCAGAAGGCCAATCCCAGGAGGAACACAGTGCAAACTTCCAGAAGCAAAGCTTCTATTTGACCTCATAGAAGCGGTTCTAAGTGTTCACGACACTGGAGGGCAGCGGAAGCCACTTAGTGCCCACATGATAATAGCAGGCAGCAATTAATAATGGCAATAATGGGTCTTTGAACATGGAGAGCTTGCTTATGGCTGGGCAGGGGGGCAGGGAGCTACGCTCCTATTCCGGAGGGACAGTCCCACCTGTGGAGAGTCTGTGCCCCCCAGTGGAAAGCGGCTGTCATAGCCAGCTGGAGCCGCCTAGCCTTGGCTCTCCTTCCTTCCTGCTGGCTCCTTAGGCTCTAGCTTCCCTAAGCAGAGTTTGAACACCCACACCAGCAACTAGTGCTGGTGTGCGCCTGTCACCACAGCATTTGGGAAACTGAGGAAAGAGGACAGTGAGTTTGAAGCCAGCCTAGGCTGCCGCAGCTCAGGCTGTCTTATTAGCAACAAAACAATACAATGACAACAAAAAATGGCCTCAACTGTATCAAACCCAATCCGTCTGCCCAAAACCTACCAAAAGGTCTTAGAGCAAGTGCTCCCCCCTGGCCAGTATCTGTAAAAGGAGCCTAGCCTGTCATGTTCTTCTATTCTCCCTCATCCACGCTATGGTCTCTTGAGAAGCCCCACCATGAAAGAAAAAAGGCCCAGCTGCTGGAGAGAGGCCCCATAGAAGGGGAAAACCCATGGTAGAGGGCTGGGAATGTGGCCTAGTGGTACAGTGCTTGCCTAGCATGCATGAAGCCCCACATTCGATTCCTCAGTACCACATACACAGAAAAAGCTGGAAGTGGCACTGTGGCTCAAGTGGTAGAGTGCTAGCCTTGAGCTGAAGAGCTGAGGGACAGCGCCCAGGCCCAGAGTTCAAGCCCTACAACCAACAAGATGAAACAACACAAAACAAAACAATAATAGGATAATCTTATCTGATGAGCTGAAAAGCTCAAAAGCTATGTACATATGACCACATAAGATGATGCTAAGTGATGGGCTAGGAAGGTGGCTCAGTGATAGAGCGCTTGCCTTGCATGCCTGAGGCCCTGGGTTCAATTCCTCAGCACCACATAAGCAAAAAGAAAAAAGCTGGAAGTGGCGCTGTGGCTCAAGTGGTAGAGCGTTAGCCTTGAGCTGAAGAACTGAGGGACAGTGCTCAGGCCCAGAGTTCAGGCCCCACGACCGGACCCAAAAAAAAAGAAAAGAAAGATGATGCTAAGTGAAATGAACTCCAAGATATGAACACAAGAGGACTGTCTTTGTTGTTGTTGTTTTAAATGTACTATGTGATTTTTTTTTGTTTCCTTTGTATGTTCTTCCCCCTATGGTATATCCCCTGTTGTCACTGTACTTGATTTTGGTATCCTGCATCTTGTATATACATTTGTTTAATCTGGGAAAGGGAAGGGGAATAACAAAATGCTGAAACAAGGACACAGGATGACCCATTGCAACAAGGATACCCACAGGACAGGATATCGGAAACTTTACAACTCCTGGGGGGAAGGGGGAGGGGGTAAGGGGGGAGGGAGGGGGAGTAGGGAGGAGCATGGGAAGTGGGGAAGGGAAGGGGTAGTAGGACAACAAGGGAAGGGGTACCAATGATCGACAAGTAATGTGCTCATCGCCTTACTCATGTAACTGTAACCCCTCTATTCAGCATCTTTACAATAAAGTAATTTTTTAAATGGCTTGATAGGATAAACCATAGCTGGGTGCCAGTGGCTCATACCTGTAATCCAAGATACTCCAGAGCCTAAGATATGAAGATCATGGTTCAAAGTCAGCCTGGGCAGGAAAGTCCATGAGACTCCCAATTCTAATTAACTACAGAAAACCAGAAGTGGAGCTGGGGTTCAAAGTGATAGAGTGCTAGCCTTGTATGAAAAAGCTCAGGCAAAGCACCCAGGCCCTGAATTCAAGTCCCATGACTGATATTTTATATATATATATATATATATATATATATATATGTATATGTATATATGTATATATAATATGTATTATACACACACACACACACACACATACACACACACACACACACACACACACACACACACACACACACACACACACACACACACACCATGCAGACAGACCACTAAAAACCCTGGAATGGCAGGCCCCCCTGGAAGGCAGGTGACCACTTCAACCTTTCCTTCTCTCTCTGCTCCACAGGGAGCTCTATCCACCTCCACACACCAGATTCCTTCCTATGTTTGAGTGGGCAGGGAATGTAGAGGAAGGCAACCATGCCCATGCATGGAGAAGGAGGTGTTCAGGGAAGTGTTAAGGTTTCCAGAGAGCACAAAACATGCCCTCTTGGATCCCCTCTCCTCATTACCAACTGTGAGCCAAGTTATACAACTTGGAAAGTGGGCCTGGAGTAAATGGCTGCCTGACCTCCATTCCCACACTGGGAAGTGGAGGGTCATCTGGGATGTGAAACCTCTCTAAGATGGGAAAATATGGATGGCAGTTCCCAGAAGGATGACCCTCCTTCCCCATGCCCTTGTGAAATCCACAATGATATAAATATTTCCTAATGCTCATACCCTCATTCGTTCAATCCTTACACCCTGTAAGTATTATGTCTCCATAGTTTACAGATGAGGAAACTGAGGCCTAGGTAAGTTAAGTAACTCATCTCATATCACAAGCCAGTCGGTGAGAGAGATCTGAAATCCAGCAGCTAGCTGGCTCTGTCACCAGATTCCAGTCAGTTGATCTTAGTCCCATGGGTGAAAAAAAAAAACCTCAAAGATAAACACAGAAGAATCTTCAGCAGGAGCAGGTTTATGAATAGAAAACAAAGCAAACTTATACCTTGAGAGGGGAGGGCTTGCGGGCTCAGGACGTACTGCCCAGGACATCCTCAAGACCTTGAGCTTTTGTTGGATTTAGGGGTGGTCAATCCTGGACGATTGGGTTATGTGTCCTCCTCCCACATGTCTGATTAGTTCACTGCCTTGGATAGCCAGGCAGGGCTGTCATTATTTTCGTGGACAAGACCCTACTGTGTGCCAGGTCTTCCTTGTCATAGCATTCTCAGATATCATACCTTCTTGACACCCATGCTGTCTTTCTCAGACATCAGATTTCCTAACTCCCTACCTAACTCGTATATGAGGCTTAGGAACACTGTGCTGAATAATCCAACGTCTAGGGCCTCTCTGAGTGCTTTCAACGCATTGTGGGTTAGGAGCTTTGCCTGCCTTGTATCAGCCCTGTGAGGCAAATGCTATTATTCTCCCCACTTTACAGATGGAGAAGTGGAGGCTCAGACAGATGAAATAACTTGTCCCAAGTCCCAGCGACTGGCGGTTCCTGGGATTCCTTTACAAGTCAGCCTGAATGCAGAGCCTTGTACACTGGAATGGGATTGCAGCTCTCTGCTTCCTCCCTGAAGGCACAGGGTGAATTCCTGCCTTCTCAGAGCTGAAGGATGAGTGGGAGGAGCCAGTGGTCTTCCCTTCTTGTACCTGACTTGACCTTGGGTGGGGAAAAGGTGCATTAAGAGAATTGTCTGCTTTTCCCCTGGAAGGATCAGGCCCCCTGCCCTGATCTGCCCTCTCAGACCTCAGAACGTGCCGTGAGCTGGCCGGGCCCACAGCTCCCTGCACCAGTCTGGGATGCACATCCCCAGGCCCAGCATGACGGATATATGTGGCCAAGAATGGCAATGTATTTATTAAGTGAAACCGACAACTTTCATTAACCCAAGTAGACATTATTAAAACGCACTAGTTGTTTCTGGGAAATGAAGTGGCCACTGCAGGCTACGAGCTCTGAGAGTGGGCGGGGCCTCTCTCCTGGAATCTTTCCTCCCATTCATCGTTTCCCATGAAGTGGGCCCCTTCCTGATCCTCCTACCCCAGGCCCCTTACAACGGTGACTTCAAGGCTCCCCTCTGGCACCCTTCTGAGCCATGAATGCAGACCTAGGTGGGCTGAGGCCCAGAGACCACGGCCACTCACTCTCTGCCTGATTCTGAGGTGGGAGCTGCACACCGGGTCTGACACTGAAGGCAGTGCGTTCAACCTGGCCGGAATCCTGGCAGTGACGGAGGAGGTGCCAATGGGGACAGAGCTTGCTGCTGGGATCCTAGTTCCCCAGCCCACTGGAGTTAACCACTAGAGAGAAATTATCCACAGGGAACCCCATGGAGGGGGGTGAAAGGGAGCAAGTGGGTGGGCAGCAAATACAGGAACAATGCCAAGGGAGTGGAAGGGGCCAAGGAAAGCCAGGAAGGACTTCCAGGAAGGAGCCACCCTTGTGATGCATTGTCTTGGAGGTCATGGGTTTTTGCTGAGAGGCAGGAAGTCGTAATAACGATTGAATCTGCTACACTGTGATTTACTAAATGCTTTTACATGTGCCACCCACTTTGTAACTAAGTCTTGCTCTATCTAGGACAGCCTAGACCTGATTTTCCTCCATGCGCAGGGTGGGAGGAGACGCTAAAGGGTTAACAGCGCATGCACATGAGGCTAGAGAGTTATGAAGCTTCACTCCCCAGCCTGCCCTGCAGTGCTTCTCCATCCCACCATATCTCAAAGATCTCTTGTTTTATTAGAGTCCAAAGGCCAGTGGCTGGCAGAGTCCAGACAGGCTGGTTTAGGAAGAGGTCATTCTACTCAGCCTCAGATGCACCACAGCTTAGGACAGATGGCTCCACACACCCATCACCCCTCCTCGGCCCCCAGCACACATCTGCCTCCATTCCTTCATCTGAGCGATGGGTTGTGGTAACAGTCAAGTAAAATGCTTGTACACGAGTCTGTGCAAGCCTGACCAATGGGACTCATCCAATAAATGGCAGTTCAGCTTGTTCTTACTGAAGACTAGAGAAGCCAGGCATGGTGATGTGTGCCAGACTGAGGCTGAGGCTAAGGCCAGTCTGGGGTAAATAGTAAGACCCTGTGCCAACACACATGTGCACGCGCGCGCACACACACACACACTCACACACACACACGCAAGCAAAGCTACCAGCCACAAATCAGGTTTGTGTTTAAATTGTATGGCTTCATCCTGGAACAAAGTATCTTAGATATTCAAACTGGTCTCTATGCCTGATCTCCTGTGTCATTCAGGCTTCTCAGAAATGGTGGAGACAGGACAGGGGCAGGGATGTCACTTATGCATAGTCTTTATTTCCACATGCCTTACAGGAAAGGGAATCAGCAAATGCTGATGGTAGATGGAAGAGAAAGAGAGGGAAGAAGGAAGAGAGAATGGGAGATCAGAAGGAAGTCAAATAAAATGTAGTTGGATGGCTGGGCATCAGCTGCTCACATCTGTATTCCTACCTACCCAGGAGGCTGAAAGCCGAGGATTTCGATTCAAAGCCAGGCCAGGCAAAACGTCTGTGAGATTCTTACCTCCAATGAATCAGAAAAGAAAAAAAAAGCCAGAGGTGAGTCTGTGGCACAAGTGGTAGAGCACCAACCTTGAGAAAAAAAATAGTTTAAGGAGGAGTTTAAGGCTCTGAATTCAAGCCACAGTATCTGCACGTACACACACACACACACACACACACACACACACACACATACACACACACACACAAATGTGGTTGGATGATAACCATCAGGTCTCAAATGCTGGCTCGCTAATGGGTCATCTCAGCACAAAGATCCCTCTTAGAGTCAGAACTGTAACTCCTCAGGAGTTGGAGGAAGGGATCCAGTGGGTAAAACTTTGCTCTTGTGAAGTACAGGCTCCCTGGCCTTCGCCATACTTCCCTTTCCAGACACAGGTCTGGCCAGTGGAGGCCGTCAGCTCTCCATGGTGAGGAGCCGTAATTCCCAGGACACTTGCTAGCAGTGCAGCAGGCCCCGGAGAGTGGACACAGCTGGCCACGGGCCATCGCAGATGCCACCTCTCTCACGCTCTGCCTTCCTGCTTCCTGCAGCTGCTTGGAGGACCAGAACCCCCACACATTCCTGCCAGTCCACCAGCCTGTGGAAAGGGGGAGAGGCGGGGACCAGACAGGGACCAGTCTCTGAGGGGTCTATGCCGTCCCTTCTCCAGCTCTGTGTCTTCCAGACCCCACACCTTCTCTACCTCCATATGAGCCTCCAGGCCTGCCCTATGGGGTAGAGGCTGCCCCTTTGTTCATCAGGGACCAGGACTCCCTGCAGAGAGGAGACAGTTCTCTTCAACTTAGCTTGTGGGATGAGGAGGGCAGGAGGGAGGGAGTTGGAGCTGGCGGAAGCCCCCACCTGCCTGCTCATCAGCGTTCAATGTGAAGTTATTGTTTTAATCAAAGCAATAAAGCTAAACAGGGCACTCCCCGCCCCCATCTCTCCATGCTGGCATGGGGAACATGGCAGCTTGAAATCTCAGCTTTCAAGCCCACCCAGGGTGCACAAGGAAGCAGAATCCAGGGTCCTTGAGTCAAATCTCAGTAGAGAAAGTAACTCATACTGATCCCTATGTCCTCATCCATAGACCTCCAGTGACGCTTTCTCGAGACCCCAGTAGACATGGCTGAGGGAGAAGGGTCTGCCTCACTTGGCCTCTTGATCTAACCTTGACCGTGGCTTTAAACCCTTCCCAAGGAGTTCTTGAACATCTCACTCTTTCCCGCCTGTCCTTTCAGCCCTATCAAGTTTCCACAGAACAGCAAACTCAGGGCAAGTAGGCTAATGGATGCTGTGTTTTCAAGGGCCCAGTACGAATGACCTATTGGGAGCCCAGCCCACATGACACAGTCCCTAAGGGAAGGCACTGACCACAGAGCTGCACTGTCTCTTTTCTGTGAGAGAACTGTGATAGCATGAGAAAATCTGAGCTTTGCAAGTCCAGGAGCTCAGACGGAAGTCCCACATTAGTTAACTTCGCAGCTGTGTGACCTCAGACAGGGTGCTTGACCTCTCAGAGCCTCTCCCATCAAGTGAGGGTCGAGGATGGGCCAGTTATGAGGAGTGACTGAAGTCACACATTCTCCAAGTGAGACAAAGGCTAGTACCAAGACTGTCCTGGCCACAAGTGTAGAGGCCCAAGGCCAGGGAAAGAAGGGAGACTAGGTTCCTGCAGCTAACCCCTGCCTGCCACAGTCTCTGGCCTCCAGACCTCAAGAGATCAAAGCCACTGAGTTCCTGCTGGTGGTGTCTCAACAGTGGACACACAGCGTGGCCCTTCTTCAGACCCAGCATCTATCAAAGGCAGAGCAGAAATATTGCCCTGCTGAACCCATAGGCCACCACTCTCCTGGAGACAGACTTTGTTCTGCCAAGAGCGGGAGGAGGGGAGCCATGCCTCCTCTCAGCAAACAGACTCAGCCATTCAATTAGCTCCTGCTTGGGTTCTTCCCAGAAAGGCCAAGAGCCTTGTGGTGTCTCTGGTCACTGTCCATGGTACTGCCTGCTGAATCAACGAAGCAGCCTAGGGTGAACACGCTTCATGTCTAATGTTCACGGGATCTTGTGTCTCCTGAATTAGACACTGTCCCATACTCATGGACAGCTCCTAGGCTGAACTGGGAGGACAGAGCCCAGGGGATGAAATGGGTCTAAAAGGCAGATGGGGCGGGCCAAGATGCAGCTGCATCCCGGGCTCCTTTCTCTGCTTCTCCTGGGTGCCGAGGGAGAAAGACTGACTGAGAAGTGAAGGAGAAAGCTTCTGTTTACAGCCATCTATCTCCCATAATTAGCCATTTAGGAAGAAAATAGCCTTCAAATTCAAAGGTAAATTGACTTACATTGGGATAATAACGTTTGATTGAGCACGGGAAGTTCATCTTTAGACTATGAGAGCAAACAAATTGCTTTTCTTCCCCCTGATGCTTGGAAAGAAACAAAATAAGATCGCAGGTGCTCCTGGAGCTAGGTTCCATCACCCTGGGGGCACTTAGCAGGCCCAGGGCTCAGGCAGCAAACCCAAGGTGTTCGCAGCGCCCGCCGCTCAGTTCCTCTGCCAGTCTTTTTCTGATCCATGTTCGGGAGAGTTTTAAAATTATATTGCATCAGATTCATGCGGCAATCAGTTATTATTGTCAACAAGAGCATGAAGAGACATAAATTCCCTCTCTTAGATAGGAGGCTGCTTCGTAAATACGCTTCTTTATTGCTTCCTAGATTGGAGAGATTGCTCCTCACTTTGGCTTCCTGGAACATTGAGGGGCTGAGGAGAAGAAGGGGGAAGTGAGGGTTTAAGATTTTGCTCTGACTGAGGTTGGAAAGTCCCGGGCAAATCCCTACGGATGGCCCTAAATAACCCAGTTTCCTAAAGGGTGATTGAATGAGGGACCAGAGTAAAAGGCAAGGAGTGGACAGGCCCTTAATGCACACAGACCATGTGGTCCAAACTTGAAAGTAAAGCCAAGGGTATGTGGGTACATGGCTCACATCTGTAATCCCAACTACCTGGGAGGCCAAAGATTGGGAGGATTGCAGTTGGAGGCCAGCCTGGGCAAAATGTTAGTCATAATGCTGAGGTGGTGGCCATAGATGGAAGGAGGCCACAGATGGGAAGACTACAGTCCAGGCAGAAATACAAGAAAAAAACCTTACCTTTAAAAATGAAGCAAAAGAGGGGCTAGAAGTATGATTCAAGTGGCAGGGCACCTGTCTAACAAGTGTGAGACCCTAAGTTCAAATCTATATACTGCAAAAATAGAGATGTTTTTAAAAGAAAGAAGAGAAGAAAAGGGAAGGGAAGGGAAGCAAAGGGAAGGGAAGAAAAAGGAAAGGTAGGGAAGGGAAGGGAACCATGGAGAATTCTCCAAGGTGTATGAGCATTAATGCAGGGTAGTTTCAATTCGGGGCTGTTTCAAGATCTTGGCCTGCCATCTCAAACAAAGAATTGAGCAAAACAGAGGAGTGGTGTGAAACTAGCAGATTTATGAGAGCCAGAATAAAGTGCATGTTCACTCTGCAGCATGGGGTCTGAGCCCGAGCACTTACAAGGCCCGCAGGAATGGTGTCTGGGACAATTTAAGGCTGATATGGGCTGAGCTGATGGCTTGGGAGGGGCCCTTTCTGATAGACGTCTTCCTTGTCACCTAACAGTCTTTCAACTGTGCACGCCCATTCCCACAATGCATTCGGTTATAATGACACTAATGACATTCACTGCCTAAGCATGAAGCCTTCACTGAGGGCTTTCCCCTAAGAAGGTTAGTTAAGGACGGCTATGCACAGTGCTCCACTAGGCGCGGTTTAAAGGAGTTTCCCTTCTGAGCAGCCTTTTCTCCTTTGGATCAAGATGTTTTAGTGACAAAGTCGCCCACAGAGGAAGGTGTCTCGGTAAATCCAAGATTGAGCCTTGAGTGATAGGGATGATCCTGATTTGGGACCTCAGGAAATAGGTCTCGCTTCCCTCTGTCACCTCTACCCAGTTTTCCCTGCCCCCACCCTTACTGTCCAAGGTCTTCACCATACACACTTCTTCAGGGCCCCTTCATATTCTAGGGGGAAAAACTCATGTTCTGCCTAGGTAGAAGCCTGGAATTGCCATGCTCAGAACTTTATGTCAGCTCTGTTGGCATTCTTTCTTTCTCTTTTTCTCTTTCTTTCTTTCTTTCTTTCTGGCTTTCTTTCCTTCTGTCTGGCTTTCTTTCTTTCTTTCTGTCTTTCTTTCTTTCTTTCTTCCTTCCTTTCTTTCCAGCTTTCTTTCCGGCTTTCTTTCCTTCTGGCTGGCTTTCTTTCTTTCTGTTTTTGGATAGAGGTAGAGGGGACCCAGAAACCCCCAGATCTGAACGTCTGTGTAGGGAGGTGTGTGAGATGTATACACTTGCTTTGCCATCAAACATTGCTGTAAGAAAATACCTGGGGGCTGGGAAGGTGGCTCAGTGGTAGAGCGCTTGCCTTGCATGCTCGAGGCCCTGGGTTTGATTCCTCAGCACCACATAAGCAAAAAGAAAAAAATTGTGAAGTGGCTCTGTGGCTCAAGTGGTAGAGCGCTAGCCTTGAGCTGAAGAGCTGAGGGACAGCGCCCAGGCCCAGAGTTCAGGCCCCACGACCGGACCAAAAAAAAAAGAAAATACCTGGGAGAAGGAGCTTAAAGGAGGGTAGGTTTGTTCTGGTTCATTCCACCCACGGTCAGAGCCTGTGATGAGATAGAGCCCCATTGTGGACAGCGCATGGCAAAGCCAAGCTTCTCACTTCATAGCGGCCAGGACGCTGAGAAAAGAGAGGGAGACGAAAGGGACCGTGGGCAAAGAACAGCCTTCCTAGCCATGCCTGCAGAGATCCGCTATTTCCAACTAGGCCTCACTTCCTGTTGTCTCCACCATGCCCCTGCCATCCTCTCCTCCCCGAATCCACCAGTGGATTGGGGTCAGAGCCCTTGTGAACCAGGTACCTCTGAATGCCATAGCAGTGGGGACCAAGCTGGCAACACAGGGGTCCTTTGGGGGACATTACAGACTCAAGCCAGAGCCACCACCCAGGAGCTAGCCAGGGTCCTGAAAGGCTTAAGGACCTCCAGTCCAAATAGAAAGAAAAGAAGAGAGAGACAGACAGACAGAGACAGAGACCACAAGACCTTAGCTAACAAGTCAAGTTCTCAGATTTTAGTCCAAGAACTTGGGAAGTGGGTGGGGTGGAAGCAGAGGGTAAAGTCTGGTTCTGCCAGTCCTCTGGGGCCTCTGCCCACAGGAAGGGTCCTCCAGGGGCAGCTGGTATGTGGATGATAGGAACACAGGCTCCAGAGTGGCCTCTGTACCCAGCACTGCACCCTGGCCTCCCACAAAGGCTGCAGAGGCTGCAGGTTGAGATTTTCACTGGGAAGAAAAGCCAAGCAGGCACCAGAGGTCTCTGCAGGCCTCTGGGAGCCTGACCTAGGCCCAGCAAAATGCCAGGAGAAGAAAGAAGGGCAGGGAGAGACCATAAGATAAAACACAGCCTGTGAAGAGCTGTGCACCTTTGCAATCTCAGAGTTGAAGGAGATGGAGAAGAGGAAGAAAAGAGCCAGGGAATGAAAGAGCAGACACAGCCACAAGAAGCCTCTCGCCTTGGGAAACCCATCAGGGCCAACACACAGAGCAGGGACAGCAAGACAGAGACAATGGAAGCCGCTGCAAAGCCCTGGAAATAGGCACAAATCGTGGGCTCCGCTGTCTCGCCAGATTAATGATGCTTCTAAGGAGTGCTAGAAACAAGAGTTCCTGTGAGGCAGCGCCGAACTCGGGCCAATGTGGGGCTCTTTGAAACCTTCTTTTCAGCTGCTTGAAACGGCAGACGTCTCTGTGCCCAGCAAGGAGGGGTGAGGCTGGGCAAACTAGGGAAAGCTATTGTATTTCTAGAAAAATGGGAGCTCACAAGGGGACTTTAGAACAGGCCTGAGCCAGCCCTTGAAGTTCCTGAGTTCAGGAACAATTATCCCGCTAAACAATGGGAGGGAGGCAGCTGCTGTTCACATACAAAGCCATGTGATCTTCACACACAGGCTGAGAACATTCTGAGAAGCCCAGGAGTGGGCTTACAAGGCAATCTGTGAATATTATTCCTATTGCAGGAGGAAGGAAACTCAAGCTCAAGGACACTGAGTAAATCCTTTAGTAGTCTAAGAAGGCTAGGGATCAACGTTTCTCTCATCTAACATAAAGTCTAGGGAAAGGGAAACAGCCTTTCCTTAGCACTGTCTTCTGTTCTGAGGTCATAACCCTATGGTTATAAAATAGCTGCTAAAGCTCCAGCCATCAGCTCTACACTTCAAGCAGAAAGAAAAACAAAGAAGAAAGTAAAAAAGAACACCTTCCAGGGTGTACCCAAGTACCCAGTTGTCTTTAAAGAAGCCCATACAATGATATTTTTCCCTTCTATTTTGTCTCATTAGCCATGCCTAGCTTTTCTTTTTTTTTTTTTTTGGTCCGGTTGTGGGGCCTGAACTCTGGGCCTGACCACTGTCCCTCAGCCCTTCAGCTCAAGGCTAGCGCTCTACCACTTGAGCCACAGCGCCACTTCCGGCTTTTTTCTTTTTGCTTATGTGGTGCTGAGGAATTGAACCCAGGGCCTCAGGCATGCAAGGCAAGCGCTCTACCACTGAGCCAACTTCCCAGTCCCCCATGCCTAGCTTTTCAAGGAAGGCTAGGAAATTCATATTTTGCTAATTGAGGTACAGAGCCACCCAATAGTGTAAGTTTTCTAGTTGCAAATAACTCGGAGCTAAGCAGCAAATCTCGTGAATCTAAATCTATGTCTGAGCTGGGAGCTTGTGGTTTACACCTATAATCCTAGCTACTCAGGAGGCTGAGGTCTGAGGATTACAGTTCAAAGCCAGCCCAAGCAAGAAAGTCTATGAGACTCTTGGCACCAGTTAACCTGCAAAAACCTGGAATAGAGCTTGAGGTTTAAGTGGGAAGGCATCAACCCTGAGCAAAAACAAGCAGCACCCTGTCCCTGATCTCCAGCTTCAGTACTGGCATACAAATAAATAACAATAACAGTAATAGTAGTAGTAGTAACAGAATAATATTTAAGTCTGTAGAAAGATATAGATGAAATAGGTGCAGAAATTGACCACCAGTTGCATACATTTGTCCCAGTTTCCCAGGGGCCTCAAGCTGCCATTCCCCATTCTTCCCGGCTGATAGGAGCTTTTTTTTCCATGTCAGAGAACACAAGACCCTGTATTCCACTGGCCTAGCTACATAAGGAACCCCACAAGCAGTGTTTAGGGGGGGCCCCAGAGGGAGTAGAGCGGCCCCTTTGCCCTCTGAGACATCATCTGGAATTCCCCCATGGAGACCACAAACACACATGCCAGGGCCATGTGACAGGCCTGTCCTTCCCACCAGCTTCCTCTTCCCCCCATTCCAAATTTCTCCCTGTGACATTTCCAGTTACAAGGCTCCCATCTCAGAACTTTGACTTTGAATGTCTTTTCGTATTGGCCTTAAAGAAGCCGGTGTCATCGCTGACCTTTTGAAAAGACCACGGGGGCTTAATTAAAAACTAAACTTGGCCACTTAATTCAGACGGTCCTGTCGACTCCCAGCACTGATGTGCGCTCAGCCTTGTCAGCTTGTAGGCGGGCTCTCGGCCCTGCCCTTCGGTGTCCCCACGCCGCGGGCCCACAGAGCGGCAGACAGACTCTGGCCTGAGCCTCCGGGCCTGCGGTCTGCTCTTGGCAGGAACCATGGGGCCACTGATGGGAACGGAAAGAAGAGCAGGCCTCCCTGCCTGAGGGGAGAGGGCAGATTCCTGAGAGCCCAGCAGAACTGCCACACACCCCACATCCTCCCACAGCCTGCTTTTCCTCTGTGACTCAATGGACAGACAAAGACTCGCGCAGCACTGCACCCTGCCCCTGAGCATTTTAGAACTGGTCGGTATAGACGCAACTGCTCGGCCAGCTGTGTGAGTCTCTGTCTCCAGACGCCCAGCCCCAGAGGCCGCCACGCCCACTTGGAAGACTAGACAGAGGCTTCTGCGATTTTATTTTCTAATCCACTCACGTACTGTTGAATGACAGGCATGCGGTCTGAGAAACGTGTGCGTTCGTGATTTCAACACTTGTGTGAATAGCACCTACTTAAGCCTAGATGATGGAGACAACTACACACTCAGACTACTTGTTTCCAGACACACCACACACGCACACACACACACACACACACACACACACACACACACGTGTGTATCCATGCAAGTGTGTTGGGCTGAGATGAAATCAAAGGTAAGAGAAGGAGACCCAGAGATGTAGGAAAGGTAGGGAGGGGAGGAGAAGCTGCCATTTGCCTATTGTAGTGGGCGAAAAGAACAACAAAAAGGTACAGAGTGCTGAATACCTAAGATAGGAATGACTATCTTGTGTCATTGTCAAGTCCACATTCCGGGCACAGTCACACGCTGAGGGCTTTCTGATTGGCTGTGCAGTGGGCCTGTTTGCAAACCATCACCCGAGACCAGACAGCCCTGCTCTGTGCTGTGACGGTCCTTGAACTTGTAACTGCTGGATGTCACTAGACAACCAGAATCCAGCTCTGCTGATTGATGGCATCCATGCACTTGGCTTCTGGTTGACAGAAATGTTATGCAGAGTGAGTCTCAGCTTTTGTGTCCCTACCTAGAGAAGGAGGAGCCTGGGCCTGCAGTTGGCCAGGTGAGGCCCCATGCACCTACCCCCAGCTAGCAGTGAGCCAGCTTCCTTCCTCTGAGCTCCTTTCTCCCTCATTCAACCACACAGCAGCTCACTGTGGACTGGGTGCCCCCTGAGAAGCATGGAAGAGTTTCTCAGAGGTCAAATCAGCTGCTTGACCCTGGGCCATGATCCTCGCATTCCCCGCTGGAAAGATATGGGCAAAAGGAAATTCACTTTCCCCACTACTAACTGCCTTGTGTGACTTTGTGTGTGTGTTACATGAGCTCCCTGGACCTATAAAATAAGGTTTATAAAATTGTGTTTTATTTGCAAATAATGATCTAAGCTTCATTTGGCAATTTGCTGGGCATCTGCTACATACCCGGCACTGGCATAGGTCCGAACACCAGGCAGTGGATGGGCGGGCATCTCTCTAGGTGGTCGCTGGGCACAGACACTGGAGGTCAGCTCACTTCCTGACAGTTGAGACTTGAATTTGGTTGGCTGGCCTCAACACCATGATCAGCGCTCACCCTCCGCTCCTGTGGCTTCCTCTAGGGTTCAAGAGAGCTCTGAACAGAGGGAATGTCCTATTTCCTCTTCCCACCTGTGTGCATCGCCTGGCTGCATCCTTGCAGCAAACGATAATGGCTGTGATGAGACTCTGACCCTCAATGGTGGCTTAGGCTCCCTAGAAACACATACAGCAGATAACACCTGCACCAGCTAAGCCAGAGAGTCCTGGTCAGGGAGAGAGTCCTGATCCCACTACCACTGCATCCCTACAGACTTCACATCCTGTAGCCTTGTCGGTGCTGGCTGCACCCCACCATTTCGAAGGTGGCATGTGACCTGGCTAAAGTCCTTGGGTGTTGGTGTCCACCTGAGTCTCTTGCGTAAACACCTTCCTGTAGTCCCGGCTTTGCCTCGGATTAGCTGGATGGCCTTGGGCAAAGCACTGAGTATCTCTGAGTCGTCGTGTCTCTGCTTGCGATGCAAAACCTTGTGCACAGTTGTAAAATGTTAATGAGGTGAATTCTATCAAGGCTGTGGCAACGAAAGAGGCGCCGCTCAAAGCCTGGCTTTGAAAATTAGACAGAATAGAGACCTGAGGCACCCGCCAAATAGGGCTCCCTTAAACTATACCTGACTGGGAGCCAGCACCTGCTCTTTCTCTGCCCGCCTCCCCACTGCTCCCCCAGGCTGCTGGACTCTGCTGCCTTGCCTTCCACACACACACCCCCTCCCTGTTTCTCAGAGCCAGGCAGCAGGAAGACCACGGGAGCTCCCTTGTCCAACCCCATGTGCACTCACTGCTGTCAGGCCCCGCCCCACTGCTCAAGTGTGTTAAGAGAGTTGGAAGGAGAAGAGACAGTCGATGAAGTAGCTCTCAAGTGCTCTCTAGCCAGGCTGACAGCCCACAGACCTTGTCATGGTCCCACAGCTGCATGGAAACAGTACAGCTGGAGAAACCGCATCCTCATTCAGTGCGTGCTGAGGAAAGGCTTCCATGGGCCTTATGCCCAAGAAGGTCCCCCAGAGGTGCCAGGACCTGTGGCAGCTGTAAGGTGGCTTTTGTCAGGAAATAAGATTTCTTCTCCCTGGGACCCACGAATACCAAAGGACTGAGGAATGCAAGGCCCAAGGCTGGCAGAAAGTAGCAAGACAGACGCTCCTCTCGGAGGCTTCAGAATGGGGTATGATTAAACTGGGTGTGGTGATGCCTGCCTATAATCCCAGCTAATCAGAAGGCAGAGGCAGGAAGATCACAAAGCCCAAGGCTATCCCTAGGCAAAAAACAAGACCTACCTGAAAAACAAACCAAAAGGATTTGTTTATGATCTTTAAAATAATTTTCCTCTTTGTGCTATTCAGGGTCTCAGACTATCCAGGGGACCCTTCCTGTTACCATTCTTGAGACTGACAGGTCTAGGGAGGATGATTGGCTAGTCCAGACCCCCAAAACTGAAGGCTGCATATACTATATGGGAGGAAGAGACTGGCTTCCTGCTCAGAGCCAACCCTTGGTCTTCCTTCCCCTCCCTCCCTCCCCCCAAGGCCATCTTCCCCCCCCCCCCATTCCTTCTTCCCCTCCTGCTACCTATTCTCCTCCCTCCCTTTCCAGCTAAGGGAACACCAGATTCTGCTACAGACCCTCGCCGCCTGTGGCCGGTGATGTGCTACTTCTCTCCCTAACTGTGGATAATAAGAGGCAGCCAAAGCATGTGATTTCTTTTGCCCAGTAAGGCAGATAGTGTAGAGCCCAGGGCTCTTCTGTCTCTCTTTGATGTGTCTGTCAGTCAGCAAACATCCACCTACATCCACAACTAGCAGAGCGTGGACCAGCCCTGTCCTCCAGGATGGAGAACAGTCCCATGGCTCCATTGGGTGCCCTGAGCACCACCTGGTGAGATCAGCTGATCCCAAAGCAGGAATCACAAACCCAGAACCTGCTCTTAGCAGTCAGGAAGCTCTGATCGCCCCCCCCCCCAATAAAATTTAATTCACACGGAGCTCAGAATCGAGGAACTGCACAAGTCCTGCAAATCACTCCATCCCTCGCATGCCTAGCCCCCACCAAGGTGTTCTAAATTGTCTCCTACGCTCACAATGGCCTATCACTAGCAGGTAAACAGGCCATGCTGAAGAGTAGGGAGCAGGGACAGGTGGGTGATCATACCCCCGCCCCAGCCCTGTACTCAGAGGGACTGCAGAGACTGCTGTGTGCTAGCCCACCTGCCTACCACGCCCATTTAGCACACTGGTCTCCACAGGGATGCAGGCCCCCCCACCCCACCCCATGGCTTCCAGGCTACTAGCTGTGCTTTATGACGAGTCTGCTCGATGCCGTCAGCCAAAGCAAGCTAACCGAGTGGAAATGCCGGTGCCCCTGCAGCCTCCTGATAACAGTGCTAAATAAAGGTAATTTTCAAGTCACCAGTTAACAATGGCTGAGCGCACAAGCAGTGACCGGTGACTCAGTCAATTATTGGGTGAGTTGGGGGAGGAAGGGAGGGCTCTGAAGAGCCGCCGGGCTCCATGGTCTGTGTCCACGCAAGGGTGACCTGCACAGGACAGGGCCTCGGCTCTGGGAGAGGCCAGGCCTACAGAGATTGTTTTTCCAAAGGCCTGGCATCCTTCCTATTGGAGAACCATGGAGACAAGTTGCAGGTCAGCAATAAGGGAGTAGCTGCCAGGGCTTGGGCCCCGAAGCCCCCTGGGCAAGCTTCCTTGTGAGGCTGAATGAGGGTTCTTCTTCCCTCAACCCTGCCTCCCACCAGGTTCTCAGCCCCTCCCAGGCAAGGCAGTGGACGGATGTGGTACTGGCTCTCTGTGATGGGCCCCAGTCTTTTTCCACCCTGAACAGGCCTCATCTACCTGAGCTAAGTCCTTCCACTCCTGGCCCTAGTCACTGCAGCAGTTTTCAAGTCCCAGAGTACACCAAACTCAGCCTTGACTGGAATTGGGCGAATCACAGCCTCCCCGAGGACCCCCTGAATGGGCCTCCTGAGTGGCTACCCTAGCTCTCCTGGCCCTTCCTTAGCATAAGGCTTCACTCTGGTCCTGGGGTCAGAGCTTAAGCACAGCAGGCACCTGGAGGTACTGAGCAGCAAGCATCAGGAAATACTGAACAGTAGACATCAGGAAGTACTAAACAGCAGGCATCAGGAAGTATTAAGCAGAAGGCACCAGGAAGTACTGAGTAGCAGGCACCAGTAGGTACTGAGATTAAGTAGAGATACTGTGCAGCAAATACCAGAAGGTACTGAGTGAAAAGCAGCAGTCCTCTGGAAGTACTGAGCAGCAGTCTGCAGGAGGTACTAAGCACACAAAGCAGAGAACAAAACCCAGAGGTGATCGATGCCTACCTCATATCCAGAAGATCCACTCCCATTCTTTCTTGCAAACCTATAGTGTGATTTTGGAATCACTTGACCCTGTCAAATCTTTAGTGCCTCCTCCACATCTTATCTGTGCAATGTTAGACTTCTCTTTACCTCAGTTTCCTTTTCTTCACCGTGTTGCATATGATTGAAATAAGAACTGTTTGGAAAATACCTAGAACAGGATCTGAAATATCTTAGGTACTTGGTACATGTAAATCCCATCCATCCAACAGACCCCATAGAATATGCTGGAATTTTATTTCATAGTAAACCCAGAGCTGTTGGCAAGCCCTCGGCTGCCTTGCAGACTCCTCTTCAGAGGATCCAAGGTTTGCATCCCTGGCTCTGAATGCAGGCCTCCATGCCCTTTGCCAGTGCCTTGACAGGTAGAGGCTGTTGGGTAGGGATTATTGGCTCAGCAAGGAGGCATAAAGCTTCAGGGACTGAAGAAATTGTGAGTAGGCATGGATGCTGATTGGGGGTTCTTTCCATCCCTTTCAAGACTTGTTCATTGGTGGCCATGTGCAAGTTGCTAAGATTTTGGAGCCTTAGTTTTGTTACTGGACTGGTAAAGCAAAACAGCACAATGAATGTTACCATTTTTTTATTTTTATTTTTTATTGTCATTATAAAGGCAATGTTCAGAGGGGTTACAGTTACCTAAGTCAGGTCATGAGTGTCTTTCTTTTTTGGACAATGTCATCCCTTCCTTCACTGCCTCCCAGTTTTTCTTTCCTGTTCCCACCCACAAGTTGAATAGTTCCTTTTCAGCATAGTGTCTAGTGAGTACCACTGCTGCATTTGTTCACCTTTTGTTCCATTTTTGTGCTCCACCCTTACTGTCCCCAATTTGATAGGAGTATTCAAAGTGCCTGACATATCATCAGAAACATGTCAAGAAATGGTAACCCTCTTTTATTTGTATATTTTTCTATTTTTGGTCGTTGGGCTTGCACTCGAGGCCTGGGCACTGTTGTTGAGTTCTTTTTGCTCAAGGCTAGTGATCAGCCCCTTAAGCCACAGCTCCTCCTCCAGTTTTCTGGTGGTTAACTGGAAATAAGAATTTCGCAGACTTTCCTACCCAGACTATCTTTGAACCGTGATCCTAAGATCTTAGTTTCCTCAGTAGCCAGGATTACAGGCGTGAGCCACCAGTACCCAGTGGTGATCATTTTTATAGTTCTCCAGACCCAGAGGACAGAGATTTCCTTGTGCATCCCAGATCCTCCTGATAGTGAGACTATCTGATGGGACCAAAGCTGGTCACCATTCCATTTTGGCAACAAAATTACTGAGAGAGTCAGCTCAGGAAACTATGAGGAAAGATTTATTTTGGCTTGGGATTTCAGAGGATTTAGTGGCTGATCATTGGCTCTGTGAGTTTGAGCCTTTGGTAGCACATAACATCATGGTGGAGCACATAGTAAGGCAATCTGCCCACTTCATGTCAACTGGGGAACCAAAGCTGGAAAGGTAGAAAGGTCTCTTCAAGGCACGCCCCCAATAACCTATCTTCCTTCCCCTAAGCCCCATCTCCTAAAGTTTTCACTACCCCCAATAGCACCTGAGGCTAGTGATTAGGCTTTCATTCCATGGGCTTTTGAGAGCCATTGAAGATGAAAACTGTTACAGGACACCCTGGAAGTGGCCTGAGATCCAGGTGCAATCCAAATGTCGCCAGGATGCACCAGCTAAACAGAAAGAGCCACCAACCTGAGCTCCTGCTTCTGCTCTGCCACAATGGGCAATTAGGCTCTGGGAGTTTCCACTTCCTCTTTTTATGAAGCACTGTTTCCATGGGTGATAATGGCTTCCACAATATATAATCCCCCACCTCAGGGCTTTCCCTCAGCACACTCTCTTCCTTCTGGAACACATGGAATTCCACACTTAGGGGATGTGTCTTCTGGTGAAAGAAACCTCCTGCTCCATATTTATACCCTTGGCATGTGGCTGGTTATGGACATCAAACCAATTTTTAGATATTAACATCCGAATACCACATTAGCATGTTGGCTCACTTGCTAATAAGACATGTCCTCTAGGGAATGGACTAAAGTGAGACACACAGAACCAATCAATTTTGCTGAGAGAAGGAAGAAAACGGAGGCTGAAGGCCTGGGTCCAGGGAGCAGCTAGCTCCCAATGCTGAGGTATCTCAGAGGGACAGAGACTACTGTCCATGTCTCCAGCCCCCACAGACACAGCTCAGGCCCTAATTACACCCTCCATCACTCTCCCATGGAGGCAGAAATGGGGGCAGATCGCTCACTTAGCAATGGCAGTGAACTTCACAGGCTTTTCTGCCTCCATCCAGGCCCCCACTGGCCTAAAATCAGGTTCTCTTTCTTCTGCTGCATTCATCCATGAGCCCCAGCAGAGCCTAGTGCAGCGCCTGCAGGCACAGTCTGCAAAGGGGAAAACAGGTGCACAAGGGGCCTGTCCATCACAGCTGTTCTTGCAAGCCCCAGGAGGTAGACAGAGTCCTGAAGACTTAGAGATAGCAAACCAGTACAATATTGGCATGGTTAAACAAGGTGGCAAAGTAGATACTATTGAAGCATAAGGCACAATCTCTGTAGTGAGGAAACAGGCTGCTGAGGTAAGGGGCTGTACCTACCCCTTACAAGGAATGTCCACATCACAGAGCACTCAGGATACCCAAAGCAAGGACGCTCAAGTCCTTTGGGAAAAGTGTTGTAGTGTTTTCTCGGAACCGGTACACATCCTCCTATAAACTTGAAAGCCTCTCTAGACTGTTCTAATACCTCATGCAATGTAAATGCTGGGTAGATCGTTGTAGTGCTGTATTGTTAAAGAAATAATCATGAGGGGGAAAAGGTTCAGACTTGTTAGTACAAATGCACTTTTACTCTTCCAGTACTGAGGTTTGAACCCAAGTTCTATTGCTTGCTAACAAGCACTCTACCACTTGAATTATGCTCCCTACCCCAGATGCATTTTTTTGCCAGTCCTAGGACTTGAACTCTGGGTCTAGGCACTGTCCCTGAGCTCCTTTTTACTCAAGGATAGCACTCTACCACTTGAGCCACAGCACTACTTCCAGTTTTTCAATTTTCTTCCAGTCCTAAGGCTTGAACTCTGGATTTAGGTGCTGTATCTGAGTTCTCCCCCACCCACAAGGTTAGCACTCTACCATTTGAGCCACAACTCTGGCTTTTTCTGTGATTAATTGGAAATAAAAGTCTCACAGACTTTCCTGTCCAGGAATACTTCAACCTTCATTCCTCAGATCTCAGCCTCCTGAGTAGCCAGGATTATGGACGTGAGGCACCAGTGCACTTTTTAAGAAACACCTTTGATTAGCTGAGCCTGCAGGTATGGAGCATGTTATGCAGAGGTTGGGAACCTCTGGCCTACACACCACCTAAGGCCCCAAAATCATTTAGCACAAGACAGAACAGATACATATGCTTCTCTTTGGCTTTGGTCAGCCGCCCATGGCCCGTATACCTTTGCTGATGATGTTGTATGGCCTAGAAATGATGTTATAGATATCCAAGTGAACCATTTCCCAAGCCCTGAGGGGACCAACTGTTGTCAAGTTCTCTGAGCTTCCATTTTCTCATTTGTGTGCAGAACCATCAAGACCACAATAGAGCACCCTGGCTCGTGCCTGTAATCTTAGCTACTCAGGAGGCTGAGATCTGAGGATCTCTCAGATCCTCGAGCTCGAGCCTTGAGTTGAAAGAGTTAAGCGATAATACCTAGGCCCTGAGTTCAAGGCACAGTACCACACAAACAAAAAGACCGGTGCTTGACAATCACCTGAGACATGTAGCCCCGATGGAAAGCCAGCTCTCACTAGGTAGTATCTATACCTTTCCAAGACACATAGAAATCTGAGCTGCTCCCTGCCTTGCTGGCTGCCACAGCCGGGCCTAGCTTGACCAGGAGTGGCATGAGTCACCAATAAAGTCTGCCATGTCATGCCAGTCCTGGAAGAGTGGGAGGGCAGCTCCACCCATCCCCCACAGGCAGTGGCTGTGTGTCCCTCTATACACCCAGGCAGCCCCAAGCCCAACCTCCCAAAGGCCAAAGCACTGGAGGGCTTGGAGCATCCTTCATCTGATGCTGTGTTATTCACTGCCCCTGTTGTCATGCTGAGTAGAAGAGATAGAGTGACTCCAGCAGGAGCTGTGGGAGGCAGACACATCTGGAGGCAGTGGCCTGAAAGTGACCACAATTGCCGTGATTGGAAAGCATTTTGTCAGGTTGCTAGAAGGAGACAAGGGAAATACAGCAAGGTTGGGGTGCCTCAGAATTGAGAGAAAATCCTAGGAGCTGGTGGCTCCCTTGAAGAGTGGGTGCCAGACTCCATGTCCCAAATTATTGTTCGTGCTTTGTCCCTGAAGCAAGATCCCCGGAGAAGTTAACATTGCCTTTAGCTTTGTATGCATGGTGTGTGTGTGTGTGTGTGTGTGTGTGTGTGTGTGTGTGTGTGTGTGTGTGTGTGCGCGCGCGCACGCGCATATGTGTGGACACAAACTCAGGGTCTCATACTTGCTCAGCTTTCTTGCTCACAGCTGGTGCTCTACCACTTGAGCCATACCTCCAGCCTGGCTTTGGGCTGTTAAATTGGAAATGTAATTATCACAGACTTTTCTGCTCAGGGTAGCTTTGAACAACAGTCCTCTGATCTCAACCTCCTAGATAGCCACCATCATTCCACCTACGAAGTACTTTCAACGGAAAAAAAAAGAGAAGAAAAAAAATCTCATTTTAGCCAGACACCCACAGTATCCTTGGCCAAGTACAATTACTCCCCTCTTGTGGATTGAGAAACACACTCTGAAAGGCTAAGCCATGAAGGCCAAGATCGCACAGCTCTAGTAAGTAGCAGAGCTAGAACTTGATAGAGACTTTGGTTCCCCATCTGAGCTCATGGTCACTCAAACAGCATGGCTTCTCAGATCCTGGACTAACTTCCATCCCCACAACCGGCCCACCCCACGAGACAGAAATATTAAAGCCCATTTTATTAGTGGGAAATGAAGACCCAGAGACTTTAAGTAACTTGCTTAAAGTCACACAGCTAAGAAATGGCAGATCAAGACTTGCCTGCCCTCTGTCTTGTGGCCCAATGCTTCTCCTTGCATCCCACATCCTGAGGCTTACTGTCTCTCTTCCCAAAAGCCTTTCAAAGTTAGACCTCGACCCTTCCCTGCCCAGCCCCAGCTCTCCTTAGAGTCACTCATTCCTTGCATTCAATTGCCCCAGGAACACTTAAAAGAAGAAGAAGAGAAAAGATAGATGGCAATAAGAATTGTGTTCAACTATTTTACTTAAGTCATAATCATTCCTAATCTAAATTTGCTGGAATGTATTACACAACCTAATCATTCACATATATTGTGCTGCAGTTTCAATTTAGTGAAAAGTAAAAGCCATTCAGAAAGCAGAAATATATTAAATGAACATCTTTCAGTCCTTTAGTTAGCTAAAGCAGGTTGTTTTTTTTTAATTCTGGGTCTAGCACATTGGGTGTTACTTCCAGCTTTTCCTGGAATCAATCAATCAAATGCAGAGGGAACCCAAGGCGAAATGAGGATTTTTCTGGGCCCTGGGTATGGGGCAGGGAAGGGCTTGAAGATAGGCTGGCTCCAGGGGTCCCTGATCCTCAATCACGAAGAACCCTAGAAGGACCTGTTTGCTGCTCCTGCAATATGACTTCCCAACTGGGCCTCTTACCCCTCTCCCTCCAGTTCTGCTTTGGACCAAACATGTCGTTGCCTAACTTAATGTGTTCCTGTGACCTCCCGGCCTGTGCATGTGCTGCATCCACTCTGCAGGCCTATCTTTGCGCACCCTTCTCCCATTGGTCCTTTGGACCGCAGCTTACACTTCACGTCCTCCATAAATAACCACAAGAACCGCCTCGTCTGACGAGTGGCTCTCTGCACAGCCCGCCATGCCCTGTACCCTCTTCATTAGAGCATGCTGGCGGAGCATCCCTCATCCGAAGTACTCCAAAAAAGAACGGAATCAGATTTTGCCTATTTTTTAAAATTTTATACATGTATTTGCATCTCCATAATGAGGTATCTTGGGAATGGGACCCAAGTCAAAATAAAAGCCATTTATGTTATACATGCATTTCTGTGCACACAGCCTGAAGGTCATTTTATACGGTTTTTTGTTGTTTGTTTGTTGTTGTTGTTGTTTTTGCTTACCTGGGTTTTGACTACAATGGGTCCCATGAGGTCAGACAAGAAAGGTTTTCATTTATACTAGTGTACTCACACTCAAAAATTTTTGGATTGGGGCTGGGAAGCTGGCTCAGTGGTAGAGCGCTTGCCTTGCATGCATGAGGCCCTGGGTTCGATTGCACATAAGCAAAAGGAAAAAAGCCGGAAGTGGCGCTGTGGCTCAAGTGGTAGAGCGCTAGCCTTGAGCTGAAGAGCTGAGGGACAGCACCCAGGCCCAGAGTTCAGGCCCCACGACCGGACACAAAAAAAAAATTTTTTTTGATTGGGGAGCATTTTGGATTTCAGGTTTTCAGACTGAAGATGTTCAGTCTGTTGACCTATCTGTCTCTCCTCCCAGACCATCAGCTCCTTGAGGGGAGTGACTCCGTGTGGCCGTGTGGCCCCACACTTAGCTATAGTAGGCGCTCAATAAATGTCAGCTAGATGAACCAACCAATCCTTGGCCTGGCACACTAGCTGACCCTTCTATCTATTAGGACTTACAAGGTCCTTGTCACATGGCTGGCCCCTTATTCTTCTCATTCAATAGAGTGGCTGCCAGTGAGCTCCCTGGATATCAGAGGTTATCAATTATTTTAACTTGGGCAGAAGCAGTACCTAAGTCTTTACAGCCCACAGTGAACAATGATATCCCATATGGCATCATATTAAAAACATCATCAACAAGACTGGAAGTCAGAAACCCTCAGGTCAACTTTTAATTCCATTTTATGTAAGGTGTGACCCTTAATAAGTCATCAAAGAACCTTCCAGATGGATAAAAGAGAAGAAGACTTACTTAGAGTTCAGTTACTATGACTACCTGAGACAAACAATTTCAAAAAGGAAAAGTTTGCTATGGCTTTCAGTTTCAGAAATTTCTGCATATAGCAGTTTGGCTCCATTGTTTGGAGACCTCTACAGAGACAGTCCATCCATCATGGAAAGTATTTCAGGACAGGGAAAGCTGTACATCTTATGGTAGTTTAGAAGCAGAGGAGGGGGAAGTCGGTATAAGGACCCAACATCCCCTTTGAGGGCATGTCCCTAATGACCTAAATTCCTCCCATTAGGCTCCACCCTCTTAAAGGTGCGACCATCACCCAGTAGTGCCACAAACTTATAATCAAGCCTTCAAAACCCTTTGGGAGTTAAAGAACTAAACTGCCAGATGCCAATGGCTCACACCTGTAATTCTAGCTATTCAGGAGGTTGATATCGGAGGATCACAGTTTGAAGCTAGCCCATTGAGGAAAATCCATGAGACTCTCATCTACACTTAACCACCAGGAAACTGGAAGTGGTGCTGTAGCTTAAAGTGATAGAGCACTTGTCTTGAGTGGAAAAAGCTTAGGGACAGTGTCCAGGCCCTGAGTTCAAGCCCCACAACCAACAATAACAACAATAAACCAAACCATAACAGTAATAATAGCTGCTACCTCTCTCAAAGTGATAAAGGAAATAACTAATGGCAATCCAGGGTCTGGTGGCTCATACCTGTCATCATAGCTACTCAGGAGGCTGAAATCTGAGGCTCATGGATTGAAGACAGCCAGGGCAGGAAAGTCTGTGAGAATCTTCACTAAACTAGTAAAAAAAAAAAAAAAAAAAAAAAAAAAGTTGGAAGTAGAGCTATGGCTCAAACAATAGAGCACTAACATGAACAGAAGAAGCTCATGGACAATACCCAAACCCTGAGTTCAAGTCCCAAGACCAACACAGAAAGAAAGAAAGAAAGAAAGAAAGAAAGAAAGAAAGAAAGAAAGAAAGAAAGAAGGAAGGAAGGAAGGAAGGAAGGAAGGAAGGAAGGAAGGAAGGAAGGAAGGAAGGAAGGAAGGAAGGAAGGAAGGAAAGAAAGAAAGAAAGAAAGAAAGAAAGAAAGAAAGAAAGAGGGAGGTGGGAAGGCAGGAGGGAGGGAGGAAGGAAGGGAGAAAGGAAGGAAGGAAGAAAGGGGGAGAGAAAGAGAGAGGGAGGGAGGGAGGGCGAGGAAGGGGAGATAAGGGGAAGGAAGAGGTGGGGAGAGGAGGGGAGGGAAGAGAAGGGAAGGGATTAATGACAACCAGAGTTAGAAGTTGGGGATTGTATACTTCAGGTTGGCAGAGAAGCTCCATTCTGCAGCAGGCCCAGCTGTATACCGAGGTGGGGGTGGGGGGGAGCAGGGACTCAACAATACAGCTGTGTGCTTCATGATGAATATCGTCTGGAGCTGGATTAACTAGTTACCTAGTTACTCCATAATGATTTAGGCAAGGGAAACAGTAACACTAAGCAATGTGATTCTTAATGACTTTGGCTCCGTGTCCCTTATGAAGAAAGACACGCGGAGAGCAACCACTGTCATCTGTGATCTTCGGGTACCTCTTCTGGGCCAAATGTCTCACTGGACTTTCCCAAATGTGCTCTGTAATCTGAGCACATCCCTCCTATGCAGCCACGTCTGGGGAGGGATCCTGTGGCTGAGTGATACTCTCCAATAGAGAGTTTGTTTGGAAGGAGAGGAAGTAAAGAATAACGGGCCTGCTCCGAGCGGCAGAGGGAATTAGGAGAGCAGACGGCCATTACTCAGGTTGGATTGCTGCCAGGGTTTATGATATCATATTTATTTGCCAAGAAAAACACCTCCCCCATATCTCTCAGGCAGGGAAGAGCGGCAAAGCCTGACTCCAATCACATTGTATGTGGTAGGTTTTAAGATCCACGGTCGGAGCTTAATGATAACGATGCCGTTTACATTTATAGAGTACCTTTAGCGAGATGGACCCCTAGAGTTTGACAAGTATTCTGGACCGATGAACAGACAGGCGTGAGGTGTTAGGCTACAGATTTCCTTCTTTTCTACGTTTCTTAGAGTCAACCTCCACACCCCCAGGACCCTCTTCACCATGTGACATGAAGATGGAAAAATCAGGCAATTTTTCCTATAGGGTCACCTGCTTCCAAACAGAAAAAAAAGGCAAAATAAGCAAACAAACAAACAAAAAAACCAGTAGATGGAAACTCATCTTGTTGATAAAATTCCACACATTACCACGGTGGAATAAATTGATTTCTTTACAATGCATGCCAAAGGGTTCTGCCAATGAGTTCCAAGTTGTCTGATACGTGGCTCTATGGAGTAAAAGGCTCATTTTAGCGGCTCTCTCCCTGCAGGGGTAGGTGGCCTTTTGACCTTCAGCTTCAAGGACATCCCTGTGGGAGAGCATCCCTCATCTAACCAAAGTCCCATCCATTCTACTTCTGCTCTGTGAGACCCAGTGAGAGGAGCTGGGTGCTACTGTGTTATTCTGAGCACCCTGCCACAGGGAAGAAAATTGCTAAGCCCATGTGGGAAGTTTGAAAAGATCACCCTTACCATGCACTGCCTACCTGGATGGCCAGACTGTGACATGCCCAAGGCGAGCAGAAATACGTGCAAGATGACCTTGCAGATCCCTAGGCTGGCATATGAGAGAGAAAGGAAAGGGACCACCCAAGAACACAACGCAACTGGCCGAAAAGGGGAACTGAAAAATTCCAAGGAGAGGATAGGCAAGAGGTAAATGATGGGTGCAGAGTGGTATAGAACCTAGACCAGACAGGAGAAGAAGTGGGAACGCCTCCACCACCACCCCTCTTTCCAGGGCCCTAACCATCCACACGCTCCCCAGCAGTCAGTCGTGTTCCCAGGCTCATGCGTATCTTCTGTTTTCCTGTGTGCAAGCACACAGCCCCCGCCTGCATCCCACACGAGGTTCCCACCGAAGTCTATTTCTCAAAAAATCTCGCTCACAGGGATGTTTTTGTGGCAGATACATCATCTCATTCTCCTGGAGGTCCTGAGGGGCAGCCACCAGATTGCACACACTGAATGTCAGCTACATTACGCGAACGCATTCACATCATTTGAAAACCCTATTTATACATAATAAACATGGGGATAGACGGTGGAGAGGAAATAATATGGTATTGATTAAAACAATGGCCTGTAATGCCTTCTGGAAGGCACCAGCAACCAGTGACTTCTGCAGAGGCTTGCAAGCAGACTCCCTACCTAGCAGCCTGTGGACTATTACTACAGCTGTCACTCTCCAAATGCGGAGAAGAAAAAAAAAAGGCCGTGGGTGCAGTAGCAGATGCCTCCATGCGTAGAGCTTTGCCATGTGCCAGGCACCGTGCTAGGTGGCATTATTGTCACCATTCATTTTGTCTTACCCAAGGTGTACAATGAATAAGAATTGATATTAACCTTGGAACCCAAGATCTACTTAACTCCGTGGCACATATGGTGCTATACTCATCATGCAAGCTTCTTTTGTGCATTTGTTCTGTATCTAAATATGTAAATATATAAAGCTGGAGATGCTCCAGTGTGTGAGGCTATACCCTAGGCACCGGGGCCTTTGACAGGTTGTCAGCACAGCTTTGGTGGAGTTGGGGGAAGGGTCTGTGAGCAGCTCATCCTTGGCCACAATCCCGGCGATCATGGGAAGAAGGCCTGCAGTTTTGGCAGACCTGGAGGTTTCAGAATCTCTGAAATGGAAAACCTCATTTTAGAACGATAGCTTATTGCCTCAAGCTGCTGGCAAGCTTAGCGCTGGAGCACATTTTCCTTGGTAACCACACAATCCTCTCGACTCCAAAGGAGGCCACAGTCAGCTGAGGACAGCAGGAGGGTCTGAGACCCCAGATCTGTGTGTTGGATGGAGGAGGCTCTGGGAGCATACAGAAGCAGGCTGGCTACATCACTGAGGGAATTTCCCATGATGCCTGGGAGCAGGTGTGGGGCAGAGGGGAAAAGAGAGAGTCTGGTTGTCAAGAGTACATCGTGTTTGTGAAGACAGAAGAATGAAATTAGCAAATCTGTTTGAAATCTGGGAGGAGAGCAGGGGGTAAGGGAATACAATATAGAGATTGAACTTGTTCAAAGTACACGGTATAGGATTATGGAATTATGGCTATGGAATGATCACAAGAGGAATTCTTGTGTGCTAATGAAGGATGGATAAGAGAGAGGAAGGGAGAGACAGGAAAGGAAAGGAGAGGAGAGAAGAGAGGAGAAAATAAGGAGGAACAAGAAAGGGAAAGATGAGAGGGGAGGAAAGGAGAGAAGAGGAGGAAGACAGAAGAGGAGAAGGAAGGGAGGAGAGGAGAGGAGAGGAGAGATAATAGATAACAGGATCCCCCTGTCTCAGTGAATGGCTCTGTTCTACTATATCATGGGCTGTATGACTTTGTATGTGTCGCTTAGACTAGCTGAGCCTCATATGAAAATTAAGGATAAGCCAGCTTCTTATGTCAATGTTGTAAGGACTTAGTAAGAAAATGTGTGTGACTGGGCATCAGCCTGCTGTAGAGACAGCACATAATTCAAATGAAATGGTGACCTTTCAACCTTTTGGGAAATACTTGACAACTTTGCCCTCCCTTTTTTCTTAAGGTTTTAGGCCTGCAGAGACTCCCCTTGTCCCTCCCTACCTGACTGGGAGCTGGGTCACCCCTGGGCTTCCTTCCTAACCTTCCTTGCCATGCAGCCTGGATTTGGAAGGCAAATGGGCAGATTTTGCATCAGCTGAAATTCTTGCTTCACTGGGTTTCACTGTCTTCAGCTATAGCAAAGGATTTCCACTAAACCCCAGAACCGTGTCTGGATTATTGCTTCCGGCGGCATCAGGGGGAATGCATTCTGATACCAGCTTGCACCCGCAAGACACTGAAGGCAGAAATGCAAAGTAGGGCTTATGGAAGCTGGTAAGGCGCCCCTGGGCTGCTGCTGGGGAAATGCAGGCTGCCTAGCAAACAGCCTGTCCTGGCATCGGGCAGTGGGGAGCTGGTGCTGGCCTGGCCTGAGTAGGGAGGATAGACTCTGCGGAGAACTCTCATTTGTGAGATAAAACGGAAGCCTCAATGATTTGTTCCAGATCAGCCATGCACGCCAGGTGAATCCTACAGGCGGAAACAAGGCCAGATCAAAGAGAAGAGCCAGGCTTTGGGGCCAATGAGCCTGGGTTCCAAGCCCCTGGGTCACTTAGCTCTGTGGCGCTGGGCAGGATGCTTAAGTCCAAGGAGTCTCTATTTCCCTGTCTGTGAAATGGAAGCTTTGATTGTATGTCCAGTATAACCAGGAATGCATGTGATCAAGAAAGCAGGAGGAACCCAGAGCCAATGGCTCATGCCTGTAATCCTAGCTACTCAGGAGGCTGAGATCTGAGGATCGCAGTCAAAGCCAGCCTGGCAGGAATATCCGCGAGACTCTTATTTCCCATTAACCACCAGAAAACCAGAAGTGGTGTTGTGGCTCAAGTGGTAGAGTGCTAGCCTTGAGCTGAAGAGCTCAGGGACAGTGCCCAGGCCTAGAGTTCAAGCACAACAACCGACGAAAGAAAGAAAGAAAGAGAGAGAGAGAGAAGAAAGAAGGAAGGAAGGAAGGAAGGAAGGAAGGAAGGAAGGAAGGAAGGAAGGAAGGAAGGAAGGAAGGAAGGAAGGAAGGGAGAAACGAATAATTAAAGAAAAACCAAAAGGGTCACCTACGACACACAGGGCCAGGCTTGGGGCAGGGCTGGGCTAATCTTCCTGACCAGAAGGGGAAGCCCAGAGTAGACAGTCTCAAATCACCCATGGCCTAGCTCATCCTGAATATACCACCATGCTATATTCATAAAAGAGCAGTAAATGATAGACCTGATGTCTGAATTTGGCCTGGTCAAACTGGAATCTATCCATCACGGGAGAACAAATTCCAGGCCCCTCATTTAGCATTCAAAATGCTTTAGTATGCCTCAACCTACCTCTCTAGACTTGCCCACAACAGAGCTTCCTTCCTGCCTCATGCCACAGGTGCTTGGCTCAAGCCATTCTTCCCATCTATAATGTCTTTTCCCTCTTCCTGGCCTCCTCAGCATGCTAGCTGGCCCAGGCTAGTCCCATGTCCTCCATGAGGGCCTCCTGGCCAAGCCCAGACTGGCTTTAGCTGACCTTTGTCTATCCATCCTGTCTCCCCAACTCAGAGAACCTCTGGGGAAGAGGGGGAGATGAAATAGAATCTAGTACATCATTATTATTTCTGCTTTCTTCACAACTGACCCACTAATTAAATATTTATTAAACTCTCCCTGTGCTCTAAGTAGAGTGACAGGTATAAAATGATGACTTGGTTCCTGCTTTGAAGGACCTTATACCCCAAGGAAACAGAGTAAAATATGAACAGATAAATGTAGCACAGTACTGGAGAGAAACAAGGGATCATGGTGGTAGGGGAGTGGAGCAGGATTGGGGAACCACGTGACCAGCAGTGGTCCAGATCCAGGGGCAAATCCAGATGTAGAGACTGTAGGAAATAGTGGGAGAGTACAAGGAAGGGGTGACATTGTCCAAAAAGAAATGTACCCCTTAGTTGACCTATGCAACTGTCACTTTGTATATCATCTTTATAATAACAATTAAGAAATTAAATTCTTTTAATCCAGATGTAGAAACTGATAGGAGCAAGGTACTACCCCACGAGCTGCCCCGTAAGGCAACACTTGCCTCCTGGATGCCTGGAGATTTGACCTGTTTCTTCTGTCCTCCTCCCTCTCCCAAGTCCTCCGCTTCCAGGGGCCTCCTGCTTATTCCATACCCAACATGCCCATAAGAGTGGCTATTGGTTAAATGAGTGAGTAGTTTCTGGGGACATTGAGTGCTCAGCTGTAGGAAAGCCCTGTAGAAATCTATAATAAGTAAATCAGAGGAAGGAAATCACAAACAACAAGCAGAAGGACTTAGAAAGATGAGAGATCTACCGTCCCAGGTACCTGAGCAAATAGATCAGCTGAGCTCCCTGGACCCAGATGGAATGGAAGAAATTGGATTGTACATTCACCTGTGTTTGGGAACCTAACTACCCTCCCAAGTAGGGAAAACTAAGGGCTCGTGGTAAGCCCATACTACTGTTACCTGTCTTGGACGGCTTCCTCGCCTTCCGGGGCTGTGGATGGCCTGCCAGAAGGGAGAATCTCCCTTTCAGAGACGGTAGTGAGCTTCCTTGGTCACTGCCTCATGGAAGTGGCACATGTTGGTAGACAGAGCCTGATTCATCCACATCTGTCCCTACCACCCCCTAGCTGTGTGATCTTGAACAAACTGGGACACCTTGTATCCTTTCAGTGTTGACATAACCCAAACTAATATAAATCCTTGTTCTAGGCACAGCAGGGATAGAATAAGTGAGGGGATGAAGTGTCTTTCCAGATGGATGCCTGATTCTTAGCCTGTGGTAGTCCCTTTCCACCTCAGAGCCCGCAAGCCCAGACCCGTGCGATAGGAGAGCCTGCAGTTGTTATGTCTCCAAACATGTAGTCGGCCCTCAAGACAAAAGGAGCAAGACTAGTGCATAGTTTGAAGGACAGAAACCCATTGGTCAGGCACTGTTCACCACCACCCATGCTCCAAAGGAGGCAGGTAGATTCTAAGCTCCTCCCCCAGGGCCTATACACCACACACACACACACACACACACACACACACACACATCCATGCACATACACCTGCAGCATACCACCACTCACGTCATGTATACGCACTGGAGTGCCCTCTCATGAGCCCACATGATGCCATGAGCTGTAGACATACCGCCCATGGGGAAATCACACCCAAGCCCAGAGGCACCTTCTATTTCCAAGCCTCTGGATGAGAGATTCACATTCTGCTCACCTCCTCCTTCATGAGATGCTGAGGAAGGATCGTATGTAAAGTCAGGACTTCCAAAAGGAACCAGGGAGACGTTCCATATATCAAACATTCTAAGGGGTCTTTCTCTTGGAAAAGAAAAGATGCCTAATGAACTGGGTATACGAGGGGTCTCTCTGATTCTGTGTGGTCCATGGTGCAGATCTGGGAAGTAAATGAGTCAACGTTTTGGGGCAATATAGAGGAAGTTTCAATTGCTCTCTAAAAGATGAAAAGTGCCCATTGCAAAGTAGTAAGTGGCCCTCTCTTTAGAAGGAGCCAAGAGGAAACCATTGTAACTCCAAGAACTGCCATAGAGGGGATCCTGCACTGGGTGTGACGGTGGGATGGATGACCTCGAAGGCACCTTTTATGTGAAGACATTCTTCACCCAGCTACTGCCCTTGAAGTGCCCTTGGCCAGGATGATGTCTACTACTGTGGCCAGCTATGCATCCCCCTCGCTCCCAGTTAACAGAACCATACTGGTAAAGCAGGCTTCTAAGATCTTCTTCCCAAGGAAGTGGAGGTATTCCCTGAGTTCTGCCCCAGTCCTCGGCCATCTACAACCCGAGTTCAAAAGTCCAAACACCACATTTGTTTCAGATGACATTTTGATGAATTTAGATCCAGACCCACTCAGCTTATTGATCCTAGAGAAAGCCTCCCCACTGCATACTTCATCCATGTGCCACGTACTGGGTCGATATGAAACACTGCCAAGACAAATGTTGCTGAAAGAGGACTTGTAACATTCTTTTTTCTCTCTTCCTTCTACCCCATCAGAGCCCTAGCCAATTGCCTGGCCATCTGTATTTAAAAAAAAAAAAAAAAACAGGTTCTCAGGACCTGCTTTAGCATCATTAGCCATGGGACTTTGAGAAACCCCTTTAAGCTTCTCTGGGCCCAGTTGTTCTTCTCATCTGAGAAGTAGGGAAGTAATGATACCCTTCCCATGCTGGGTACAGTGTAGAGCAACAAGGGATGTGTGTGTGTGTGTGTGTGTGTGTGTGTGTGTGTGTGTGTGTAAGTTCTCAAGCAGATACTCAAAATATTTTTCTTTTGTATCCCAATACAGAAACTTCCAGCTGGGTTAAGACTCTCTTACCCCTTCCTCAACTATTGAAAAAGGGCACTGGGCACTGCCAGTGTGCCTCACCAAAACAAAAAAAAAATCCAAAGAACCCCGAGGACTGAACACAAACAAATAAATCCACACATACACACCCACCTGCCATCACACCACCCTGCAGTACCTACCCCAGTCCTTGGCAGGCCCAGGCATCCGAAGTGACACCACACGCTACCCATGTGACGGGCTGTAATGAGAGCATTGTGCAGATACTGAGGCCCAGAGACATTACATGACTCGTCCACATTCATATGGACCTACCCACCACTAAGGGATATGTCAGAGAGAGGAGCTGAATAGAGACTGTTGGAAAGGAGTATCCACAAAAGCAAAAATCACTGTCCAGTCTACCATACTATCCATAGGAACCAAAGATAATACAGTGAGGTCTCAATGTTTGATGAATGAATGAATGAAAAATCTCAGACATGAAAACTTGAATTCCCAGAAGGCTGACCATGCCTGCAGCTGTCTGTGGCGTGTTTCTATGGAGGTTTGGAGTACGAGAGACACAGAGTCTTCAAATTCACTCCCACCTCTCGTTACAGAAGGATAGAGCAAAAGATAAGAAACCATGGCCGCTTCTATAGGGGGCATGATGGCAGAGAGACAGAGAGAGAGAGAAAGATGGAGAGGGAAACTGAATCTATTACTGAACACTTTCAGATTTCTTTCTTGTCATTCCTTAAACAATTCAACATAACTATGATTTACATAGCATTTACACTTATTAGATATGATAAATAATCTAGAGATGATTTAAAGTGTTTAAGAGGATGACTTAAGTAATGTGCAAATAGTCTGCTGTTTTGCATGTAAGAGATGGAGCATGGAGAGAGTTTGGTGTGGAGAGGAGGTCCTGGGATCAATCTCCCAATGATACTGAAGGACAATTGGTCCAGGGAGGGCCATTCCAGAGGAGAATGGAAGGGTGAGAGGATCCAGGCCAAGAGGAAGCTTCTAGAAGAGTTGAAGTGAGTGGGATGGGATATGTCAGATGTCAAATGGTACAAACATCCCTACTAGAAGGGACATGAAGCCAGAGGCAGAGAACTCAAGATCCAGGACCCACGCTCACAGTGACTGGCATGTCCAGCCCTAGGGGCAGAGGGTAGGCCATTCTCATCATTCAGTCTGGGGGAAACACTACTTTAATCTGAGTGACTCTGGACAGAGTTACCCTCTGTGGCACGTTAGACACCAAGTGACTTCTGAGGCTCCTTCCTGGTTCAAACATCCTGTGACATTTCAGACTAATGCCCAAGATCAAATATGTACACAAGACCAGAAGTATAACACAACACACAAAGACATGCAGGCAAATCTAATGAAAATCATATCTGATCTTCAGGGCTGGCTGGGCTGGCATGTCTTGTATTCACCTGTAGAGCCATCCCCTGGCTTCCATACCTCATGGTTCCCCCACACCCCACCTTCAAGGAAAGAGAAGTCCTAGTGGATTCCTTGTAAGTCTCTCCCTATGAGATAAGCGGTTTGTGGCGTTGCAGGAGGCAGCAGATAGCAAGGCGGTCAGACTCGAGGCAGGCACAGAACTTCCCCTCACTCCACAGAGCTCCAAACACTGGGGAAAATGGTTCAAAGTCCTTGCAAGGAACCCTTCCTATGGCCCTCAGTTTCCCTGGTTCTCTTTATGATTAAGTCACAATCATCCAGCAATGAAGTCTTGAGATTCAACAGAAATCTAAAGTTAGATTTTTTAAGAGGTTCTTAATTTGGATGCTGCTGTGACCTGAATATTTATGTCTCCTCCCCAAATATATGTATTTAAGCCTTCACCTTCCAAGACAACAGCACTAAGAGGCACAGATCAGTGTGTGTGTATGAGAGAGAGAGAGGGGAGGGAGAGAGAAAGAGTGAGGGAAAAAGAGAAAGAGAGAGAGGGGGAGGGAGAGAGAGAGAGTGTTCTGGGTCTTGAACTGGCAGTGTCCCTAAGCTTTTCTGCTCAAGACTAGAGCTCTACCACTTGAGCCACAGCTCTACTTGTGGCTTTTTGGAGGTTAGAGAGATAAAGAGTCTCACAGCCTTTTCCTGCAAGTTTATGCAAATACAGCTCTCATAGATCCTGTAAGGGAAGTCCAAGGGAGCGCATGAGCCCGTTCTGCTGTGTGAGAATGCAGCAAAGGATGCCGTTCACCAGCCAGACAGCTGGCCCTCACCAGACACCAAAGCAGCCTTGATTCTGCATTTCTCAGCTTTTCACAACTGTGAGAAATGCTGTCTTGTTTAGAAATCCCTCGTTCTATGGTAGTGTGTCACCACAACTCAAATGAACTCAAGACTGGTGGCGGGGTGGGAGGCATCGCCTCTTTGGAGAGTGATGACAAGCTTGGGTCTCACCACTGAAACACATACACATTCGGTGTGCACGTAAACTCATCGGTGTCAGACTCCCTATTGCATCTCCTTCTTCCCTCCCACACAGGTCCTTCCACACAGGCCTGAACCTTCAGTCTCTCCATTTTTGCAAATGAAGAAACTGAGGCTCAAGAGAATGAAATCACTTCCCCCCAGGTTACCCAGCTTATCAGGGCAGCATCTTAATGAATTTTCTCTTGGGAAGAGCCATCCATGTGTCTGACTCAAGAACTCTACCTCCAGCAGAGACTGCGGGTCACCCCTTGGCCCTGCCACAGAGAAGGCTGATGGGGACAGCCAGGCTGGACTGCCAGGGGCTCAGTCTCTGAGAACTGGCCATAGCTGAGCTTCTTTTTCTGTAACAGCCAACCTTCCTTGTGGCCTCAGCCAGAGAGACCTTGAACAATGGCTCTTGGCTCTCTGAGCAGCCTGACACACAGAGCCCTCCATTGAGGGGAAACTGAGGCACTCTGGAGCTGTTTGCATCATCATACACACACACACACACACACACACACACACACACACACACACACACATTGTAAGCAAGAGGTTGAGATTGGTGAATGGCAAAAGTCTATACCTAGGGAAATGGGTAAGAACGAATAGAAATCAGATGCTAAAGTTAAGTGGACTGAGTTTCAAATCTCAGCTCCATTGTCTTAGAGATAAGCTGACATTTAACCTTTCCAAGCCTGGGTTTCTTCACCTGTACGATCAGGATAACATAGTACTGCCTGTTAAGGTTAGTGTCTGAACACTATTAAATGAGATACTATTAAAACAAGATCATTTATGTGATGTGCTTAATGTCAAGCCTGGAGACACATTTTTAGCTGTTTGATCACACTGCCCCATGGGTTCCCAGAATAGTAGATCCTCTTCGGGGTCCCAATCCATGAACTTCACTGTCACTGAATAGAGAATAGAAAAGACAGCAGCTTCCATACTCCCGAGTATTTGCGAAGAGGACAAAAGGCTCTGGAGACGCGCTCAGAGCCATGAGCAGCTGCTGCCCCTGAGAGGTTGTGAGTTCGTCCTGCCTGGAGGCTGTAAGAGCCAGTCACCACCTTCCTGGAAGGTAGAATAACAGCAATGGTCAGGGAACAAGCCTCAAAGAGCTCTCAACAAACCTGCAAGCTCTCAATAGACCTCCACAGCTTTAGTTCAGCAAACACAGAATCAAGGTCTGGAGGGTTGGAGAAATGAAGCAGAAACAATGAGCAGAGCCTTCAGTCACCTGGAGTCAAACCTAAAAGCCCAAACTAAGGTCAACAGCTTGTGTCTCGCATACGAAGGCTCAGCCACTGAGATGCAGATAAGTCAATGCTCAAGGAGAAAAAGGAAGGCAAAACAGGCCTGATTGCAGCCTTGCCAATTACGTTCATGTAAGTCTTTCCATCCTGGTGGGTTTGAAACTACCAGTGTGACATGACTGAATTTGGCGTTGGGAAGAGACATGATCTATCACCTCTTCAGGATCACTGCATTTTGAAACTGAAGAAAGGGCTGGGAATGTGGCTTCGTGGTACAGTGCTTGCCTAGCATGCATGAATCTCTGGGTTCGATTCCTCAGTACGACATAAACAGAAAAGCCAGAAGTGGTGCTGTGGCTCAAGTGATAGAGTGGTAGCCTTGAGCAAAAGAAGCACAAGGACAGTGTCCAGGCCCTGAGTTCAAGCTCCAGGACTGGCAAAAAAAAAAAATGAAACTGAAGAAAAAGAGCCAAAGGAGGTCATGCATGGTAGTGTCTGTCTATGATCCCAGCTATGTGGGGAAACAGATCAGAAGGATGGGAGCTCAAAGGCCAGCACAGGCAACTATTAGAGAGACCCAACAAATGAACTAGATGTGGCAGTATTCATCTGTAACAAGAAAGGAGGCATAAGGAGGAGGAAGAGGAGGAGGGGGTGGAAGAGGAGGAGAAGGCAGAGGCCAGTCCTGGTCGTAAAGGACAAGATCTTATCTGAAAAATAACTGAATCAAAAAGGGCTTAAACATGGCTCAAAAGGGAGAACACCTGGTTAGCAACTGTGGAGCCCTGAATTCAAAATCCCAGTACTTCCAGGAGGAGGAGAAGAAAAGGAAGAGGAGGAGGAAAAGAAAAGGAGAAGAGCCAAGAAATGGTTGGAAGAGACTCATGTCTGTGCAAGACATTTCAGGGGCTAAAAAATCAATGGCCTAAGCATCGTGTGCTGGCTTCTCACGGCTTTAGGAGCTGGAAGAGGACCTGTCTTGTAAACCAGGAGAGCCCAAGATGTCACATGGTGCCAGCCTCCCCGTTTAAATAACTCTTTCTCTTAGAAGGGCCTTCCTTACTGGGTCCTCTAGCCAAAGAACTTTCTCCAAATAAACAAGACACATGAATCTGAAATCCAGACCCTGGATCACCATCCTCCTTTGTATTGCGCTGACCATGTCTCTAGACTAGGTAGGGCCTAAGACAAAGTCTCTGATGGTTTTGGTCAAGACGGTAGCAGAAGCACACCTACACTGTAACCTCTGGAGGTATGACTTCCTGAAGAGACCAAGGAATGGCTGGCATGAACCCACATCTCATCTGAGACCACGCAGAACAGCTCATGAATGACTTGATGGATGGATGAAGTAAGGCAGGCAAGAGGTGACTCCCTAGAGGAGTTGAGTCTAAGCCATTCTCACACTGTAATACATGAACAAAGAGGCACAGATGACCACCCATACACACATATGCACACTCACACACATGCACATGCAATCATGTATACACACACATTCTTGCACATCCTCCAAGTTCCCTTCATCCTCAGTTTTTTGCTGGGGCTGCTAGATGTGTTGGCCCCAAATGGGGTCATGCCTCTGGGGCCCAGCTATTGATGTGCAAGATTTGTGCAGTCGCTGGCATGCCTGTTAGCAATCAGCCTCCCACTGGGCCAGCCCCGTGGTGAGTAAACTTTCATGTTCTTATTAAGTGATGGCTGGTGGTTCCGAATCATTCCCCTGAATCTGTTTGAAGCTGATTCCTTAATCAAAGCTACCAGGATCCCCTTCACAGACACCCCCACCATCACTGACAGGTTATTATTAAAGAGAAGAAAGGAACTTGAGTTTTTATGGCTGCCAGCTTAGATCTAAGGGCCTGAGGGAGATAGAAAGCACTTGGGGTTTGTTTGTGTTTTTATTTTTATTTTTTTACTCACAAACCTTGTATTCAAATGTTAGTTCTGCCATTAACAGCTGGGTGACTTTGGGCAAGTGCAAGACCTCTCTCATGCCCCTCAGAAGAAGTTTCCAGGTGTCGCGAGAGTTGAAGGAGAGAGCGTATTTGCTAAGTGCTTCTTCAACTACAAAGCCCTGTAGGTGTTTCCATTACTAATGATTCCCAGGCGCAAACTACTTTCCCCCTTCTCTGACCTGTGTTCTAGTCTCTCTAGATGAGGCCCACTAGCCAGGGCCTCCAAGAAACTTTAGAATTAGTAGACCTCCTTTCCATAAGGCATCTGTGACAATATATATGGCAGGTAGAATTGATGGCAGGATCCAAGCCATAAATGGCAGGGCAGACAAAGCTTTTCTGTGGCCTTTACCCTAACCTTGTCCTGGAGACAGAACTCTCGCCTCTGTGTAAGTGCTGTAGCTCCCCTACTCCCATCTCTCCTCCTACTCCTCCCTGAGCACAACAGGAAGAGTCTGCACTGGAGCTTTCTTGCTTTTATTTTTTATTACTATCTTTAAGTAGTCGCATAGAGAGGTTTCAGTGCAGCCTATCAGTGCATGAGTACAATACATCTTGATCCAGCACCCCTTCCCCCATTCTCCCCGTCTCCCTCAACCCCACCCATCCGCTCACCTATGTACAGTGAATAGTATTTTGGCTATATTCACCCACCTATCTTCACTCTGTTTGTCTGCTTCCTCACTTTTAAAGGCAATAGATACATCCAACAGGGGCCTCCATCGTAGCTATGAGGAGAGCTAGATAAATAATTGCTAAATAAATAAATAAGTGAAAATAAACAAAGAAAGCCTTCAATGAGCTTGAATTGCTGCCGTGCTGAGAGGTAACTGACAGATTCAATTTAATTATAAGATACAGAGTTGTAATGGAGTGTGCAAGGCCCAGGGAGGATTTCGGTAATGGGAGGCCAGCAGGATTCCTTGCCTCTTCCGCGGGGTCTTCTCCTGACCCCCGGAGCTTCCTGGATGTCCTCACTGGGTGGGCTGGGGCCGGCGGGTATGCAGGCAACTGCCTGAGCTTTGCTCTGCCTATGAGGCTGAGGTCTCAAGGCTGGCTTCAGCTCCCCATGTGGCTCAGGTTCAGATGCCCTAGAAGATGATTGCAGCTCAGAAAACATGAGAAGAAGCGAGAGGCACAAGGCTCTGGATACTCACCTGGCCAGACGTGGCCACTAGACTGCCAATATGGCAGCTATAATTTTCCTCAGGGAGAGATATACATGAGTCACCACCACCTGATCCTCTCCTCTACTGTTTGTCTACCTTGAAAGTGGAAGGGGTACCTCCCAGGCCCCTAAAACTTTACTCTCTTCGTGCTTTGGGGCAACTTCTCCTTCTGTCTGCACTCATCTCTGTACCAAATGAGCACAGACATCTCCCTCCACCTTGTCCTGCAAGGCACAGGAATCTAGGGCAGAGGCTGCGTGTCCTGCCCCGCCTGACTCCCGTGATAAGTTCTTAGGAGACTCTCTCAATCAGTCCCCTGCCTCTGTGATTTTACTGGGGCCATAAATGAATGCCAAGGTGATGTGTAAGCACATTACCAAATTGTAGCCACGCCCCTGCCGCCAAACCCATCCTGAGCAGACAGACAACATCCGTGCCTCCCAGCCGCACCTCCACTCCCTGCCTCTCCCCAGCAAGTAATTCTCCCTTCCTCACCCCTGAACACCAGGCTATGATGCCCATGGCTGTCAGCCAGCATTCTCTGCTAGTTCTTCTTTCCTTCCCCCAGAGTCTTGGCTGGTCCCTGGGTAGTGTGCACACATCCAAACCACAACCTGGACCAAAGCATTCATTCCTGTATGTATGACAAAGCTATTTCCCAAAGAATTCTTCAGCCAACCTTATTCTCTCTCTCTCTCTCTCTTTCTCTCTCTCTCTCTCTCTCTCTCTCTCTCTCTCTCTCACACACACACAAACACACACACACACACACAGGCACAGACACACACGCACATATACACACACAGATTATACTAGTAATCCAAAGAATGTCTCACTGGTTGTATGGCCCTGAGAATATTCTTTAGCCTTTTTGATGTTCAGTTTCCTCTTCTGTCAAATATACATACGATTAACAAAGATAATACTTGCAATATATGTAGCCCAGAGACTAATAAATCACAACCAGTTGGTACTTGGCAGCATTCGTTGTAGTAGCTAATGAGGGCATAATCCCAGGTGGGTGAGTGCTTAGTGATGCTAACAACCACAAAGAGACAGAAGGCTTGACTGTGTCCACCTCTAAGGGCAACAGCCGATGTCCACATTCCAGTTTGTAAAGGAGTATTGGGGAACTTTGCCAACTGTGGGTCTTTTACTGATGGACAAGCACCCCAGAAGGCAAACTCATTTTGAGTCCGCTAGTGGCCATGTCAGAATTTCAAGCAGTTTATCAGTGGATAGCAAGACCCCAGGCAGAATCTGAGGGGAGGAGAAGAGAAAGAAAGAAAGGGAACTAACCCTACCAGGAAAGAAAGAAAGGTAACAATAGACAAGGTATCAGAGAGCCACCCCAAGGGGCTGAGATTCAGAATGGGCACAGAGTTATATCTCAGGAAAAGACAGTAGAATGTGGCATGATTCGCCCAACACCAAGTCAGAAAAGGCCTTCCAAGCTTTGTTGCATGCCAGCAGCAGGACTCCGAGCAAACTTCTTCCCTCTAAAATGTCAGTTTGTGGGAAATGGAAGTATAGCGCCATGGTAGCACTTATACAGAATGCATGGGGCCCTGGATTTGAGCCCCTAGAATTGAAAAAATACATCAATTTTTATAACTAACATCAAGGATGATCATACCTGCTTTTCTCAAATGAAATGAGACGTGTTGAAGCCCCATTGCTGCTCAGTCCATGCTGGCTGTCCTTTTCCTCCCTGACATATACAGACTTGGGCCAATGAAGCAGAGATTTTAAAGGAGCCAAAAGATGGATGACCACATGGGCATCTGGGATCTGGGGCCAATAGCAACACAGGCAATTCTAGACTCCACAGCTGGCGGTGAAGAGCTGTTAATATTGCTGCCTGTCTCAGCCATACAGTGGATAAGGCTATGCCAGCCAGAAAAAAAAAAAATTGGCCTATCTAGGACAGCTGTGGAGGGAGAGCTGACAAAGGGCTACTTGATGTCACCACTGCTGTTGCTGTAAGAAACTATAAAGCCCTCATCAGCAGACATCCGAGGTAGACTTGAAGTGGTAGGTGAGGATAGGTTATGGAACCTTTTTGGAATGATCATAATGATCCGCAAGTCTTCTTAAAAGATAATAAGTCAACATGAGCTTTCAGTATCATCCATTACTTTAAAAACTTAATTTAGGACCGCAGCTGTTTCAAGATTCTCTTATAAGACTTTAATTGGTATGTAATAGCATAGTTAATTAAATACAAATCAATAGTTTAAAGCAACTAATTGATACTTAATATGAATGGGGGGAAACTCAGTTCTAATATAATTAACTCATATTAAATAAGCTATGAAATAGCAATTATGTCTTTACAACAATGTAAAGTTTATAGTTCTTTAATAAACTTGGATTAGCAAGCAATGAGACTCAAAAATTATGAAACAGGTATTATGGGGCTATTAAACATGTATTTGTTGTCCTAGAGGGCCAGAGCCAATCACTAGTCGAGATTAAGAAACCTTTCCCATCCTCTCCTTCCGTCTCTTTACTGTAGAAGTGGATCAGAAAACAGCCATCTCTGCTTGATTTATGGCCATCTTGGTTGGCTGTGATGTGAGTAATTATGCTGAAAATGGGACTCCGTGGAACAGAGGCAGGAAGCAGGAGTATCAAAGTGAAAACTTCTCACACAGAAAGCCACGGCATCCTGTCATGGGTGAGGAAGCATCCTAGGACAGAATGATGGCTGTTAAGAGACAGTCATCTGTGAGAGAGGCCACTAGGTAGGACACCCAATAAAAACAACCCCAGTATGACTGGGCAGCCTTCAAGGCTAGTGCTCTACCATTTGAGCCACAGTGCCACTTCCGGCTTTTTCTGCTTATGTGGTGCTGAGGAATCGAACCCAGGGCCTCATGCATGCAAGGCAAGCACTCTACCACTGAGCCACCTTCCCAGCCCTGGTTGTTTTTTTTTTCTCTCATTTACCTTTTCCCAAGTACAAGAGCTACGCCTCCATAATTAAGTCATCATTCAAAACATTTTGAACTCTGAAACTTCACACTCAAGAAGTTTGGGACTTGGGAGCATTCCAGATGCTTGTGTTGCCATGGTAAGAGAATAAAATGCTCAGTGAGTAACTTCTATGCACATATTCTAAAGGCCCAAAAATCTGAAACATTTCTGATCCCAAGCATTCATATAAGGGATACTCAACCCACATATTCCCTGTATAAATCCCATTGGAATGGAAAGCCTTGAGTGATCTGGGCTTGTACATGGTACCTTATGAATCAGTGTTTGTGGGATGGGTTTTAGTCCAGTTGAATTTGCTAACAAGTGCTGGTTGTGGGTGGGGCAGGCGGGAAGTGAATGTTGGTAGGGCCTACCCACACTACCCCCTGTTATTCCACCATCAGACATGCACCAAGGCCAATGCAGCTGGTTAAAAATATATGTATAAAAACAGCAGGGCGCTGATGGCTCACACCTATAATCCTAGCTAGTCAGGAGGCTGAGACCTAAGGATCGTGGTTCAAAACCAGCTGGGGCAGGAAAGTCCGTGAGACTCTTATCTCCAATAAACCACCAGAAAACCAGAGGTGGTGCTATGGCTCAAGTGGTAGAGTGCTAGCCTTGAGCTGAAGAGCTGAGGGACAGCAGCCAGACCCAGAGTTCAAGCTCCACTCCCGACAAAAAGAAGATAGAGAGAGAGAGAGAAAGAGAGAGATATGTATGTATGTATAAAAAATACGAAACAGCCCCATGTACTGTCTCTAGACTATCTCTCAACACTTCTACTTTTACTCCATCCACAGGACCTCTACCTCCTTAACCTCTCCTGTTACAGTCTCCTGGCTAGTCTCTCCAACTTCCTTCACTTTCCCAGTTCTACCATGCCAACCTGGGAGTTCATCAGATGACCTTGGCAAAATCATTTCACCTCCACTTCCACATAAAGAAATAGAAAGTGGGAAAGAAATAGAGGAAAAAGTGGCAATCCTCTAGACCCCACTCTGATATTTGGTTTCTGCTTAGAGGGTCTTAGTATCAAGTAAGTACAAATAAGAAAACCGAAGCTCAGAGAAGCCCTGGAGACCACCCACTGTTATGGACAGCAGGACAGCATCAGCTAGCTCTGTTAGTTTGGAGTTCCGAAGCATCTTAGCCTTTGGTGACTCCAACCAGGTCCAGCTGATCTGAGGCACCATCTGGGGAATTAGAGCTATTTTCAGCTCCTCTGCTACTGCATTGAGGAGACAATGATCAGGAGGACCTGAGGAAGCTCCTTCCAGTTGTTTTGTGATCTTAGACGGTCTTCAGAGAACAGGGCGGTAGAGCAGATGTGAAGCCATCTTCTTTCTCTCATCTGGAGTGTGGCGGTAGTCTCCCGGCTGCTCTTCATTTAGGGTCATCTCTTCTGTCATCGTTCCCTGCACTAAAGTAATTTTTCTTCAATGCAAGGATGCCCTCCTTTTCCCTGCTTAGCAGTAGAAGAAGGTCCAGACTTTCTGGACACTCATCTGCTAGCCTCCAGAGTCTGGTGCCTCTCTTATCTCTTGTTCTTTTTGTGATAGCCACACCCCACTGCCTCCTTACCACACTCTATTTCTTGTTTGCTAGTTTTCTGGAGACATGTTTGAGTCTCAATAAGATTGGGTATAAAAAGGTTTAGTCTTCACTACTGAGGAGATAAGAGAGTAAAGATGACAGCATCAAAAAGTAAATACTCAGCCAGGCGCCAGTGGCTCATGCCTGTAATCCTAGCTACTCAGGATCTGAGGATCATGGTTCAAAGCCAGCCTAGGCAGGAAAGTCCGTGAGACTCTTAGCTCCAATAAACCACCAGAAAACCAGAAGTGGTGCTGTGGCTCAAGGGGTAGAATGCTCATCTTGAGCTGAAGAGCTGAGGGATAGTGCCCAAGCCCAGAGTTCAAGACCCATGACCAACAAAAAAAAAAAAGGGACTACTCTGCCATGTACAATCCCACCACCTTACCACCTGAACTATGTGGTGAGCACCAAGCTGGAGATAAGACAGGAAAGACCTCCTCCCAACAGCCATGTCCATGTGTTAAATGGCCTCAGATATGAAGAGGAAGTTGGAGTGTCTGTCCATTCTCACCAGCTTGAGCCATGGGTACCTGAGAGCCCAGTGACTTATGAATGAGGAATGAGCAAGAACCATCCCTGACCAGCATGGTCTTCCCATTGGTAGGAGAAGGCTCTAGGCACCCCAAGAGTGCCCAAGAGCAGAGCACTCTTGGAAATGTAGAACCAGCCAGCCCTTCCCACCTCTCCTCTTTCCCATAATCTTTGGCACCCCACCCCCCACTATCCCATTCTGGTGGCCATGATGGTCACTCTGTCATCAGTTGCCAGAGGGGTGCTGAGCAGTTTTATGATGCTGTGTCTCATGGGCAATTCTGGGTCCTTCCAAATTCATTCCAGAGGATCATGGCCAAGAGATATAGTCAGATGCCATGGGAAGGCCAGCTCCTCCCCCTTCCTGTCTGTATGGGTTTGCTAAAGCCACTGTAACCAAGTACCACGTACATAGCAGACGTGTATTTGCTCACAGTCCTGAATGCTAGAAGTCCAAAATGGAGATGCCAGCAGGACTGGCCCCCTCTGCATGCTGTGAGGGAAGGGTCTGTCCAGCCCTCGCTCCCTTCTTGCCTGATAGATGGCTGTCTTCCTATTGATTCTTTCTGTTATGTGCGGGGCGGGGGGGGGGGGGGGGGGGGAGGGTTGTTCGTTCCTGAAGTTTCTCTTTGAATGTGAACATCAATCCTGTTGCGTTGGGGCATTTAACTCACATTTTGACTAGATCACCTCTGCAAAGTCTCTGTCTCCTAATTCAATCCCATTTTGAGGTGTTGGGATTAGAACCCCAACATACATATGTGGTTCATGTTTAACTCATAGCACTGCCCTAGCCTAGACCACTGATCTCTGACCTCTAGTCTCTGGTCTATCTTCTTTGTTCAGAGCGTCCATAGCCCTGGGATCCTCTCAGTTCCTTACCCTCAGAACTCCCAGAAATCAGCCCTGAATTCTAAGCTGGGTACCATCAACAGCTCACAACTTCTGCCTTGAATTGCCCTTTGACTACTAGGAGCTTTGGTTTCTAAATCCAAAATGGAGGAAATAATTTCTACCTTGTCTACTTCACAGAGCTCTTGTGAGCATCTAATAAGATAGCAAGAATGACAGCATCCTAAAAAAAACTAATAATAATAATAAGTAGGCCACCAATGGGAAGTAACTTCACTGTGTCATTATTACTATGAGCAAGAATAAAGGAATTTTCAGGCTGGAAAGAGTCCCATCCACACCTTCTGAAGCTGCAGAAAACCCATTCCTTTCTAAAGTCCTCTCTTTTTATTCCTCTCAAGAGGAAACCCCACAGCATTCCCTACTTGTGGAGCACTTCCCCATTCCAATGAATTACAACTTTCATTCACTCAATAACCATCCCTACCCTAACCTAAACACATTGTGCTACATTTCAGCCCATATGTTTCCAATCCTGCCTTGGGTTAGGGAGAACTATTCACTCCCTCCAATATTTCTGAATGGGCTCTTTCTTCCAGTCAGTATACAGTGTCCCCAAGCACTTGCCATGCATCAGATACTGTGCTACCTACAAAAAGCTCAGAGCTGGAAAAGAAAGCTCTGTGGCCCTTCTGATACCCATAGTCTACAGAGCAAGTATTCCCTGGGGTACAAGCTCTCCTCCCCAGGAAAGCACCAGTAACTTTTTGCTTACACAGGCAGCATTGCCTACATTTTTTTTCCTCCTTGGTCAGTACCCCTGTCAGACACACAAGTCCTTTGCAGATGTTAGGAATGTTTCCCTTTGAAGCCAGAACCCAACTCGTGTCAATCATTTTCCACAAACACCTCTGGGGATCTCTAGATGGTTCTTCTTGCTGAGGAAGCAATAGACAATAGCCCCGATTCCTACTTAGAAAAGATCTCCTCATCTTGCTGTCCATATGACAAGGAAAGGTGGGAGTCTAGTGGCTAGCTACCTCACAACGTGAAAGGCTCCTGTTCTTTCCAGCATATTCTATGATCTCTCCCTTAATTGCCCAGTTAGTTTGACTTGCTGGGTGTTTCCCCAAACCTCCTGCTTCCTCTTCATTCTATCTACGGTCAGACCTCCCCCATGGATGCCTCCAGATTCATCTCCTTCTCCCATGCCAGTTCCTCCTGTGTGCGTCTTCTACCTGTGGACTTCATGAACTCAGGTTTAGTTCTGCAAATCGCTCCAAAGAGTACCCTAAATTCTCATTTTGTTAATCCTCAAACATGTCTGTGCTTGCAGGGACCCCCCAATGGCTTCTCCCCACTTTTCAGCAAAGACTCAGCCAGAGCATGCTCTCACTTAATCAATTTCTGCAATGTGCTTATTAGCGCCTTGTAATGTAGCCGCCTAAATAATTAAGACTAACCCACACGTGTCAAATTAAATGAGCCAAAAACATTGAGAAATTACTTCGTCCTCGATCTCTTTTTTATTAATCAACTTTTTAAAAGAAAAAAAAACTTCTTTTCCTATTCATTTACAAAAAAAATCAAACATAAGCAGGGTGACTCTTACTTATAATAACTGTGTGTACGTGCGGTCTCTCCTCGGGCAATCCCCTAGGGACATCCTAGTATGTGACATAGCACAGGCTAGGATTGTCTTAATGTGATAGAAGCCAGCAATGTAGATAATCAGATGCAACAAGTTGTGCATACTCTAGTCTTTGGGAGAATTCTTCTCCCTGCCCCTTGTCTGAAAGTACAGAGTATTGCTTTAAAAACAAAACCGAGACATTGGCCAAATCTATCCAGCATTTTCCTGCACTCCTCCCACCCACCCCTCACCCCTGTTCAATCCATGAACACAGACTCTCTTTCTCATTAAGACCGTCGCTGATAGGATCTAGATAGGCGTGAGTCAATGGTGAATGGTCAGCGACTCCGTCATTCTGATGGTGAGCAGCGTGCCCACGATTCTAATGGGCAGGCAGACTCTGCCTGTCACCAGCACACACTTGAGCTTTCAGTACAGGCTCCAACAAGAGGCTATTGTTGGCGGGAGCTCAGAGCCTCCTCACAGCTTGTACTTCCACGGGCTCCCTCCTGTCATGCTGCATTCCTGCCTCTTGGAGGTGGTTGTTAGAAAGAAATCCACAAATATAGTAAGTAAACATCAAAGGGGCTTTGATCCACATGGCCCTCCACAGAGCGGGAGCCCCTGAAGAAAGGGCCAAGGCCTTGGATGGGAGAACTTAACATCGTCAATTTGGGCGTCTGAGATGCAAGGCTGTTTGAAGTGAGGGCAGTTTGCCTGTGCCTTCAGATGAGCAAGTGTGCAAGGGAAGGAAGGAAGAGAAGTGAGTGCCTTTGGAAACAGCACCCTCAGATCTGCCTCTCTGCTCTTCAATGATAGTCAATAAACCCCTTTAAAGAATCAGGAGATCAAAGCATACTGCATCCCTGGGCTGTAGCATTCTGCTGCCACCTGCCATGCTTTGTTTCTCTCTAGGGCATGAGCCCCTAAGCTTGACTTATCTGGGTCTCCTGAGCCTTACCTTCCCTTTTATCCTGATACCTTCAGAGGGTGGACCCACACAGTACGAGGTGGAATAGAGAGGTATGCGGAGGAATAAGACAGCTGTCAATCCCTCAACAGCCACGACACTAGCAGGCTGTATTGTGCACCCACAACTCAATGAAAGCCTCCTTCACTGAGAAGCCAAGGGAGGAAGCAGCAGGTGCCCAGGAATCTTGACAAGACCAGGGAAACATGGGAAGTTTTCAGGGAAGGGGCAGATAGAATCACATTCCCTCTTCCAGAAATCTATTTGCTCAATTCCTGACCCCTGTCCCATTTGAATGACTTCTGAGAGAAGAGGTGGAGACAGGAATCAAAAAGAAAGAAAAGAAAAGAAAAGAAAAATAGGGGGCAATCAGCATCGTTGAACCTCAGTTTCCCCATCTGGATCATATGAATGGCAATGGCCCACCTACCTATCTCATAAGGTTGTTATGGGGGTGAAAAAAGAAGTTAGGTATGGAATTGCTTCAAAACCCATAAAGTTCTTAAGACGAATCAGGATTAAAGAATAAACAGCAGAAAGAAAGCTTGCTTTGCCTTTGCCAGTTCAGTGCTCACACACAACAGGCACTGATTTACAAAATGCTATTCGAAAGACAGGTAAATTGTCTTACATTTGCTACCTGGAATTGTTCCTCTATCTTGTTTTTCCAGGAGGTCAAAGCACGTTGAGTTCTGTGTCTCTCCGACATGCCAATGTTTGTAGTGTCTGTACTTCAGAGATCCTGGATGATGGCTCTGAACAGTGTCCCAGTACAAGAATGGGCAGGATTCTCAACCCAGAAACTCACACATTCTAAATGGTGTCTTTTGCCTTCCTTCAACCCCCGTATCTTCCCCAAACTCACCCAAATCATGTCTTCATTCCTGGGTCTCCCTGTGTGTCTGGTTGCACTGGTCCTACTTTGGGCACAGGCACTGTGGAGACAGTCTCCAAGTCTAGAACAGAAAATGCCTCAGAACCCAAGATTCATAGTTAAAGCATGGATTCTGGAGCAAGACTCCTCGGATGGAGATCTTGGCTTCACCACCAGTTAGCTCTTTTCATCTAAGGCTGTTTCATTGAGAATCTGTGAATAAGGATGATATGAAACATGGATACTAATGGTGAACACTCCACATACTGTGGTGAGAATCTAATAAGAATTACTGAATTACAGTTATGCCTAGAATCCAGTAGGTGCTGCAGAAATTTTGCTAACTAAATATATAGCCCAATTTATAAGGGCAACAAGGTCCATTTCCCCCTTGTAACACTTGATCCATTCTCAACTTACTCTCTCATGCTTTTCTTCCAGAACTGGGCCTCCAGAAGAGAGGATGCTGTCTAGTGTTGGGCTACATGGCCAAGGACAAGTTTCGGAGAATGAATGAAGGTCAGTAAGAACCGCCCTACTGTTTCAGGTGTAATATTGGTTGGGGGAAGAATCTATGTCTATAACTGTGATCCAGAATGGCCAAGAGAAAGAACCTTGGCCATCTCTGAAAACAGAATGAGCAGCTCAGTTTGCTTTCCATGAAGCTGGGTAGAGAGTAATATGGGGAAAGGCAACTAATGCTGGAAGCACAAGATGCTGACCTGTAGCATTCCCCTTGGCTATCTTCCTTATTCCCTTTGCATCCCCTGCTTCTCTTCTCTTCTCTTCTCCTGTCTTTATTCCACCACCCACATACCCAAACCAATTAAGTCTGTCTCTATTGCCATTCTAGTCCAAATTTCTCCATCTTACCCCTGAAATCATTCATGTTTCTTGAATGCATATTGAGCAAGCAGTATCTTACAAGGCACACAGGAGAATCCTAAAGAAGATGAGGCAGTGTTGTATTCTCCAAGAGCTTGTGCTTAGAAATCTCTCTCTCTTCCGACTCCACTGACTCACCCCTCCCTTCTACTCCTGGGCCATTGTGCCTTCCTCCCCCATGTCTTTGCTAACCTCACTTGGTCACAGAAGATGTGGGGAAGGTATTGACCTTGACATCGGCTGGAATGTGAAAGGGGTTCTGTCATTTATGGGCCTGTTGCAATAAAGAACCAAGCATTGCCTCCGCCCTCCAGCCATCTGTCTTCAGACAGCTAATAACCCTCTTTGTCAGATGCACAGACTGTTTGTCAGAATTCAAAAGTAGATAAACAATGGCTGGGGATGCCATTTATTCATTAAAGTTAGACAAATAAACCTTGGCATAGCACCAACCCAGCCTGCTGCGAGCTGGGCCCATCCCTCCCGAGGCTCAGAGTCCCAATAGCCTCACTCCTGCTCCAGGCAAAGGAGAAGGAGTTCACCTCTAGCATCTCTGTCCCCCTCCAGTTTTAATGTCCTCTTCCTTCAGTCTGCAGCCAACTGTCCTCCCAGATCAGCAGCCATGACACCCCTCACCAGCTTTGAATCTGACTCTGGTACAACCCATCATGGGAAACCCAGGAAGCCATCACCTCCCCTATTTGCCTCCCACCAGTGTAAGAAGGCAGCAGACTCCAACAAGCCACATCTCATTTGTAGGAGCCCCACGGTTGAGCACAGCCAGGGGTGGAGCTGTATAGCTGACATCCTGTCTATCCATCTCTTTCATTGCCTTTTTTTTTTCTTTCTCTTTTCTCTATCGCCTCCTCCCTTTCCCAACACTGCTGTGTGTTCTAATTTGTGGGAATGGACCTGGTGCCTCTGTCCGTGGTGCTGAATACGCATGTTCTCTTGCTGACAATGCTCGTTAGAGAGGCTGAATCTAGCTTCCTAGGGATTAGAGCAGCCAAAAAAGAAAGGGGGGTGGGGGCAGGGAGTTAGGAGCTGGGCTGTATTTGAAAGCTGAAACTCCAGGTGTTTGATCCCCCCCCCCAGCTTCTAGGTGACCAAGGAGGTGAGGGAATGCTGAACAAATTGAGATAACATGTGTGATGAGTTACAAGTCTAGACTAACGAAACAGACAGGCTAGAAGGAGGAAAGACCGTGGGACAGGAGAAGGCACAGGTGGGTGCCTTCCAGGCCCAGAGGGGTGAAAACTATTGGGAAAGCGGAGGGAGAGTCCTGCCTCCACCCCAGACAGCCTTGCTACCCGAGTAACACATTATCTACTTGTCTCTTCCTAAAGCTCTGGTGCCTAAACTCCAATAAGAAGGCATCTACAAGAATGGGTGGAAGGGAGTTGCTTTATGGTTTATAATTATCTTTACAAATTCTCAAAATAATCTTTATCACTCCTTCGTATTAATAATTAAGCTGGAATCGCAGCCCTGACACTGATCACAAAATAAAAATCTCTATCCATGCCATACAACCTATCTTGGCATAAATTGAACAAATTGATAAACTACTAAAAAGAAAAAAAAGTAATTATTTTCTCCAGGTTGCTGGAATTAGTGATCTATTGGAACAATTAGCTGCTTCTTCCAGTAAGGATAAGATGATGATCATTATCTTTCCAACTCAGAATAAATAGAAAGGACCTACTTTTGCCATATGGAAGCATGTTTGTTTTGTTGAACAGTGTCTAACAGGGCGTCTGTCACTCAGAGAAGTGATTTCATCTTTCTTTTGTTTCCCTGTTTATTTTTGGTATCTTTTTAATTCTTTCTCTTTCCACCTTCCCCTCCCCCAAGACCTTTCAAAAAAAAACAACAACTTGGGAAGAGGCAAGTGGAAAATAATGAATGAACAGCAGCTTATCATAAGTTAGAGTAACTGCAATTGGTTCTGTTAAGCTACACAAAGCAATAAAAAAAATACTACTCAGAAGATCATTTAAGGAAGCCTGTGGTAGGCCATGAGAGACTTACTCTATATGGAAGTTCTTAATAGCTTCTCAGAGAGAGTCTACAGCCTACATGGGAATGGAGAAGGTTGGTGATGAGTATGTTTGTGTGTGTGCGGGTGCGCGCGCATGTGTGTGAGTGTGTGTGTGTGTGTGTGTGAGTGTGTGTGTGAGTGTGTGTGTGTGTGAGTGTGTATGAGTGTGTGTGTGTGTGTGAATGTGTATCTGTTTGGCCTAAACACCCAGGAGGCAGCCGATGGAGATACAAACAAAAGTCAGCAAAGGACAGGCAAGAACAGAGGAACTAAAGACAGGCTTAAGGATGTCAGATTTGTCTGACATCGTTGTCTTCATGTGATTAAGAACACGTTGCTTCAGAGACAGTGCCGGAAGGAGATCTTTTATTTATTCATTGAAAAACATCCATTGTAAACGCTAAAAACTGATGCCAGTTTCTCATAACAAGTGTCGGGCTTCCTTCTACACACCGGAGCCATAAAGTCGAATAAGATATACTCCCTGGCCTCAAGGAGCCCACCCTAGAAGCACCAGACATGCCTCAGTGCAGACATTAACCTCCACAGAGACATCCTACCTCACAACTAACCTAAGTGAGATGTCTCTCCTTCCCCAAGATGCACTCCACTGAGCCTTACCTAGTGGACTTCTCAACTTTGTGGTGATGTATATACTGCTTATGCATGCACCCGCAGCCCCCTCTTAGAGAGTTACCTGCAGGAGGGCCAAGGTACTGCTTCCTTCTTCCTTTCCCAGCCCTGGGCCTCAGCCACTGTCTCTCACTGTTTTTAGTTAAGTAACTAAGGAGGATCATAAGTGGCAATAGAAGAATGTAGAAAGTCTCTCACAGGTGTTATGGGGACCTGGAGAAGTTGCTCATCTTACAGAGCTAGAAGGAGTCTTCATGTCTCTGACAATTTTCTGGTTCTAGGGCTTTCTATGAACTCTAGGATTCGAATCTCTGTCTGAGAGGTCAAGGGCCAAGGCAATTTAGCAGAGTGGATTCCTTCCTTCCAACTCTGGCTCTCCAGCCTTGAAGTCTACTACCAGGCTGTTCTTTTTTTGTTTATTTGCTTTATTGTTATTGTAAAGGTGATGTACAGAGGGGTTACAGTTGCATAAGACACACACACAGTAAGGAACCAGCTATATGTCTGCCAAGTGTCTGGATATCTGAATTTAAATCTTCTCAGTACAGAAAATTGAACGATATTGGGTAAGAGAGCCTGCAAGATTCCAAAATGTCATGATGCAAAATTTGGTCCTGAAATCTTGAAACCAGGTGCCAAGGGCTCATGTCTGTCTTCCTGCTAAGATCTAAGAAGCGAGGTTCAAAGTTGTCCTGGGCAGAAATATCTGTAAGACTCTTATTACCATTTAACCAGTAAAAAGAAAGCTGGAAATGGAGATGTGGCTCAAGTAGTAGCACATCAGCCTTGAGCACAAAAAGTCAGGGAGAGCACACTGGTTCTGAGTTCAAGCCCCAATACATTTGGCACCAAAAAACAAACAAAAAAAGAAACTCTGTCCTTTTTACACAGCTATTAGAAAGAATAATATTATGTGATTTGGAGGGAAATGGATGGACCTAGAACAAATCATGTTAAGTGAGGTAAGCCAAGCTCAGAGAGATAAATAGTGTATGCTTTCATATGTAGAAGCTAAATCTGAAATGCACTGGGACATGGTAAATTATAAAGGACTCTAGGCATTCACACATAGTGAGGCCAAAGGAGACCAAAGGATTCTTAAGGGAGAGGAACACAAAGACACAATGCTTCTGTGCTTCTGATTACATAAAAATAATATTTATCAAAATAAGAGGAGAAAAATAAGCAAAACAAAACCTCGGTCCTGGCTCTCAGTATACTACATACGTCTTGTTAGCACCACTTGTGACATAACTTTGAAAACTGTGGTCACTAAAGGAACAGAACCAGGAAGTTGACTGGTTTTGCTCAGCAGCCTCCAATAGCATATCTGGGTTTTTCTCCTGCCTGTTCTCAGAGCCCATTCAGGAGCCTGTCAGCTGCCTGCTGAGTGGAAGAGAGGCAGCCCAGCAGGCCTGCAGATAAAGCCATGCATTCTTCTAGCTGATGGGAAGCGGGAGGAGGGTGGCCTAGGACTTCCATCAGGAGACTGGACCCAGAGAAGAATAAGAGTCACTAGTGTGGGCCTCGCTTCTCACTCCGATGATTGTAGCCACGGCCTCCTCATGCTCAGGGCACATAATCATTTTCCTGAGACAGTTTCTCCACTGCCTGCCAGAGCCCCCGGGATGTTGGCTAATACTGTCATTTTGTTAGTTGGGGCTTTAGGGTGTGTTTTTCCCCCTTATTTCATTTTTCTTACTGATGTGTTTTCCTCCACTGGGGCTGCAAAGCTGGTTATTTGTATAACGTCCCTGTTTATTATTTATGGCAAGACTCGGATTTCCAGGGCACTTTATGATTGTTATTTAATTCACTCAGCCTCTTGGAATGGGAGACCGCTCTTTCTATTTTCCTGCCACAGCCTGATGGAGGATTCCAGAGCCCATTTCTCAGGCCACCATTCCTACCTGCTTACCCAAGGCCAGGGAGCACTTTGGGCTGCCGATCTTTCTAAACAGTCCCCTTTCCACAAACTCATCTTACCACGTCTTCAGGATTGTACCTCTGGTCTATCTGTCCTCTCCTCCCACCTGGATTTCACACATCCAGCCACCTCCCCCAGTTCATCTTCACACCCATGGCCCAAAGCCACGTTTCAAAATGTAAATTTGACAATGTCCTCTAGAAAACATTCTGGTGACTCTATTGTTTAAGGAAAAGAAGCCAGATCTTTTGCATGTTTTAGGAGGTCCCAACCTCTCCTCTTACTTCCTTAGCACCCTCTTTTTGTAGTCATATGACCCTTCTTTCTGCTCCTCAAGAGGGCATGACCTTCCATCCTCAGGAGCTTCGGGGTCCTGTAACGCCCCCTTGGAAGGCATGCCACCTTCTCACACACTGTATCCTAACCCCTTCTCATAGTGAGATCCCTGCTCATCCCAAAAACCTCAATGTCTTCCTCACTGAAGTCTCCTCTGACCCACCCTCCCCAGGCCAGGGCAAAGGCCTGTCTATACCTTCTTCAGCTTCAGACCCTAAGTCTAGTTCTGCCCCCACTTCATTATGCAAAGTCTTTGAATTCCTGGGGTAACACAGTTGAGTGAATCACTCAGGAAAATCTATCTGCTGAGTGGGTTTGGGGCCATATTTCAAAAGAGATAAGCAGCAAGGATCCCTAGAGGAAAAGGAAGAGAGCTGGGTTCTTTGGACATCAGTAACCTGGGCAAATGGGGTAACACCAGCCCCTTCTATGTCCTGGTGCTTTGCCAGGACCACACTCTCCAGAGAGGTTGGATGTGAGCTCTGTCCTCAGGAACCTGACCTTCTACTTCAGCAGATTAGACAATTGTCTTTGTGCTGGTTTGGTTTTTCATTTGGTATTGTGACTCATATGTCTAAGGACCAAGCATTGTGGCTCTGAAGACAGAAAAATCTAGATTCATATGACAGGTAGCGTTAGAGCAGGCTTGGGACCAAATCACTGCAGATGGCGACCAAAGACCATACAGGCTGCACCCTCTTCCAGTGGTTTGATATTCCTTCCAAGCACCAAAGTATGGAAAGGCTCGGTGAGTATTGTAGGCCTGGTGAGTCACTGCTCACTAACTACATACCCTGTGCCTTCTTTATTCCTGGTACAGTGAGCTCCACAGCATATAAAGACAGCCCCTGCCCATCCCACCCCAAGACATTAAGCCCTATAAGCTATGATAATACAATGCCACAAGTGGCTATCACCAGGTATGAGTTAAGAGTTGTTAGGACAGAAAAGAAGTGTCTTATCCAACTGTAATCCAAGTGAGGCTGGCATGTGTAGAGACGTGATATATGGTTGCTTTTATTATAAGAGACCACTGCAACTATTCTTGAATCTCTCCAAAGCCTGGAAACTAGATGCATGCCAAAGCTATGGGCGATTCAGCCAGGCTCTTATAAAGGGGCTTTAAACAGAAAACCCCTTCAACATGAAGAGTCTTCTTCTTAGCATTTCACCCATGCCAGTGACAGGGGGACTGGGCAAGTTGGGTAGCAGCCACTGGCAAGACCTTGGGGTCTCCTTCCATGGCAACTGTGTTCTGAGGAGATGTCCTATTCTACCTCTGTGTCTCCTTCCCTCTGTCCTTATCCAGCCTCAGAGCCTCATCGTTGAATTCACTGAATGCTGAGACCTTTGCTCCAGCCCCCACCCAGGCCTCTGGGGGAGGTACAGGGGAGTGGGAAAAAACCAGGATGGTTAATGGCCTGAGGGGCCATAAAGTTTTCAGAGATATGCACTGGAATGATCAGGTTCAGGCTGAGATGAATTATCCAGAGCTTTTATCAAAAGGAAGGAAAGAGAGGGAGGGAGGGAGAGAGGGAGGGAGGGAAGAAGAGAGGGAGGGAGGAAAGAAGGAAGGGAGGGAGGGAGGGAGGGAGGGAGGGAGGGAGGGAGGGAAGGAGGGAAGGAGGGAGGAAGAGAGGGAGGGAGGGAGGAAAGAAGGGAGGAAAAGGGGAAGGAAGGAAGGAAGGAAGGAAGGAAGGAAGGAAGGAAGGAAGGAAGGAAGGAAGGAAGGAAGGAAGGAAGGAAGGAAGGAAGGGAAGCAAGCAAAGGAACCAAAGGAGGGGAGGAAGGAAGGGAGGGAAGGAGGGAGAAAGGAAGGGAGGGAGGGAAGGGAGAAAGGAAGGGAGGGAGGAAAGGGAGCGAGGAAAGGAAGACAAACCTAAAAGACCAGAGCGGTCATGTGCAAGTGCCAGGCCCCCCACTCTGGAAGCAGCAGTCAGGTGGCTGCCTTTTTTTCACCCTTTTCTATCTGCTTCTTTCTTGTGCATTCCTTTCTGAAATGTATTTGTTTCTATGGAAACAGTGTTGTTACTGGTGTGGGAGGAGTTTAATGACATTCAGAAGTACCAAATCAAGTCCATTTATATAATGGTTTGAAATACACATAATGGCCCATGGAATATAGGACACAGTGACAGTTTCTGTAACTGCATACCGAGTGTGGGATAAATAGAGCAATGTTATAGTCCCCACCTCTGAGTCAAATGGACTAGGAATAACCACTATCCATACTAGTAATGAGCGGCACTTCTCAAACATCACTCATGAATGCATCTAAAAACATTGCCCAAGCTGCTTTCCTCTCATCAAGGAAAGAGGCAGAACCATGGCTCCCCTGCATTTGCCAAGATTTGACCAGGAATCAGGGAGGGTGGGTCCAGTGGTTACTCCCAGGAATAGAAAATAGCCAGTGAGATAGGTATGGTAGTGCATGCCTATAATCTCACCTACTGAGAAGACAAAGGTAGAAGGATCTTGGTCAGATGGAGGTCAGCTGGACAAAAGGGAGACCCTATCTGAAAAACATACTAAAAGTAAAAGGGCTCAGGTGGTAGGATGTTAACATGCATGAGGCCTTGGATTCAATCTTGAATAACACCAGAAAGAAAGAAAGAAAGAAAGAAAGAAAGAAAGAAAGAAAGAAAGAAAGAAAGAAAGAAAGAAAGAAAGAAAGAAAGAAAGAAAGAAAGGAAGGAAGGAAGGAAGGAAGGAAGGAAGGAAGGAAGGAAGGAAGGAAGGAAGGAAGGAAGGAAGGAAAAAAGAAAGAAAGAAAGAGAAAGAAAGAAAGAAAGAAGGAAGGAAGGAAGGAAATTAAGAACGGAACTGGCATTCTAGCTGCTCCTTGGGTCCACCGCATTGCCCAGCCTGCAGTCAGTTCTTATGATTCCTTTCTGTTTGATTGGGAACCTTACCAGGTGTTGAGTGGGTCACCTGGTCCTTGAGGAAACTTGAAGGATGCTCTGATTGGCTTTAGTTGCACCAGAAACACACTCTAAGCAAAGACTGGAGGGCAATCATTCACCTTACAGGTGCAAAAGGGGTCAGGACCCTAGAGAAATGACACCATTGGCATGAGAAAATGAGCCAACACAGGGCTATCGGCCTGCCTGCCATGATTATGAACAGCTAAAGTCTAAAGTTCCCAATCTGCAATGTCTCGAAGCTAGGTCACTCAAGGAGCAAGGCGTCTATATCCCAATCCTATGAGTAATAGCTTGAGGCTGGCTGGGGCAGGTAGGGGAGTGGGGGAGGGGAGGTCTCCCAGCATCTTCAGCCTACTTCATGTGAAGACAAAGTGACTTTGCAATCGAAGAGAAAAAGCCCTCCGGAGAAGAGTTGTAGGCACTGGTGACTGGAAACCAACCCTTAGATGCTGAAATGGTCCCACCTGCGGCATCCAGGGAAGCCTGACAAAAGTTGATGACATCCCTCAGAAAGCTTTGTGTCCAATAGGTGACAGATACCGAGAGGAAAAGGACAGAAGGCAAGAGACCAATCCAGGGATGTAAAGATAGCTTCCTCTTAGGCCACAGAGGTGGAAAAAGCCATTCACTCTGCCTGGTCTGGGGGAGACTTCAAAAAAGAAGGAGAAGGAGGTTAGAGCAGCTCATGAAGTCGTGAAGTGAAGGAGGTACTCCTGTACACTCAGGCCATTTAATCCCTAGCACATTACAAGGGTAATAGTGGTAACCCCACTTAGGGGATAAAGAAACTGAAGCTCAAAGAGATTGAATCATTTGCCTGAAAAGGCATTTAGCTATTACTCTGTAAAGCTAAGAGGCAAACCTTGATCTTCCTACTTCTACTCTGCTTCAGGGAATTCTGCATGTCGGCCATACAATGGGATGGTGACCTCCATCCCCACCAAGGGCAGACACGGATCAGCATCTGTATGTCTCTCATAGCTCAGAATTGCTGCCCCATCTCCCCATCATGCACGGCCCACAGACCCCACTCTGCTTGTCAGGTGATCCCTCCGATCTGGTCCCAGATAGAGGCTGGGCTGACTCTGCCTGCTACTGAGGGAATTCTCTGAGCTTCACTAGCTTCTCATTCCTGAGAGGAATGAGAGGTGGCAGCCTAGAGAAGAGAGCTATCCTCCTTACCTGCTGCCCTGCCCCTGCAATGCAGGGAAGGGGTAATAGCATTCACACTTCTCTAGGGCAGCATCTTCACAGAATGTTAATAGGTTTTCAGTGAAATACAGCCTCCCCTGTCAGCTAAGGTGAAGTAGCTAGCGAGACCTAATTAAACAAGTCTCTTTCCTATAGAACACCTCAAGACTTTAATATGCCAAAGGGCACGGTGAACCACCAGGAGGAGGGGAGTTTACAGAGTTTCTCAAACTTATTTGCCCACAAACTAATTTTTTCTGCATCATGTCTTAGGCCTAGTATTCCTTGGAATTCACTTTGGAGCACAGCAGATTTTTTTTTTTTGGCCAGGCCTGAGGCTTGAACTCAGGGCCTGGGTGCTATCCCTGAGTCTCTTTGTGTTCAAGGCTAGTGCTCTACCACTTGAGCTATATCTCAACTTATGGCCTTTTCTGGAGATCAGAGTCTCACAGACTTTCCTGCCCACTTTGGCTTTGAACCATGTTCCTCAGATCTCAGCCTCCTGAGTAGCTCGGATTACAGGTGTGAGCCACCAGCACCCAGCTGAGAACAGCAGGGTAAGGCCCAGGTTTTCCACTACTTAGCTGAACAAGCCTCATCAAACAAGAATAAATTGGGGGGGGAAGAGGGGGATATAGGTGGAGGGGGGATATAGGAAGGGATAGGAAGGGAAAACAAAGGAGGAGGCAACAATGCTTGATAAGAAATGTACTCATTATCTTGCCCATGTAATTCTAACTCCTCTGTACGGTATTTTCATAATAAAAAATTAAAAAAAAAAAAGAATAAATTGTGCCCGCCTTGTGAGGACCAATAAAATAACATAGATGAATACTCTTTATAAATGATAAAGTACTATGCAAATGATATAGTGCTACTATTGATTTTCGTGAAGCAAATACTCCCCTTCCCAGAGGATGTTTCATTAGGAATCAAAACAAAGTTGGGGGTGTAGCTCAGTGAGAAAGCACTTAAACTAGCATGCGCAAGGCCCTGGATCCAACCCCAGCGCAGGGTGATCGAAACAAACAAATGGATTAGTCCTATCCTTGACTGGGTATGTGACCTTGATCTCGAAATCTCTTGACCTATATTTTCGCATCTGTCAAATGGCTATATTCATAATGCTAGCCCTCCTTCCCGCATGCATTTGTTGTAAGGATAAAATATGCACAATTGTACAAGTGCTTTAAAAAAAAAAAAAAAGGAAAAAGAGCCATAAAAGACAAGGCATTGTTACTAGTATGCCAGGTGAACACCCCCCAATTCAGTCCCATTTGTGCAGAGATTGAAACAGAAGGGAGGGAGGGAGAGGCGGGCTACTGGGAGAAATAACAATGACTAATAGTCTTTATCCATATTTATGATGTTAGGAGCCTTGCATGCGCCTGTCACTAAGGGAAGAAGCATGAATCTTTCATGAGTGAACACTAATGTAGTATTAAGATGAAATGGTCAGGAAGAGTCCTCGCCTGCCTCTGTCTCCAGCTGTGCTGGGAAGGTCAACACAGGCTCTGTCTCTAGGGAGCAGCGATAGCTACGCAAGAGGGATGAACTCAGCCTCCCAGCAGAGGTCAGGGACTGTCCAGGAAGGACTGGCAGAGGGAACGGCGTGCCATAAGATGTAGAAGACCCAGTGTCCACACCCTATCACCAACTGGACCGCCTTGAGCACATTACTGGACCTCCATTTCCACATCATAAAACAGGGATAAGGAAGTCAACCCTGAGCATTGCAAAGTCCAACTCTCAGCTTGGCTATTTAGAAAAGGACTTTGGTTTTGGATTTGGGGCTATTGTTATTGGTTTGGTTTGGCTTGATTTTGGACTTGATTTTTTAGGCAGATGTTTTGTTTTATTTTTTATTATTATTATTACAGACAATAGATTTTTAGGGCACGTCTAGCTCATATTATTGAATTTAAAAGCTTAACATATTTCAAACGTTTCAACATAGACTATAGTGTATAGTGTCTTTAATCCTAGCTACTCAGAAGCCTGAGATCTGAGAATACAGGTTCAGAGTCAGCAGAGGCAAAAAAGTCCATAAGACTTTTATCTCCAATTAACCAGAAAAAAAAAAAAAAGCCAGAAGTAGAGCTGTGGCTCAAATGTGGAGTGTCAACCTTGAGTGGACACCCTAAGGTGCTCTAAAAGCTAAGGGACAGCAAGCACCTAGGCCCTGATGTCAAGACCCAGTACAGGCACACACACACACACAAATATACTATAATGAGACTTAGGACTACAATACAACAATGACTGCACAAAGCCATAAGATATAGGCCCACAGTCTGGATGATATTCATCAGCAAAAGTGAGAGAAAACCCTATCACATCCAGGATAGGTGTGTGGGATTTAGAATACAAGGAGCTTTTTATGCTGATGTCTGATCACTAAGTGAGGGAATAGAGCAGGTTGACTGTAGCTGCTTTCTTTTCTCAGTCTAGGAAGTTCTCATCCAGCCACAGGGTAGCCACTACCTGGAGAGAAAGCTTAACTTGCCCTCATGATTGGGCAATCTAGAAGGCTCCACCCAGAGGGAAGCAAACAATGGCACAAGACAGTTATAAAATGATGCTGCCAATATTGCCACATGGTTTGGAGACTGATTCTTCAAGGATTGGTACATTTATTGTTAACCACCAAGTGGAGATCTGGAAGGGGCCTTTTCAATGCACACAAGTGGGGGATTTTATTATTCATTTCACCTGCTCCACAGTCATTTATTGAACATGTACTATGTGCCCATCACCGCCACCACAGCCTCTTACTTAGCATCAACTCTGTGCCTAGACACTGGGTTCAGCGCTTTATACACATTACAATCCTGAGAGGTATCTGTCATGATTCCCATTATCCACATGAGGAAATGGAACTCCGGAGAGAGAAATAACTTGCCCAAAGCCATCTAGCGAGTAAACAGCAGAGCCCAGGGCTGTGTAATGCTAAAACTGAGTTCTACACTAAATGGCTCTTCCTTATCCAAGGAACTTCTGCAGAACGAATGGGCCATCTTGCTGACAGCTCTTCCTGGATGTGAACACGTCTCTTCCTTCCTACTTCCTTCCTTCCACCAGCATACTCACCTGAGAAAAAGTCAGCAGCAGAAAAAGGAAATCATCAAAGCCAGACACTGGTGGCTCACACTGTAATCCTAGCTACTCAGGAGGCTGAGATGGAGAGGATCACAGTTCAAAGCCAGTCTGGACAGGAAAGTCTATGAGACCCTTATCTCCAATTAACTACCAGAACACTGGAAGTGGCTCTATGGCTTTAAGTGGTACAGTACTAGCCTTGAGCAAAAGAGCTCAGGGACAGAGCCCAGGCTTAATTCAAGCAGAAAGAGATGGTGGGCGGGGGAGAAGAGAGAGAGAGAGAGGAGAGAGAGAGAGAGAGAGAGAGCGCAATCTCCTTTTAAGGCCCTTGGCAGGGATCCTCAACCTTTGTTTTCCATCCCTCTTCCTCTTCTTTGGGGCCTCTCTTGACCATTCATCCTCTATAATTCATTTCATCAGTGGCTTCAATTTCCGTCCCACTGAAGCCTCAAAGCCCCGGGTTTCTGAGCATCTTTATCTGGGCCAGCCTTCAGTGTGGTAAAGATTGAACACCTCCCACATCTCAAAAGCCTGGAGAAGACAGATCAAGGACAGATGGGGCAGTGCCAGGGTAAACACACAGCCAAGTCTTTCCTGCTCCTGATGAATGTCCCTGGAGGCAAAGACAGGTCCCCTGGGTGCCAGCTCGGAGCTCCTGGCTCCCTCCTGCTCACCACACAGCACGAGGACACAACCATCTCTGCAAATCTCTTCCCTGTAGGGCAGTTTTCATGTTATCTTGGCTCACTCCTTCTCCAGAGATGAGGAGATTGTTTTAAACCTGCCGCCCTACCAGTTCAGCTCCTAGATTCCAATGCCATTAAGTTTCATTATAACAAATAAACACCACAATGACATTTATAAGTTACCACTGAGCACAGAAGCACAAATATGAAGCAGATAAACTGCATTTGATCCAAATAATTACTGCAGGCAATATTGGGCTTAGCCTGAGTTGGCAGCCGGCTACCTAGTAATTTATTAGATTGCGTAAGGCAATGTTGCACGTTGAGTTTTTCATTATTGTGTCTCTTCCCCTCTCTGTGGCCTAAATAGGTTAGAGGAGTTTAATCAGTGCATGGCCAAACAAAGACAGACTTTGCTCAAGCGGATTTAGGGCTGGGAAGGTCATCCAAGTGTCCAGGAATGGCTGCTTCCCAAGCAACATCCATACTTGTGAGAAAGAGAAAGCTTCAGCCAGCCAAGAAAGACTCCCTTTACTCAACTCCAGACAGGAGCCCTGTGTAGGAAATTGGATGGGAGCCCCAGGATTTTAACCTGAGTTTCTGCAATAGACCTTTTCCATCAACCTCCCCTCTCTCCACATACACACACATCATTATCATCATCATCATCATCATCATCATTATCCCAGGGCCCAGACCCCAGTCCCAGACCTCTCCTCCAGCAATGAATAAAAGGAAGGAAGCAATCCACCAGCCAACTCTGCAAAACAAAGAAATTGCTAGGAGAACTGGCTACCAGCAGCTGCCTCCCTGCCAAACCCAAACTCATAAAGTTTGATTCAAGGGGTTACAGTACCTCATATTCAGCATCCCTCCTGCCCCTTTCTCTCAGCCTTAGTAAATTACCCAATAAGCAGCAAGGACCTGTAGTTATTGTGCAGTTAAATGGTATTTGCCCAGTAAATCCTGAGCAGAGTACTAACAGTGATATACAGTAACTAATTAGGGACATGAATTCTCTCCCCAAGACGCCAAGTGTTACCAAATATTGCTGCATTTAGGGGAGGAGGTTTGAAAGCTGCTCTGTTCTCTCCAGTGAAGCTATGAGTATCTCTCTATTAAAGGAGCTGTACACATCTCCAGTGGCACTCCAGCTAGAAGATAGAGATATCCTGGGAGAAACAAACCACAAGCTATATCCCCTAAGATGGTAGCCGTCCACTGCTGCCTGATCTCATGCCCCAGCCAGGTCCAGCCAGGCCCCAGCTGTCCCTCCTTGGGTTGCCTCAGAACAAATAGGTGGTTCAATACCACCGTGGCTGCTGCAAAGGCCCATGGATCCCGCAGTGCTGGCAATGGAAGTCATTATTCACCAAGCCCAGGACTGAGCTGAGAAAGCTGTTGCAAAGACTCTGGCTTTTATAAGAGGCAGACCAATGTAGGCTTACAAATGGTTATGTCAAATGCTCATGGCTCACACAAGCTGTAATGCTAGCTGCTCAAGAAACTGAGATCTGAGGATCATGCTTTGGAACCAACCCAGGCAGATAAGTCCATGAGTCTCTTACCTCCCATTAACCAGTAAAAAATTGGAAGTGGAGGTATGGCTCAAGTGGAAGAGCACCAGCCATGAACAAAAAGCTAAAGCCCTGGCCCTGAGTTCAAGCCCTAGTACACAGAAAGAGAGAGAGAGAGAGAGAGAGAGAGAGAGAGAGAGAGCGCTATTGCTCCAACTGGATGCTTAAACTATCATTCAAAGAGCTAATCTCAGCCCCTGATCTTCCCTGTAATTCAGAGGTTTCTGCAGTTTATGATGGAGCAGAGGCTGTACATGGAAAGCATGAAGCAAATACCCCATTAGCATCATATCTACTTTTGGTGTATAGATAGAAATTAGGTATAGGGCACTACCCAGATCCCACACCTCTGCTGATCCAGGACTATTGTGTTCATGAGAACCAGAACAGGAATTCGATGGTTCAAATCCAAGGTCACTCTCTACAGTGAGTGACCTTAACCTCTCCGAGTTTCCATTTTTCTCATCCATAAAACGGAATGGTTTTCCCTCTCAGGTTTGTTGTGAGAATGGCCAGCCTAAAAGTAGCTGGGACTACTCTTTCCCTGTCTGTTGCATTCTGCCTGTACAAAACCATCTTCTGAGATCCCTGGGCTAAGCGGGCCAGCCTGTGCCTCCTGAGAAAGTGGAAAACTTCTCCTCCCATCTTGGGGGCCTCCAGATCCTGCAGGCACCCACCTTGTCTCGTTTCCCTATGCATCCAGCACAAAGTCTCCTTTACAAACAGTTCGCTCCACTGAGGTGTCTGTGGCTCCCATCTACAATCCTACCTACTAAAATCAAGAGCATGTCAGTTTGAAGCCAGCTCTGGCAGGAAAAAAAAAATCTGCTAGACTCCATCTCCAAAATAGCCAGCAAGAAAATCAGGCTGATGGCTCAAGTGGTCAAGCACTAACTGAGTTAGGAAGCTGTATAAGTGTGAAACCTAGAGTTCAAATCCCAGCACTTTTAAAAAGGAGAAATACAAATAATTTTAAAACAAATTCCACTTCAAATCTCACATGGTTCGGAATCTTTATATGCCAACGACCATTTTGGATATTTACAACATCATTTGTGAACCATATAAAATTGTCAATACAGGCTGATGGTCTCAGGCTGCCAATAAGAAACATGTAAGAAGTATAGGCATCTGTCCACATATATTTTCCTGGATATTTTGAGGGACCTTCCCTACCCCTTCTCATTCCAAGTTTTTGTCCTCTTTACTTCTGTATTCTTGGATTGATACAAATAATTCAGCCTTTGCCAGGGCCCCTATTTGGTCATGACAAAAGCTGCAGAATGAGTTAGAAAACTGAACCAAGCAGGGTCACTTAGAATGGAATGCTAGACTGTGAGCCTTAGCTATTCAAGTCCTTCATTAGGACTGATAATCAAAATCAAACCTTCTCTACAGAGTACTATGAGGGTGGATTAAGTGAGATGATGTGTGCATGTAAAGTGTTTTTTGGAGTATAAAATGTATACAAGAGTTAGTTGTGGTTAATATCCCAAACCAACCAGAAGACTGGGTGCAGAATCCCAGGGCAATGAAAAGAATCACTTTTTTTTTAATTAGGACACATATATAGTCAGCTCTCAATTATCTGTTGGCAAATTGTCCCCATTCTTGGCAAATGCTATCACCAAGATTGCTTAATGAAGTCCTCTGTTAACATTTCACAGCTTCTTATTCTGCTCTTATTTGCATGAGGGCCCAAAGGGAGTGAAAGTCCTTTAAAGACAAAATCAGTTAATATCCTTATACTCTCCTAGGGAAGGTGTGAGCCAGAAAGACAGCAAGAGGGAGGTGTCCGACACTAGCTTCAGCCCAGTACCAGAGGTGATGTTTTTCACCCAGATGAATAGGAGACAGAGAGGGAGCTTCTTCATTAGGTAGTATGGTTTTATCTTTTTTTTTCTGGCAAGTATTAACAATTCCCAGAACATCAAACACATCCATATTCAAAGAGGAATACCAAAATGCATTCCAAAGTCAAAAATAAATGTGACTTGGGATTATTCATGAGTTTGGGTTGTCCATCATGTTGGATTCTTCACACCCTTGCTCCTCTCCATTAACAAAGATAATTAAGGTTGGATTGTGTGTAGTCTCCAAGAGGGGAGGACTCAGGACATCGCCAAAATGGCTTACGTCCAATCGGGAGCACCTCCTGTGGCCACAAGAAGGTTCTTTCTAAGCACCAGGATTCCGCTGTAGTTCTCAATGCAGGGATAAGAGGACTTCATGTTCAAGACCAACCCGCATCACACAATCTCACCACAGTGTCACAGTCCTGTGACCTTGTCCTACCTGTCAGTAGGACACAGCCAAGTCACCCCTCATGGGGGCAAGCCAGGGAACGTGTACCAGACCCTCTGTACAACCCAGAGCACTGCACAGAGAGATCGTGTTAGTCCATGGAGGCAGACAACACCAGGACTCTGTCTTCCATTACTTCCGGCTCTGCCTCCACCCACTTCCTACACTGCGGTTCCCTGGGACAGTTCTTTGACATAAGCATTGTGTAAGGTTTATAAGAGGGTGTGGAAACTACTGACTTCGTGCGTTTGGTGTGTCCAAGGTATACTGAGACTGAGACAGCAGCATGAGCATGAACACACAGTGAAGAGAACCCAAACAAGCCCAGGTGCCAGCGGCTCATGCCTGTAATCCTAGCTACCCAAGAGGCTGAGACCTGAGGATTCCAGTTCCTGTAATCCTAGCTACCCAAGAGGCTGAGACCTGAGGATTCCAGTTCCAAGCCAGTTCAGCAGGAAAGTCTGTGAGATTCTTATCTCCCAGAAACAGCAAAAAGCCAGAAATGAAGGTGTGGCTCAAGTGGTAGAGGACTAGCCTTGAGAGAAAATGTTAAGGGACAGAGCCTAGGCCTTGAGTTCAAGTCCTAATGCCAGCACACACACACACACGTGCACACACATACACACACACACAGACACACACACACAGACACACACACACACACACACACACACGAGAACCCAAACAAGAAAGAGCCCATACCCTGAGCCTAGTGCCACTTGCACACTGCAGGCCTCAAGATCCACCTGCGGCAGGAGCCTCCACAAGCTGCCTGCCCTGGCCCAGCATATACTCACTCTCCCAGAATCTGCTGGAGTCCAGAAGCTGTATTTTTAGTCAGGGAATTCTTATGTACCTAGAAGTTTAGCTGCATTCTAGCTGGGAAAGCCCCTAGTAACATAAAATAATTATTTTGGGATGGTTGGTTTTTTTAAATAATAATATTTAGGACATAGATCTTCCCCCTAACAGACCAAGAGTCCTTGAGAGATTTCCTTTTACTTCCTGCTGCTTTGGTTTTATTACTTTCAGCCGTTCAAATAAGACACTGGATAAATTAGCACGCAGATTATTAGGGTTGGGAGAAAGGGGCCTGGCGGATGAACTTGTTGTCTAGACCCTGCATTTCCAACATGTGCAGTCTGAGCTCAGGGAAGAGCAGAGTTGGGCCCAGGGCACACAGCTGAGAGATGGCAGAGGCTACTTTGTACACTGGTCTCTTCTGGGCTGGGGTAGACAGGGCTAGCTCACAGCTTAGTGTAAGAGATGCTGGATGTCATGGGGTCAGCTAATCTGTGCCTATCCCAGCACTACCCAAGCTAAGACTATGCAGGTGGCAACTGTGGACAGGCTCTCAGCCCGCGGCTGCAGCCTTCAGTTCCCTCTGGGGTAATGACATAGATGCTTCACCATAGTCCCATTACTGCTCCTTAACACCACTTCCTCCCTCCACTCCCATGCCCCTCCCTTTCCCCCCAGGTGATGGCTTCAGCCTGCACATTTCAGACCTTAAGTCACCAGAATCCACATCACACAGAACAGAAAGAGCTCAGTCCGAGCTCAGCATGCTCGGATGACACCTAGGCCCTCTGCCTGTGTTTCTCAGTGTGTCCCCACTCTTGGAACCACTCTGGCCATCCCTGCCCCCTCCAGGTGACCTCAGGCAGGAATGGATGGGTGCCTTCGCCTTCGTGGGCACGGAGGAGGCCAGCATTTACGGCAACACTTATCAGCGTCTCCTTGGCACCCAGTCCCCCACTGGATCGATGGTGGAGTCCCTCTCCTGCTGTTAATGAGCCCAGCGCAGGCTCTGGCTGAGGCTGTGAAGCTGATTATCGGCAAGCACAGGATTTATAGTGACTTTGGACTCACCCTGCCTCGGCCAGTCCGATTGCTCTTCATTAAAGACTCACATTGTCCAGGACGACCTTGGCAGATTGTGTGTCCTGGAGAAAGAAGTGTGAAGCTGGGACAGTCACGGGCCGGCTGCGCTGCCCAGCACAGGTGAGGGCTAAGGAAGGTGGGAAGATGAGCCTCAGACATTCTTCCCTTTCATCCGGCCCTGTGAAGAACAATCTGGCTTTCTTACACACTCCCAAACAAAATCCAAGTGCAGTTTCTGGAACATTCGTGATATCAGTTAGCTTCTCCTCACCTGGGCATCACAATCAAGTTACTACTGGTGGCAAATGATAATGTTGTGGTTGAGGCATGTCTGTGTCTGTCCTGGCTAAGGCTTAGGAGAGAAAGATCCCATCTCAAGCCAAGCCCAGTGGTTCACACCTGAGTGTTCACCCAGCTACTCAGGAAGCAGAGAAAAGAGGAACTGAAGTTCGAGGTGAATCATCATAAAGTGAGCAAGATCTTATCTCAAAAATTAAGACAGCCAGGTACCAGTGGCTCATGCCTGTAATCCTACCTACTCAGGAGGCTGAGATCTGAGGATTGCAGTTCAAAGCCAGCCCAAGTAGGAAAGTCTATGAGACTCTTATTCCAATTAACCACCAGAAAACTGGAAGTGGTGCTGTGGCTCAAGTGGTAGAGCACTAACCTTGAGCTGAAGAGCCCAAGGATAGTGCCCAGGCCTAGAGTTCAAGGCCTACAACTTATTTAAAAAAAAAAAAAAACCAGAGATGGAGGTAGGACTCAAATGGTAAAATACATGAATAGCAAGCATCCTTGGGTTCAACATCCAATGAAGAAGGAGGAAAAGGAAGAGGAGGAGGAGGAGGAGGAAGAAGAGGAGGAGGAGAGGAAGAAGAAGAAGAAGAAAGAGGAGAAGGAGGAGGAGGAGGAGGAGGAGGAGGAGGAAGAGGAGGAGGAGGAGGAGGAGGAGGAGGAGGAGGAGGAGGAGGAGGAGGAGGAGGAGGAGGAGGAGGAGGAGGAGGAGGAGGAAGAAGAAGAAGAAGAAGAAGAAGAAGAAGAAGAAGAAGAAGAAGAAGAAGAAGAAGAAGAAGAAGAAGAAGAAGAAGAAGAAGAAGGATATCCCATCATTTCTAATCTCAAACAACATAGGACAAGGAATATTCAAAGATGGTATAAACCTTGATAAGAGTTGGATGTCCAATTCCAGGCCGCTGCTCCTGACACTCCCAGCCCAAATTAATCTTGTCTCTCTTGGAGAGTCACTTTCCAACCATGAAGAATTCCCAGGTCAACATACAATAACAGGACAGATAAGAACACCTCTTCTCTTGCCTGGCTCAGAGTAAGCACTCAGTAAATGTGAGTCATTCATGCTTCTCCCATGCTCCAGACCCAAGGACAAAATTATTTGTAGGAAATCTTCCCCCAGATGACTCTAGGCCCTTCTCCAGCAACACACTTACCTCAAGACTTACTGCCTTGTCCCAGCCTAACTGTCCTCCTGAGACAGTGAATAATACCATCATTCTCCATGGCGACTGCTTTTATGGTCCTCAGCCCCCATCAATTTCTGTCAGTCCTACCTCGGAACAGCATCTAAACCTATTTTCTTCTTTGCACTGATGCAGCTTTAGTCTAGTGCTTAGGACAGTGAAAATCTTCCTGATCGGTCTTCCTATCTTTGGATTAGTCTCCTCCATCTGTCTATCCTCCTTACCGCCATCACTGTGATCCTTCTCAAACTCAGGTCTGAGCATCTGGGTCCAAAGCCTTTGATGGCTTCTCACGAAATGCAGACTTCTTCCCATAGAGGATCCATGGGAAATCCTCCTGTCCTTCTCGATGGCTTACATCTTTATCCATACATTCTGTGCCAATCGCATTAGGTCCATAGTGACAGCTGTCATGGGGGGCAAAAAAGGGCTCTGTACACCCTGCATCAAAAGTTCTATTGCCGTCTCACTAGCAGCCTTACCAACGTTGTTTGCTAAAATGAGACTCGGAGGGATTAAGCAGCTTTCCTAGGAACACACATCTGTAATGGTAAAAACTAGCTAGCAAGTCTAGCCCACATAGGTTGAATGCGTTTAGTTCCTATACAGACTCTGACTTCCACGCCTTGCTTAGTCTGTTCCCCATTCTGGGGAGCACCCCCTTCCTGTCCCTGTCTTGCTTATGTCCTCAAGCCATTGCAGAAGCCAGCCCCGCTGTGAATCCTTCCTAGAGACTTTATCTTGCCTCACTGTTGGCGCTAGAGCCAACAATGTAGAGCGCTTTAGTCCAGCTCCAGGGGCATCTATCTGCTTCCTCCAGGCTCTAAGCCTCTTGTCAGCAGACAGCCTAGCAGCCTATCCTCTGCCCTCAAACCAGCAAGGTCTTGGAGACCACAGAGGTGGCTCCTGTCCCTGCCTGAGGTCACCAGGGCCTTCTTAGGGTTGGCACAACTTCTAGCACCCTTTCAGCCCTCCCCCTATAAAATCTGATTGGTTAGTTGGATGTCAATCAGGAGGCTAGTGCATTCCCACAATCCCTTTTCCTGCATACCCTTCCCCCCAACCCCTGGCAACCCCCCCAACCCTAGTAGGTCATGACATGGCATTCTGGGGATTTCTTGGCCCTGTGCTGACCAGTAGGTAAACAACAGAAGCCAACATTTGGGCTTCAAGATAGGACCTGGGACACCCTCCTATGTCCCTTCCTGCCCCACCTGGCACTGTTCCTTTGTCACTGGAGGCCACTGAGCTGGCTCCTTGTCTTTCTCTTCCTCCTGTTTGCTGCTTCTCAGGACAGGGGCAGCTTTCCTTAATCTCATAAGAGGCAATTTGCTGCGCACTCCGGGCTGGAAGAAAGCTAGCGATAACTATCCGGAGTATGAGTATTCTTAAGCCTTCCTCAATTGGTCACTAATAGCAAAGCAGACAGTGACATTTGAGTTCTTTCTGCACAGCTGACCTGGCACAGCAGGCATCTGAAATGGGCTGGGCCCGGCTGCCACAGCAAAGATAGGAGAGCTCAGATCTCTCACATGCCCAGCTGAGGAGGAGAAGCAAGTTTCTGATGGCTGTGAGTTCAGGTTTGCAAAACTGTTCTCAGCTCCAGGAGCCCGCATGACATGGGCTGCTCTGCTCCCTGATTTAACAGTCTCAGGGCTGGAGACGTGTCTCAACAGTAGAGCACCTGCTTAACCAGTGCAAGGCCTTGAGTTCAAACCCTGGTGGCTCCAAATACAAACAGATAAAATCTCAAAAGCAATTCCAGGCTCAGAAGAGACTCATGGACAAGAAGGATGAGGAGGACGAGAAGTCCTTTATAGACGCTTGACATAGCAGGATCTTACACCTGGGCCTCCACTGGGCACAGATATCTGGTCCCCATTGTGTAGATAAGATGAGAATTTGCTCCACTATGCTGCTAATGATAGCTGTGGAGTTCTTTCTCAGCCAGATTGCCCCTGTGGGCCTTGTCCTGTCTGCTACTCTGATCCTGGCAGGTGATCGTCTGTCAGGTCCTGCTGGCACACAGCTGAGGGCATCACTCATTCTTTTGCTTGTAGATCTTCCTCTTCCAGAATGATCTTTTTCCTTCACATCCCCCTATCATGGCCCCCTCCTTCTCCAGGGAAGCTCTGCCATTCCAACTCCCATTCATGAAGCAGGGCCTTTCTTAATCCACAGAATAGCTTTCTATGGCCTCTCCATGATACCTATCATTTGACCCCTCATAGTCCAGTAACCTTCCAGGAAGACTCAGTAATGCATCAAATATCCTGAGCACTAAGTCAGAAGTAAACAGGATTCAGATAACTCCTCTGACCCACACGTGAATTTGCATAGTTGGGCTCCTTAGCATCACGAGCAAGCATTCCAGGCGACCCTGACTTTCTGTTCAGGAGGGCTAAAGGTAATCGTCACCTCCTTCGACCTGCTGCTGGGGCAGAGGCAATGACTCAATGACCTGAAAACCTCCAATTAAGCCCCACCTCTTAGAGTTTCTACTGTTTCTCAGTAGAACCATCTTAAAGACTAGGCTTCACCAGTGGCTCACGCCTGTAATCCTAGCTACTCAGTGGCTGAGATCTAAGGATCATGGATTGAAGCTAGCCAGGCCACTAAAGTCCCCATGAGTCTCTTATCTCCAGTCAACTACTCAAATACCTGAAGTGGTGCTATGGCTCAAGTGGTAGAGCTAGCTTTCAACACAAAGAGGCTCAAGGATAGCACCCAGGCCCTGAGCTCAAGCCCCACAACTGACAAAAAAAAAAAAGCCTAAGCCTTTAACAAGTGGGCTTTTGGGGGGTATTTAAGATCCAAACTATAACATTCAGTTCATCTGGAAAATATGGGGAGTAACGTCCAGAATGCATTGCAGGTGAGATGTGTACATTCAAAGACCCAGATGGAGCATCCATTAGGTCTCAGATGAGTAACACAGTGATTTTTTTTCTCCTGTCAAGCATGATACCTTGAGACTCTAGCCTTCCCCTTGTATTTCTCACTTTTTTCCCTCTGTGAGGTGTGCTCAGCACAATATCTGCCTGGTCAGTAGTTTACAATGAAAAAGCAATTTTCCTGCAGGGACCAGAGATCTCAGGAGACAAACCTGAGTAGGTGGAGCCGTAAGTACCACCCAGGAGCATTTAACAGAGGCACATCTGATGCTCACACACTGGTCCAGGCTCTGGGGATGTAGGTAGAAAAGACAGCCATGGCCTCTTCCCACAAGGAGATACATTCTGGTTCCTCATTTTTTATGAACATGAGTAGATGCTCACTAAAGGTTTGGAGAAGTTGAGTAAGATAGTTCACCTTGATTGTGAACTTGACTGGATTGAGAAGGAAACATCTATGAGATTCATAAAGCAGCCAAGTGCTGGTGGTTCATGCCTGTAATCCTAGCTACTCAGGAGGCTGAGATCTGAAGATCGTAGTTCAAAACCAGCCCAGGCAGGTAGTCTGTGAAACTCTTATCTCCAGTTAAAGAAAAAGCCAGAAGTGGAGTTATGGCTTAAATAGCAGAGTGCTAGCCTTATTCAAAAGGAGTTTGGGGACAGTGCCCCAGCCCAGAGTTCAAGCCCCAGGACTAGAAAAAAAAAGAGATAATAATAAGCATAAATCTGGATATGTTGATGGTATTGCCAGAGATGATTAACTAAAGGGGAAGATATATCCTAAAATATGGGTGGCCTCGTGCCTTAGTCTGGGGCCTGAAATGGAATGAAGAGGGAAGTAGTTGACTTGCACAGACATTCTCTCTCTCTGTTTCTTGTCCACCCTGAAGTCCTACACAAGCATAAGGGGCCAAGCCATAGTGGACTTGAACCTTCTGAAGTCATGAGCTACAATATCTCCTGCTTCTGCTTTAAGTTGTTTACATGAGGTATTTTGTCACAGAGGCAAAACACTAGCGAGCAGCCAGCAGATGGCCACTGGGAGAGGGAAGACAGAGTGGGGGAAAGGGTCAAATGATAGGTCTCATAAAGAGATCATGGGTAAGACAGGCTGCAGGTGTTATTCAGAGGTATCTAGTGCCTGATCCCAACTCTTGGTTCTAAGAAACTTTCCAAAGTGGCACTGTGGTTAGGCACAGAGCTCACCTTCATGGCTCTTTCCACTCATCTGTCCTCACACCCATGACTGTCCTCCAGGGCCTGGTTTCTATAGTGACCACCAAGAACTGGCCCTTACCCCCCTGTCTCCTGTCCCCAGGTTCCCAAGGGTTCTTACTAATACCTCTGCTCCTTATACCGAAGGAAAACAGGATGGAAGCAGAGCAAATAGAAGTTACTATACACACACACACGCGCACACACACACACACACACACACACACACACACACACACACACACCCCTAATAAAGGACATTTCAAAGGACTCAGGCACCACTTCATTGAGAGCCTTCTCATTACAGCCCCTTCAGCTCCCAGCTGACAACTTGATAATTCTCTGATAGCACAATCTTGGTGGCTACTGCAGCTGCCTTGACACTGTCCTTCTTGCAAGAAAGATTTCCAGATAAAAGAATGAGCTGTGAAATCACCATTAAGGCAGAGAGAAAGGGCTTACAGAAGGAATCCTCTCTCCCTACCTCCCTCCCTCTTCTCCCTCTCCTCCTACTATTTTTCCTTCCTTCTCTTCCTCTTCCCCCTCTTCCCCTCTACCACTATTACTGCTACTATTACCTCTCTCCTTCCTCCTCCCCTCCCTTTCTTCTTCCTCCTCTCATCTTATCCTCTCTTCCTCTTCTTCCTCCTCCTCTCCTCTTCCTCTTCCCCTTCTCCTTCCTCCTGTCTGTCACTCTCTTCCTTTTCTCACCACTCTCTACTTCTCTCCTGCCCTCCTCCCTTCACCCCTCTTCCTTTTCTCCTCACGCATCTCTTCCCTTCTTTTCTCTCTTGTTTTGCTGCCAAAAATAGTCCAATTACAACAGAAAACTTGAAGAGAGAGGAAAAAATTCCACTATAGATAGCTGATTAAAATGTCCTATGAAAACTAATTTGTAAAGCTCAAATCAGAATAAAAAAGTATCATTTCCACAAGCCAAGGCCAATTTGGTTTTTAACGAGCCTCTTCAGAGATGCAGCCAGACCCTCTCCAGGCTGCAAACCAGCCACCTGCCTTCTGCGTTGACACCTGTGCAGGGTTGTTTCCTGCCCTGGGGTTGTACCTCACTCTCCACTGCAAACCCAGCTTCCCTCATCTTCCCGACCCCACCTGCTGCTGAGAGCTGGAGTCCACGTGCAGTCCAGGCCTGGACTTTGTGCTCCCTAGAAAGACAGCAACCAGTGTCTCAGATCTCAGTGGTGCTGGCTTGGAGGGGAGAAGCCATGGCAGCAGCTGGCTCCATTTCCCTTCTTCGTATGTCCACATCTGCAGGGTTAAACAAGAGCAAGGACTAAGAATACCAACAGGACAAGCCAGGTTCCACCATTCTTTAACTGTGTGACCTTGAGCAGGTCACTATGTCTCTCTGATCATGGGTTTTGTTTTGTTTTGTTTTTTGGGGGGGGGTCCGGTCGTGGGGCCTGAACTCTGAGCCTGGGTGCTGTCCCTCAGCTCTTCAGCTCAAGGCTAGTGCTCTACCACTTGAGCCACAGCACCACTTCCGGCTTTTTTTTTTTCTTATGTGATGCTGAGGAATCGAACCCAGGGCCTCGAGCACGCAAAGCAAGTGCTCTACCACTGAGCCACCTTCCCAGCCCCTGTTCGTGGGGTTTTTGTCCTTTAAAATGAGGGCGGTGCATGCCCTGAAACATAAGTAGATAGACTACAGGGAAAAGGAGGTCGTGTAATGCACTGATGACCCCCTATGCCATTGTCCATTCAAATGTGTCCCTCCCAGGAACAGGATCACACCATCTCCCTTCTTCAATGCCTGCCTCCAGGACAGACTTAGGTCACTGCAGCCCAGCATGGGAGAATTTGTCTTCAGAGCCAAGAAGAATTAGATTCCCATCCCTCACCCCACCACAGACAGCTCACTGGGAAGTTCAGTGAACTAAGCCCTCACTTCCTACCCCCTGCTGAAATCTGATGATGCTCCCTGTGGGTGCTGTTTTCATGGCTCCTGCAGGCACAGTAAGCACCCAGGAACGGAGAGTGATGAGCCAGCTCACCCCAGTTACATCTCCTCACCAACCTGTGCTTTGCTTCCTCTTCTGGAAAATGGGAACTAAAAAAAAAAAAAAATAGTGCCTACTATTTTTAGGTTGTTTTAAGAATAAAATAAATATTAATGAGCTAATCTTCTCTTGAGAATGTTAGAGAAGAACTTGGTGCCTTGTACACATGGCATGTTTGTGTAATAGAACATGAACTGGTCGTGGAGATCGTTGTGTTACCTTATTCAGAATTGTGGATGGGACACATAGGCTTCAGGGAGGCTGAGCAGGGCCTGCTGCAGAGAAGGAGAGGATAGTGATGAAGGAAAAGAGTACAACCACTCTGGACAGTAGTCCGGAGTAGTCCTTAAAAAACTAAACATAGCTCTTCCCTACAACTCAGCCATACCACTCATGGACCTCTACCATAAAGACACTTGCACATTCATGTTCGTTGCTGCACTATTCACAATAGCCAAGCTATGGGAACAACCCAGATGCCCTACAATAGATGAGTGGATCAAAAAAAAAAAAATGTGGTACCTATAATGGACTTTTACACAGCCATTAGAAAGAATAACATTATGTCATTTGCAGGGAAATGGAAGGACCTAGAACAAATCATGTTAAGTAAAGTATGCCAAGCTCAGAGAGACAAACAGTGCATGTTTTCTCTCATTTGCAGAAGCTAGTTCTAAAATACACGGGGACATGATAAATTATACGGGACTCTAGGCATTCACACACAGTGAGACCAAAGGAGGAGAAGAACAGAAAGGCATAATACTTATGCGCCTCTGATCATATAAAGTAGTATTTATCAAAATGAACTCCAGGAAATGGAAACAAGAGGTTTTTCAAAGAAAAAAAAGGGGACAGGATAGGGAGAGGATACAGTGAAACACAATCACCAGCGCTTACCACTCCTGATCCTTTGTACTCTCAGGATTTACTAAAATCGCATGACTTTGAAAGCAAGAGGAGTTAAGAAAATGTCCCATGGTAAGAAGAGAGTGGCCTGTTCCAAAGGTGGCTGGGCAGGATGTGAGGGCGATCTGGCTGCGACATCTGTCACCCCATTGATGGCCAGGGTTGATTCGGCTGATCTGGCTGGCTAGACGGGTGGCCCCTTCCTCCCTCACCACTCCATGTGCGTCCCTCCCGAAGCTGCGCGCTCGGTCAAAGAGGACGACCATCCCCGATAGAGGAGGACCGGTCTTCGGTCAAGGGTATACGAGTAGCTGCGCTCCCCTGCTAGAACCTCCAAACAAGCTCTCAAGGTCCAAAGGTGGCTGGGCGTGGCCTGTGGAACCTAGGAGCATGGCTGGCCCCTTGGTGGAGTAAAGACTGATTAGTAGAGAGGTTGAATAGAGGAGGAAGGGGAAGGGATCAATCCACAAAAGCAAGAGATACCGGATAGTCGGAGGGCCAGCAAGAAACTCTGGAGGAAGTCCATACCCCAGGGCCAGCTCTGGTTCCAGAACTTGAGGAAAGCTCTTCAGGTACAGCTGCCTGCACTAACAGACTATTGTGCTTCTCCCTTTCCTAGGCCAAGTCTACTCCTTCAGCCAGCAGCCCCAGGACCAGGTGGTGGTATCTGGACAGCCAGTGACACTGCTGTGCGCCATTCCAGAATACGATGGCTTCGTTCTGTGGATCAAAGATGGTTTGGCTCTGGGAGTAGGCCGCGATCTCTCCAGTGAGTACTTCCAGACTCCCCAGAATGGTCCAGTACCTGCCACTGCCTCTTCCACCCATCTACCCCCACAGAGAACACCCTGGCCCATCTCTGCAGACATTGAGGGGTCAAACCTCCCATCCTCATTGCAATTCCATGGGTAATCAAGCTAGACCAATCCTGAATCTAGAATCTCTAGGAGTGAGGGGGCCTCAGAAGTCAGTGAACTACAAAAGACCCTTCATTCTGGTGATGAGTCCAGTGTTCTGTGGAGAGCCAGTATCAGACATGATTGACTTCAAGTCTGATTTCTGCAAATCAAGTGTTCCTATTTCTGGGCCCCAAATACATCACCTTTTATCAAGGTGTGATCCATCATCCCATCCAACAAGAGAATCAAGTCAATGAAAGCTGTATTTTAAAAATCCTGGTTAGAACCCAGATGCCCCTCGGTAAATGAATGGATCAAGAAAATGTGATATATAGATATATATAGATATAGATAGATAGATAGATAGATAGATAGATAGATAGATAGATAGATAGATAGATAGATAGATAATGGATTTCTATGCCTTCATCAGAAAGAATGGCATTGCCCCATTTGTTAGGAAATGGAAAAACTTGGAAAAAATTATATTAAGTGAAGTAAGCCAGGCCCAAAGAAACATAGTTCCTATGGTTTCCCTTATTTGCAATTACTAGTATATGTCTGAGACAAGGAGAAAAAGTCAAAAGCTATGTACCTATGACCAGATAAGATGATGTTAAGAGAAATGAACCCCAAGATAGGGACACAAGTGTTTTTTTCTTTTTGCTATTGTTCCTAATGTATTTATAATGTACCATGTGACTGTTTTGTTTCTTCATATGTTCCTCCCAATGGTATAACCCATTTTCACTGTATTTGATGTCGGTGTCCTGCATCTTGTATATACACTTCTCTAACTTGGGGAGGGGAAGGGAAAAAACAAAATGCTTAAATAGGTATACAGGTTGACCCATTGTAACAATGAGATGTACAAGACACTATGTTGAAAAATGAACTTTACAATTTAGGTGGGGAGGAGGTCGGGAGGAGGAGGGGGAGTGTAGCTGTGGAGGTGGGAGGGAAGGGATGGTAGGGAAAAACGAAGGAGGAGGTAACAATGCTTAATAGGAAATGTACTCATTACCTTGTTCATGTAATTGTAACTCCTTTGTACAGTATTTTTACAATAAAAAACATATTTTTAAAAAGTCCTGTTTAGCCTTAGTGGTAACTTCTAAGAAAAGACAAAGCCGGGCTTTGCACCTATAATCAGGTGGCTTGCACCTGAAATCCTAGCTCTAAAGAGGTTAAGATCTGAGGATCCCAGTTCAAAACCACCCCAGCAGGAATGTCCATGAGACTCATCCCCAATTAACCACCACCACCAAAAAAAAAAAAGACTGAAAGTGAAAGCTGTGGAGCTGGAATAGAGCACCAAAAGTATGCAAAAAAAAAAAAAAAAAAGCCAAGGGACAGTATAAGAGTACTGAGTTCAAGCCCAAGTATAAAGAAGGAAAGGAAGAAAGACGGAAGGAAGGAAGGAAAGAAGGAAGGAAGGAAGGAAGGAAGGAAGGAAGGAAGGAAGGAAGGAAGGAAGGAAGGAAGGAAGGAAGGAAGGAAGGACGGACAAGAGGGAGGGAGGGAGGAGAGAGAAAAGAGAGAAAGGAAAGGGCTGGGAAGGTGGCTCAGTGGTAGAGAGCTTACCTGGCATGCATGAGGCCCTGGGTTCGATTCCTCAGCACCACATAAGCAGAAAAAAAAAGCCAGAAGTGGCACTGTGGCTCAAGTGGTAGAGTGCTAGCCTTGAGCTGAAGAGCTGAGGGGCAGCACCCAGGCCCAGAGTTCAGGCCCCACGACCAGACCCAAAAAAAAGAAGGAGAGAGAAAAAGAAGGAAGGAAGGAAGGAAAGAAGGAAGGAAGGAAGGAAGGAAGGAAAGGAGGGAGGGAGGGAGGGAGGGAAGGAAGGAGGGAGGGAGGAAGGGAAAGAGAGAAGGAGGAAATGAGGGAGGGAGGGAGGGAGAAAAAGGAGAGAGAAAAGAGAAAGGAGAGAGAAAGAGAAGGAAGAAAGGAAGGAAAGAAAGAAAGGAAGGAAAGAAGGAAGGAAGGAAGGAAGGAAGAAAGAAAGAAAGAAAGAAGAAAAGAAGGAAGGAAGGAAGACTAAAGGAAGGAAGGAAAGAGTAAAAAGAAAGAAGAGAGAAAACAATGAAAGAAGAGAAACAAAGAACAGAAAAGAGAAAGGACAGGAAGGATTCATAATAAATTCCAAACACATGCAGCCACGCAGTGTCTACCCTGGGGGAGGGTCCCCACGGCTGCCAATGGTGGCCATGTGACTTCCTTAGTCAGTTCCCATGTTGTGTCTTTGGTTAAGTCCTATTCATGGCCACCACAAGCTCAGCTAAGCACCTTTCCAATGTACACTCTTCCCTGGGAAAAAAAGGAATGGAGCCATCTTCCTGGTCACTCACCCATTGGCCATTATTACTCAGCCCTGGGACAGGTAGGGCCGTGGCTACTTGCTAGGGTTGACACACGCAGTAAAGTTCAGAAGGACAGATCTGGGTATGGTTCTCCCTGAGTTTTGGGAATGGCGGAGGGCGGAGGCACAGTGAGAAATATGTATTCAGCTGAGAAGTGCTTTTGCCTCGTTCCTGGTGTAAAGCTGCAGGGAAATAAAAAAAAATCGAAGTACACGCAGGAACCTATGACTGGGAAATTAATATTTTAAAATGTGAGTTATATCTTGCCCCCAAAAAATGTATATTGAAACATTATAGCAATGGTCAATAGCAGTCACTGGGTTTGAATGCTGCAGCTGGGCTGAGCATGGATAAAATACACAATAATATCTCCAAAATATACTGTGCTGCCATAAAGCTTAAGTATTATGGGAACCAGCCAATTTCTGAGGCTCTGAACTCCCTCACCCTGTAGAAACCAGAGAAGGATATGACCTTTCCAAACGAGAATTGCTCGTATTCGGGATGGCACTGAGCCTAGCCCTGCACTGCTGCTTCATAGGAAGGCTGTGTGTGGTCGTGGAGGATGGCTTTTAATGTTAGGTCATAAACAGGAGTCTTGTTAGGTCCAAGGCGGCCGAGAGGAGGTTGTAGGTCATAAGGAATGGTTCATAAATGGTCATCACAATGAGGGGAAGCTCCCTGAACCTGGGACCTGGATGCTCTCCCTGAGCTCTTCTACTCAAAGCTAGCACTCTATCACTATGACCCACAGCTCCACTTCCAGTTTTCTGGTGGTGGTTAATTGGAGATAAGAGTCTCACAGACTTTCCTGCCCCAGCTAGCTTCAAACCGCAATCCTCAGATCTCTGCCATCTGAGTAGCTAGGATTGTAGGCATGAGCCACCAGCACCTGGCCATAAGTGGTTTTCTGAGATCTCAGATCAGAGCCCGCTAAAGAACAACAGACTTGAACGACTGGAGATCAACTTTCTTCCAACTTGATCTGGTTACAGAAAGAAGGTACCAAGAAGAACAAATAGCTCAAGCTCCTGAGAAATACTCCACGTTACCTCAATTGTTCCAAAACATCAGTCTGACCGTGATGATAGGTTCTCAAAGGCTCAATAAATACTGCTCACTTTCCTCACAAGGAAGAGAAAGAATTCTGTTCACCTGTAGAGCACTTAATGCCATGGTCATTTTCCTGCAGGGAAACTGAGGGCCTCTGCCATCTGCAACTGGCTTCCATTTGTACCGTGTCACCCCATTCGGTCCACTGAGAATGATACCCTCAATGTAGACCTAATGTTCTCTATCCAAGGCCAGAAACATTGAAAACAGTGATTTATAAACACAAGGCCAGAAACACTTTTTTTATGTTAAGTGATTTATAAACACATTCTCTCATATGGCTAAGAACACAGAATTTTTCCCTAAGAAGTTAAAGTGCTTCTCAGATTTTATCTCATAAATTTACAATGGTCTACTTGGGGGGGGGGGGCAGGTAAACCAAGTCACAGTTGATGAAGAAATTAATTCAATGATATAACCAACCCCAATACACAGAATCCTTTCGGCTAACCCCAAAGGATCACCTACCCTGTCCGCTGTTGATTCCAAAGATGGAACCTCACTATGTTTTATTTAAAGTAGCATTTATACATTAGTCATCATGAGCCAGGTATTTTTCATAGATTACCCTATTGAATCTTTGCCTATAGAGGACTCTAGCATTGTCCTTCTCCATTATACTGATAAGGAAACCAAGTCACAAAGAAATTAAGGTACCTCATCCAAGACAGCCCAAGACAACAGACTGAGGAAATACAACTAACCTAGGCAGTGTAGCTGAGCACCCAGACTCTCCATAGTTTTACCACCTTTGCCAATAGAAAGTAGGGATTCTGTAGAAGGAGCTAAAAGTTCCTCAGAATCTATTGCCTCTGAATATGTTTTGCAAAGATGCTGCCAATCCTTGGGATAGCATCGCAGCTCGACACCTAATTAGGCAAATACAAACAAACCCATCACTGATGTTTTCGGCAACTCATGAGAGAGAAATCCTGCTGCTGATAGCTTGCAAGACAACAAAAACACCAGCTCCAGCCAAGATGCCTGCAGGAGATCAGAGACTAATCACAGGACAGCGGGATCCAGAGGCTGGGCTGGAGGGGCCCAGGCAGTGAGCCAGCTGCCTTCAAGGCAGCAGCAAGGGGAAGATTGCACAGGAATCCCACCCTAGCCCCTTGCCTGGACCAGCTCCTCCAGCCTCACTCACCTGGGTGCCTTTCCTTTACCACTAGCGGGCAGAAGGATGGGTAACAAGGCAGGAAATTCCCCGGGGTGGGTGGGGGGATGCAGAGAAAGCTGATCTTGTGTGCTTTTCTGGCTCAACTATGGAGGGCATGGCTGGCTCTGTGATAGCATGGTGAGGACAATGTTAGAGTCAGGAAGGGCTCCACTGCCTGGGAAGCCCGCAGTGCATGCTGGGATGTCTGATAGAGGATGGCAGCTACTTACCTGTCTTATCTCTGGGCCCTAGGCTTATGCAAATGAAATGGTCTTAGAGCCCACCTGGTCCAATCTTTCATCCAGTGTGAGGGACCTTGTTACCCTCTGTGATGGTGCAGGTCCTTCTTTAACAATCCAAATAGTTAAGAAAATTCCAGGAGTATTCCTGCTGGGAATACTGCCCATGAATGCTACACATCAGACCTACAACAAGGGACTGGGAAATCTTTGAAGAGAGTGGCTGAAAGGTCTCTTTGTTGGCTTCTGTTTGGGTCTGTCTCTGTTTCTGACTTGCTTAAGCCCTTGTCTCCTCTTTGGGAGACCGAATGTGTCCACTCCCCTCCTCCTAGGCCTCTTTCTGAGAACTGTCCCTTGTCCTGACAGGAGTCTAGAAAATAGAGCCATTTGGGGGCTACCAGATGCAAGTGGAAGCAGAGGAGAGAGCAACCAGGGCAGGGAGGAAATGTGGGAGTCTATCTGTAAATCCCATGGTGAAGAGATGGTTGGGGTAATGGAACAATGGAAAATGTATCTTGCCTGGATAAACTAAGGAGATTTAGAGCCCAAGATCCAGGCGAGAGAGAGAAACAGCCCCGCCTGGCCAGCCATGACTTAAGTCGGCATTTATATTCTACTCCACAGGGCAGCGGAAAGCTGATTAATGATTTATCAACCTCAAACTTTTATTTATCTATTATTCATTGCCAGTGGTATAAGGGGCCCCAAATTCCTAAGTATCATGAGAGTCTCCTAAGTGGTTAATCAGGCCCTGGGGTTTGGGAGATGGGAAAACAGAATGACTAGAAAGGGACTGCAATGGTTTAAGGTGTCCAGGAGTCCCTAGACACCGGTCAGCCGGGCCTGGATTTCTACTTCCTATCCATCCTGAGACAAAACTTTTCACCAAAAATTGCTTTTGATCTTTTTTCCAAGCATTTTGTGCTTTCCTTCCTTCTCTCCCTTACTGTTCTGTTTTCTCATGCACCTATGTCTCTCTGTGTGTTTCTGTCTCTCTGTCTCTGTCTCTGTCTCTCTCTTTCTCTATGTCTCTCTGTCTCTTTCTTTCCCCATTTATGAGGATTATGTATTAGATGTGCATTAGTAGACCATAGTACTAAGCAAACCACTTCCCAGGGCAATGAGCCAATTAGGTCTGCCCCTACTTACCATTTTCAACTCTTTTCTAGCCTTTCTTTCTTTCTTTTTTTTTTTTCTTTGCCAGTCATGGGACCTGAACTCTGGGCCTGGGTGCTGTCCCTCAGCTCTTCAACTCCAGTCTAGCGCTCTACCACTTGAGCCAGAGCGCCACTTCCAGCTTTTTCTGCTTATGTGGTGCTGAGGAATCGAACCCAGGGCCTCATGTATGCAAGGCAAGCACTCTACCACTGAGCCACCTTCTCAGCCCCTCTAGCCTTTCTTATCTAATACTTGCCTCTCTGATTCTCCTACCAAACCAATAAATCTGCATGCATGTACACACACACACACCCATGCACACACATACACATATGCATGCACGCGCATGCATGCACACACACACACACACACACACACACACACACCCTCCACCCTGGGAAAGTCTTGCTATTGTGCTTCCTACCCTGAGCACACCTCCCACTTCTGTGCCTGTTGCCATCTACATCTTTCTACCTCTGCCCTAGTGTAGAGAGAAACTTAAATGTTCCCTCTTCCCTCTGAAAATGTCACCATTTTAGTCTGAAATAAACTCACAATAGATGACAGACCACCAGGGAAAATCCATGCTTTATTTATTCATATGCAGAAACATAGGAGCTTTTTGAGACTCAAGTAAAGAGGGAAAGAGTGGCAGCTCATGCCTGTAACTCCAGCCACTCAGGAGGTAGAATCCAGGAGGATCATGATCTAAGTCCAGCCTAGGTAAAAAGTAATATATACCCAACCAATAAGGCAGGCATGATGGTATACTCCTGTAGTCCTAGCTTTGCAGGAGAGCTAAGTAGGAGGATAACAGTCCAACTTCATCCACCCTTGGGCAAAAATACAAGACGCTCGCTGAAAAATTAAGTAAAGCAAAAAATGCTGGGATCAAGCAATCCTAACTACAAACCTACTACTCAGGAGGCTGAGATCTGAGGATCAAGGTTCAAAGCTAGACTGGGCAGACAAATCTGAGACACTCTGATCTCCAATTAACCACCAAGAAATTCCAGAAGTAGAGTGCCCAGGCCTTGAGTTCAAGCCCCAGTACCCTCCCCAAAACAATCCACTGGGCTTATAGCTCAGAATGACAGAAGACCTGCCAAGTACGCTAGTACAACCGAAATCAACAAGCAAAACAACATGAAACCAAAATCCAGAGAGCAAGCAGGGACTCCAGGCTGTCAGTGGAGAGAGCGCTACAAGTTAGGGAAGAAATCACTCTAAGGACCAAGGCTGGCTTACTATGCAGATAAAGATCATCTGGTGTGCTAGGTACAGGTCCGGTGTCAATTCTCCCTCCATCTCTTCTTGGAAAAGACTTTCCGGGCAAAAAGGGGAAAGAGGAGACCAGATGCTCTGCCCACATCTGCTGTGGATCACTCTGTGTGTTTTCTTGAGTGTGCTTTGCTTTTGCAGAGTGCAGCTTTTAGGAACCATTCTCTCCAGGGTCTGTGGCACCCACGAATTGCCACTGGGAAATAAGCTGACAAAGATCTTCTCACCCGCCTGCTGTCTTCCTCCACAGGCTACCCACAGTACCTAGTGGTGGGAAACCACCTGTCGGGAGAGCATCACCTGAAGATCCTGAGGGCAGAGCTGCAGGACGATGCTGTGTACGAGTGCCAGGCCATCCAGGCCGCCATCCGGTCCCGCCCTGCACGCCTCACTGTCCTGGGTAAGAGCCACGTGCACACAGGGACATAGATGCTCCAGGAGGCTCTTTCTGGATGGGCAGGAAGGCTAATGCAGGCTTCTGGATACTCTACAATGTGAAGAGGGCCAGGTACAGAGAGGGTGTGTGGCATGATCTGTGCACCCCTTCTTCCTGAGCCCTCCTCTCCTGTTCCACTTCAGAGTCAGCCTGGAGCTTGACTTGTGTCCATAGGAAATAGCAGCAACTCTGGCTCCTCCTGCCTCACCCCCATGGCTCCTGGCAATCCTGGTTCTGGGGTCCATGTAAGGTTCTTCTTCCAATCTTCCCCTTGCTTTTCACCCCACATGTCCCCTGGACAGCTCTCCTGAAGAGGTCCATGGTCTCAGGCCCGCCTCAGGCCTGGGGACGGAATGGGCTTGCTTGGTGGCCCCTCACATTCCTGGTTCTGTTGTAGATCTCAGTCCTGGTCGTCTCCCTTCTCTGATGTGATGGTGTTCTGGAGGATCTCTGTCCAGCTGTTCTAGAGAATCAGGGACACAGAGCAGAGAAGCAGGCCTTACACTAGAGTAATGATATGATAGCTCACATTTGCTAAGCAGCTTGAAGCAAACCCTCAAAGCTCTGCTGCTCACTCACCTCAGCTGCTGCTGGCCCACTTGTGAGGGTCAGAGATTGCTACCCTAAGTGAGAAACTGAGGCTCAAAGAAGCAGAGGACCTGGCCTAGGCTGAGCCAGAACTCCTTACACCCCTTCCCCAGACCCTTCTGGGTGTATCTCCGCCAAGCCTGTGTGGCTTGAACGGGGACAGGCAGGAGAGAGAAGCCCAGCTACCCAGGCTGGGCAGCTGCTACGGAGCTGTGAAGACAGGGTCAGCAGCTGGGGTGCTGCCTCGGGTCCTGGCAGATGAGAGGCACGGCTGCTCGGAGATGAAATATTTAAGAGCATGTCAGGTTATCTTCAGATCTACACAGCCAAACACACGGGACAGATGATTCTAAGCACGCAGTAGACAGGCCCCAGAGGACCACTTACCAGCTCGGAGTTAGGCTGAGACAGGGAGGAGAACAAGGCCAACGTCACCAACCTCCACCCCGCAAGTCTGGCCTACGAGGAGAGAGATGGGAAATGAACTGCCCCATGGGGTAAATAGGCTGAATGACTGAGCTGGAGGCGGGCCTTAAGAGGTGCATCCATTGTAAAAGGGATCAACAGCCCCCCCCTCCACACACACCCCAAATGAGACAGGAATTCTAAGTGAGGTAGAGAGAGAGAGAGAGAGAGAGAGAGAGAGAGAGAGAGAGAAGGCTGGGGGCTTAGAAATTTTTGTTTCCTTTTCTTCTTTCTTTCTTTTTTTCATTCTCTTTCTTTCTTTTTTGTTTGTTTTGTTTGGTCATGGTTCTTGAATTCAGGACCTTGGACACTGTCCCTGAGCTTTACACTCAAGGTTAGCACTCTCACTTTCAGCCACAGCTCTACTTCTGCTTTGGGGTGGTTACTTACGTGGAGATAAGAGCTTAATAGACGTTCCTGTTCCAGCTGGCTTTGAACCATGATCTTCAAATCTTAGCCTCCAGAGCCTCTCTCTCTGTCTCTCTGTCTCTCTCTGTCTGTCTCTCTCTCTGTCTCTCTGTCTCTCTCTGTCTGTCTCTCTCTCTGTCTCTCTGTCTCTCTCTGTCTGTCTCTCTCTCTCTCTCTCTCTCTCCCTGATTTGGAGATTACAAACTTCAAGAGTACATTTGCTAAGCAAAATTGTAGGATAATCATCTTTCAAAGATACTTTCTAAAGAGGAGCAGAGGATGCTGGGAAAAGGGAAATCGCAGCATTGTCCACTCTCCTGACTGGATGCAGAAGTTAAAACCTATGCCGACTCATCTTGTCCTTAAGGCGTGTCAGCTCACAGCTAAACCTGGCCACTCAGCCCGTCTCCCCATGCTATCTCAGTCAGACAACAAAGCCCCATGTATTCAAAGTCCAAATGACTTACAGATAAGCACATGGAGAGACTCAGAGAGGCAAAGGCAATTGCAGGAGGTCACACAGCTTAATTAACATTTAAAAACACCTCTACATTTTCCAGCTCCAAGCCAATGCGTCTTTGCGTAGTCTCCTGGTCCCAAATGCCAGCAGAATGTCATCTGTCCAGCTAGTTAGGAGCCAGGCTTCTCTGAGCAGAGCTTTGGGATCCTGGATCACGTCTAGAAGGCATTTGTTCCTCCTTCCCTTTCCACAGGGGCCTGGCCTGGCATTACTTCTGGGAACAGAGCTGGGTTTGTGGGGAGAGTCTGGAGATCAGCTGAACAAGGGGTGCCTTTATAGATCCCAGCAGCATCCCCTCAGTGTAACTCTTTTTTTTTTTTTTTTTGCCAGTCCTGGGGCTTGAACTCAGAGCCCGGGCACTGTCCATAAGCCTCTTCATACTCAAGGCTAGACTCTACCACTTGAGCCACACCCTTTTTTTTTTTAGTAGTTTATTGGAGATAAGAATCTCACAGACTTGTCTGCCCAGGCTGGCTTCAAACAGTGGTCCTCAAAGCTCAGCCTCTTGAGTAGCTAGGATTTCAGGCATCTTGTCTATCAAACTTGTCTAAGCACACTGAACCAGAGCAAAAAGAAGCTACCCAGGCTTTGCAGTCCTAAGTCCTTGGGGACTCCCTAGGCCTCCATCCTCAGCCATTCCTATAAGCCCCACTACGTGCCCACTCCAGGTCCTGTTCAGTCCCACAGATCCCCCTTTCCCATGGGTCCTGCAGGGTTCTTCTTGGCAAAGTTTCTCCAAGGTGTGAGGCTGAAAAGGGAGCCCTGGTCTGGGGTGAGTGGCCGGACAGAATGGCTGTTTAGCAGAAGGGAGGGAGGTGGTCATATGCATCCTAGCCCAGCTGCCTTCCATCCCAACCAAGACCCCATCTGCTTTGCTGTGACATCCCAGCCCTGGAAAATATCCCAGCCTCTTCCCTGAGGGGGGCTGCCTTCCCAGGAATGAGAGAGCTTCCTAATTTAGTCTGTATTTGCTTGAGATAGATTTTTAATTAAATAAAGTAAGAGCCTGATTAGAACCTGCAGAAGATGTGAGAGCAGAATCAGATGGTATTCCGACGAAATTGCAAAGCAAACACTTTGGCTGGAACAGAGGGAGGCCTCGGGGGGTCTTCCATCAAAGCACCAAGTGAGGAGGGCAAATACGAGAGATTATATAGCCAACAGATGTGCGTTGTTAAAATATGCATCTGCCGGCAGCAGGCCGAGAGAAGCCAGAGGGCCGGTTCTCAGAGCCTGGCCAGCTCTGGGGAGGGTGTGGGACCCGCCCGCAGCCAAACCCAGAGTCACAGACACATTAATTAGCGTTGTGTTTTCAGCTCTCAGATGCAATCAGGCAAGGAACAACTTTAAGCTGAGCGTGTATAACCCTGAGGGGACAAGAGGGAGGAGCTGGAAAATGAGGGAAAGATGGCTGGAGGAATGGCACTAGAGAAAACTGGGGAGCCGCCGTCTGGGCTCATGGCTGCTGTGTTTTCTCCATACCCCAACCAGCTGTCCAGATCCAGACTCAGCTTGGCCAGGGAGCCAGGCAAGGCTTTCAACTCACAGTACAACTCAGGAGGCTTGACGTCCTGAAAAGAGCCACAGACTCAGAGGCAATAGCGGCCCTCCCTCTAGCCCAGCTGTGTGATCATGATCTCATGACTCAACCTCTCTGGGTTCCAGTTTCTTCACCTATAAAATGAAAGGTGATGCTTTAAAAAAAGGAGTTGATGGCTAAGAATGGTCCAGTTCCCAAAAGGCTTTATTTCCAGAGTCAGGAGTCCAACTTGCTTGCATCAACTATTTTAGGAAATTGGGCCAGCCCCCACCAGAGCTGAGATTCGTATGGTGCCTGAGGCTTAGCAGGTAACTGATCAGAATGGCTTGGACAACATCCCACCTTCTGCTAGGAGAGGGGACCTCTCAAAGTCCAACCTGTCCTGGGATTCTGGACTTGGCTCTGGACCTTAACCTCCAGGTCGCCCTTGGTATCCAGATTCTCTGTGTCTCTAGCCCTTTCTGCAGAGGTTCAGTTTAGCTGGCCATTTTGACCTTCTAGCACATGTACAGAGCTGTGGTGTGGTAAGAAGAGCTCTGGGCTGAGAAGGAGAACACCCTCTTGCCACTCACTATGACTTGGGGCAATGGCATTAGAGATGAAATGCGACTTCTTTGGTCCAACTCCTTAAACCACACTTAGTCCAGAGCAGGTATCCAATATATTTGTTTATTCTGTGTGTGTGTGGCAGTGTGTGCACGCAGGTGCGCATACACATGCCAATACTAGGGCTTGAACTCAGGGCCTAGGTGTTGCCCCTTGGCTTTTTTTGCTCAGGGATATCACTCTACCACTTGAACCACAGCTCTATTTCTAGCTTTTTGTTGGTTAGTTGGAGATAAGAGTCTCATGGAGTTTTCCTGCCCAGGCTGGCATCAAACCATAATCCTCAGATCTCAGCCTCCCGAGTAGCTAGAATTGCAGACATGAGCCACTGGCATCCAGCTTATTTTTTTAATGAAAATGAATGAATGAATGAGTTTAGTAAAGAGATCAACCAAATAGCACTGTGAACATCAAACGCGCACACACATATACACTCTACAAACAATAAAGAACCATGCATTTTAAAGCTCTACACACACACACACACACACACACACACACACACACACACACACACACACAAGTGCACAGTGCATGCATATTTTCCCAAAGTCAGAACTGTAGGATCCCATCGTATGTCACCTTCACAACTTGCCTGAAGACCCAGAACTCAAGGAATTGGGATTCCCTGGGCAGGAAGGAAATCAGTGCCAAGGATTTGATCAACAAATATTTTCAGCACACATAGCATAGATGGAGCACTCATCCACCTACTCGAGATTCACCAGTAAACAAAAGGCTCTCTCTGCCTTAGTGGCAGTTGGGTCCTACCAAGGAGAGAGACAGCCAACAAATGACAGATTAAACAAGTAAATCATGCCATAGAATCTCATTTCTTTTTTTTTTATTTTTGTCAGTTATGGGGCTTTCACTCAGGAGCTGGACACAGTCCCTGAGCTTTTTCACTAAAAGCTAGTGTTCTACCACTCTGAGCCACAGCATCAGTTTTCTAATGGGTAATTAGAGATAAGAGTCTCACAGACTTTCCTGCCTGGGCTGGCTTTGAACCACGATCCTCAGATCTCAGCTTCATGAGTAACTAGAATTATAGGCATGAGCCACCAGTGACCAGTTTTCACGGGATGTCTGATGGTAATAAATGCTTTGAGAATTTAAAATATATACTAGCTGGATATGGGAGGGAGGGGTCATGTTTGCAAGAGGGGAAGAGTAGCTGATGTCAGATTAAGTATTAAAGGGGCATTTTCCCATTCCTCCCCATTTCCCTCTTCCTCCTGGCCCCTTTCTAATATTAACTCTGCTATCTTGCTAGGAATAAAGATAGCTTCCCAACTCCACATGAATTATTGAAGATGAAGACTAAGTCAATTCAAATAAAGAGAGTGTCTTGTACCAGGCTGTCAAGACTGAGATACTGAAGGGGACAAACAGCTGAGGTCCTTAGCTTGTTCTCCAAAGTCCATAGGTTGGACTTAGCAGCTGCCAGTCCTCCATCCCCAAACCGTCTGGGTAGCAGACTCCAAAGAGAAATGGCGAATACCTTGGCTACCTCTAGCAGAGGGCGGACAGCTGAGCTTCTAGCTCTTCCAGACATTCTGATTGCTAGAGAGCTACTGCCAGCCACCAGGGCAGGAAAAAGCAAATCAGTGGGAGATAGCCGAGCAGTGTTTTACACAACAACCCAGTCTCCCTACCATAGCTCACAAGCTCCTCCATACACTAAGACCTGCCATTTGCTCTCTCTCCAGCTCTGGCCCCACTACATCCCTATTCCAGATCTAATCAGCTCCCATCACTCACCGTACCTCTGGGCTGCCTCTTCCTATGTTCCTGCCTGAATGTCCTTCCCCTGTTCTTCCCCTGACTGACCCTCTCCCCATGTTCCTATTGCTTTCTGCAGGCACCTATATCACAACCCTCTACACGCTCTATTGAAAGCAACTGCTCTCATGTCTGTTTCTCCCACTGGGTCTGTTTGGAGCAGCATCTTTCCTGCGTAGCCCAGGAGCACCTAGTGGGTCTTAGTGAATGGTAGCGAGTACCATTGGGTGCATGGAGGGTAGAGGGGAGAGCAAATTAGGCAGGGTTTGTCCCTGGCAGATAGTAAGTCCAGATGCACAGAGTGTGTTGAACGGCATTGTGTTGCATTGTGTGGCGCTGCATTGCATGTGCTGTTGGGTTGGGTTGGGCTATGTTTGGAGGAAAAACAGCTGCATGATGACAGCTGTATGATTTAGGGCTCAGACTCTAGATGCCTGATCAGTTACCTCTGAAACCTGTCAGTGTCATTTTACCAACAGTGTGACCATAGCCAAGTTAATTAGGTCCTTGGTGCTGCTTTCTTTGGGTGCAAAATGGGAGAAAGAATCACACTGTTTTCATGGGGGCTATAGACAGTATTTAAGGAAACCATATATGCAACGCATGTTTCAGATGTGTGTGTGATGTGCAGCAAAACATGGAAGCACCCTGTGATTATTCTATTAACTATTTTTACTGTTGCTATTATTGTGACAGATCAAGAAACACCAGCAAGTGAGTCTCCTTCCAGGGCCTTAGACTGGATCCTAAAGCTTTTCTGAGCAGAGGAAGGTAGAACCACCCCGCTTCTCCTGCAGTCTCCCTCCCTCCCCCCCCCCCCCAGCTGCCCCCATGCACAGCTCCGAAGACAAGCAGAATTGATTTCCTTATCTCCTTATTAAGCATGTTTTGCCTGGGCCCTGGCCTGGACTTAGGTGCTCTATCTCATTTGTGCTGTATGCTTGCTTCCTGCCACATTCATTACCCTGTGGTCACCCCCAAATAGGGGCAGCAAACAAGGCAGACAGATGGTGGGGAGAAGGAGGAGGAAATATCCTTATCTCTCCAAGTTCCATGTGCTATTATGAAACCCGCTCCCCACACCCACCCTGCTGCCAGCTCTTTCCTCTCCCTCCCTGCCATTCCACCCTTCCTGGTGGCCCAGACCACCCCAGGAGTCCCTTCTTCCCTCTCCCTTTCACCACTACACACCCCTTCGCTTCCTACTTTAGCTCTGTGCTTACCTGGATAGCAAGATGACTGCTGAGAAGCATGGAGTTGCCTGAAACTGACTGTCCGTGTCCCTCTTAAAAACCAGAACTCCGGAGGCAGCCAAGGAAGACTGATCTCAGAGGTCCACATTATGGAGTAGCTGCCCACCATAGTGGATGGGGCCCAGGGGAGATCGAGAGCCTCCCTGGAGGCCTTCATAGCTGCTAGATGGAGGTGAACTGACCTCCAGGACGGAGTTACTCTGGACCCTCTCTCTGGTCATCACCTTGACCCCATAGTGTTCCCTCCCTGTTAATCTACAAATCACCCCCAAGCAAGAACCCTCCATGCCTTCCTCTTCCCACCCTTCTCCCCACCATATCATCCTCATTGAGATGAGAGCCCCCCCATGGAAAGGAAAGGACCCCCATTGGTGCTAAAGGGTTGGAGGGCCCTTGTGATTGACACAGGGTCAGGTGGGCCGCTCATCAGGAAGAGGAAGACCGATGTCATGGATACGTATCCCCTACCCTAGCCCACCCAGGACCATCCTGGGTGGCTAGAGCAGACTGGTCAGTTCCCAAGTGACCTAGAAGACTTTTCACTGCTTGTCCAAAGACTCACTCTCCATTTAAAACTAGAAGTGACATCCCCAATGTCTGCCCCAGGGCCAACCCCTCCAGCTCCTTTGGATTCCACCACCAGGATAGAAAAAAGCAAGGAGGTTCTTAGGGGCACACAGGGATCTGCTGCACAGTCTTCATGCCCTGTTTCCAGCTTCCAACCCCAGTGACCCTATTTTTGTCCACTTCAACATCCCCATCCCATCACTAGATGACTTCTGGGCAACCTTGACATCCTAAAAATTGGCAGCACTATACCTAGAGTGAGGTCAATTCTCCAGGGCCAAAGGACAAAGAGCCTTTGTCCAAGAGCCAGACAGCATACATTGCTGTCCTGGGTCTTGTCACCATCCTACTGTGACGCACAGGAGAATGATGTCTCACCTTGCAGATTCTGCTTTCTCCCTGGAAAGATGAAATCGAGATCCACTATAGAGTTTGTTCTGTGATGAGCTCAGTGCTGCTGATGGTTAGGGGTCTGAGCATGCAGGGCATTGTTCCCTGAGACCCTCTTCCTTGGCTCCTAAAATCGAGGATAAACCAAGCACGGCCCTGTGAGATGCTGGGCAGGCTCAGCTCCTGGACAAGCAGAGCACACATTCACACCACGGATATTTGCAAAAGGCAGGACCTTCATCCTCAGGTGCCTGCCTACAGTGCTCAACCTGAAGTTCCAAGACTGCCCAGGAAATCCAATACAATACAAACCATTTTCCTCCACTCACTGGGGATCAGCTGCTCAGAGGAATCCCTCACCTGCCCTCCCCTCTGGGGCTGGCTTCCAGCATCCTATGGGTCTCTAGAAGCCCACTTCTGTCTGGTGTCCTGCTGGGATCCTCCTATGGAAACCCAGCTGGCCATTGGCCATTTACATGCTCCCTAGGTATTCATTGATCATATTCTTGAACGTGCAGATTCTTGAGCATTGGACAAATGCACTGGTGCACATGCACACACACACACACACACACACACAATGCAGAGCATGGCCTAATCAACCTCCCCGTGATAGAAAGACACAAGAACGCTCAGTCAAGAGAATCAGTCACTGCTGGAAAGTGAACACATTCCTGCAGACTTGACCAAAGTATCGATTCTTGCCCCTTGTCAGGCCCAGAAAAGAATGGAGTAGTTGGAGCATGGTATTATCGGCACGAGCCACACTTCTCCCATCTATCCCTCCTGATGACAAATGGAAAGCAGAGGAAGAGTCATAACAGGCAAGGGAAATCAGGCCCTGCAGTCACCTAGGGAAGAGATGTCCTCTCCTGCACCCCTGTGTCCTGTGGTCAGATCCAGGCCTCCACCTGAAGCCAGCCCTGATTGGGTCCAGAGAGACAAACTGGGCAGAGAGCCTTCGAAGAGCTAAAAATAGCTCCCGACTTCTGTGCTCTGACCTCAGCCTGGGCCCCAGACAAGGCTTTCATGGCAAATTATGGATTTAAAACTGGCAATGAATCTCCATACAGCATGAAATGAGAAAGGAAAATGCCACTAAGTGGAAGCCTCCATTCCCACGAGGCAGCCATGGGGCGAAGGAGGGTACAGCAATGTGAGAAGTGGAGTCATATAGCCCACAGCTGACTCTCAGTGGCCAAGGCCAAGGAGAGAGAGGCTCTGGAGAATGGGCAGAGGCCCAAGGGAGACCCACACATGCACCCAGCCCCATGCTTTGATAGAAAGCCCAGAGTGCAGTGCCCAACAGCCAGGAGCCGGGACCTGACAATGGTCAATGTCCTGCAAAGAAAAGAGGTCCTGCTGCTTCAGAAGGGGCGTGGCCACGGCTGTGTCACTGCAGCACCATGATGAGACTGGGTTGCATGGCCAGCTGGAAGCATCTGGGTGGGGTATGGTCATTGTAGCCCCTGAAGCCATCCTCCCCACCATCCCATACCAGGTGATATCCACACACGCTCTACAGATAGGAGACACAACCAAGAATTTACTACTGTGAGCCAAGCACTGGTGGCTCACGCCTGTAATCTTAGCTACTCAGGAGGCTGAGATCTGAGGACTGTGGTTCAAAGCCAGCCCAGACACAAAAGTCCAAGAGACTCATTCATATCTCTGACAAACTTCCAAACAAACATTGAAAATGGAGCTGTGGTATAAAGTGGTGGCGCACAATCCTCAAGCAACAAAGCTCAGGGACAGCACCCACCCAGGCCCTGAGTTCAAGCTCCAGAATTGGCACCAAAAATAGTAATAATAATTTGCTGCTCTACTCCAACACATGTACATAGGCATATGTATACACACATAGGAACACATTTATACTCAACCATACGCACACACACATGCTCACACGAACATACCCCCCCACACACACATACATACACACTCCTATTTACATCACAGGCAGTGCAGAACTCTAGTAGACCCATATACTATCTCAATGTGCTCTAGCCTTAGGATTGCCAGTGGACTATTCAGTCATGATTTAATTCAGGCCTTGAGAGCAGACAAAGTGGACTCAGCAGAGACTTAAGGAGTCAGAACATTGTAGCATCAGGCCTAGTCCTTGGCCCAGGCCACCTGTGATCAATCAGAATCATGGACCGTGCAGCCTCCAATGTCTGCCAGAGAACTTGGCACTTGGAAGGTGTGAGATACATACTTCTGTGCACAGTTAAAAGAAGTAGGGCCAGGCACTGGTGGTTCATGCCTGTAATCCTAGCTACTCTAGAGGCTAAGATCTGAGGATGGCAGTTTGAAACCTACCAGGGCAGAAAAGACCATGAGACTCTTATCTCCGATTGACCACCAAAAGAACCAGAAGTGAAGCTATGGCTCAAGTGGTAGAGGGCTAGCCTGGAGCAGAAAAACTCAAGGACAGCACTCAGGCCCTGAGATCAAGCCCTAGGACTAGCACACAAGAAAAAGAGAAAGAAGCTCAGCTTGCCACAGAAACAACTTAGGTGGTAAGGGTTCCTCTCAAATACTTGAAGGAAAATAGGCTTATTATTTGGTGCTCTAGAAAACAGAAGTAAGACCAGGGAAGACCTTTTTTTTTCTTTTTCTTTTTTTTCTATACCAGAGTTCCCAATCAAAGCTCTCACTTGCTTGGCTTGATTGCTTACCATCACTCATCAATTGAGCCATGCCTCCAGCCTGGCTTTTTGCTACTTTTCTTTTAATTCCTTCCCCATTTTTCCTTCTTTTTTCCCTTCCTTCTTTGTTTCTCTTTCCTTCTTTCTTTTTGGTGGGAATTGAACTCGAGATGTCCTAGTTGCTAAGCAAGCATTCTATCCCTGGATCCACATTTCCAGCCCCAAGAACATTTTTTTTTATCTCAACGATTATAAATAATAGAGCATGACAAAGTAGTAAGCTCTCTGTCTCTGAGAATATTCAAGCACAGGCTGAGAGGCCTCCATGTGTTCCAGAGAGAAGCCAATGTATTCCAGAGGTGAGACATAGGTAGTAGTGATCTCAGTTCTGACACAGAGTGGGACTGGTGGGCTGACCCCACAGGGGGGGGATGC